>NW_028174873.1:777557-884589 GCF_963971535.1 Notolepis coatsorum | reverse complement strand
GGGAGGAGGAGAGGGAGGAGGAGGAGGAGGAGAGCAGAGCTCCTAGTGGTCAACAGTGTCAGACTGTGGTTGTACTGGGCAGCTCCTAGTGGTCAACAGTGTCAGACTGTGGTTGTACTGGGCAGCTCCTAGTGGTCAACAGTGTCAGACTGTGGTTGTACTGGGCAGTTCCTAGTGGTCAACAGTATCAGACTGTGGTTGTACTGGGCAGCTCCTAGTGGTCAGACTGTGGTTGTACTGGGCAGCTCCTAGTGGTCAACAGTGTCAGACTGTGGTTGTACTGGGCAGCTCCTAGTGGTCAACAGTGTCAGACTGTGGTTGTACTGGGCAGCTCCTAGTGGTCAACAGTGTCAGACTGTGGTTGTACTGGGCAGCTCCTAGTGGTCAACAGTGTCACACTGTGGTTGTACTGGACAGCTCCTAGTGGTCAACAGTGTCAGACTGTTGTTGTACTGGGCAGCTCCTAGTGGTCAACAGTGTCACACTGTGGTTGTACTGGGCAGCTCCTAGTGGTCAACAGTGTCAGACTGTGGTTGTACTGGGCAGCTCCTAGTGGTCAACAGTGTCAGACTGTGGTTGTACTGGGCAGCTCCTAGTGGTCAACAGTGTCAGACTGTGGTTGTACTGGGCAGCTCCTAGTGGTCAACAGTGTCAGACTGTGGTTGTACTGGGCAGCTCCTAGTGGTCAACAGTGTCAGACTGTGGTTGTACTGGGCAGCTCTTAGTGGTCAACAGTGTCAGACTGTGGTTGTACTGGACAGCTCCTAGTGGTCAACAGGGTCAGTCTGTGGTTGTACTGGGCAGCTCCTAGTGGTCAACAGTGGTCAGACGGTGGTTGTACTGGGCAGCTCCTAGTGGTCAACAGTGTCAGTCTGTGGTTGTACTGGGCAGCTCCTAGTGGTCAACAGTGTCAGACTGTGGTTGTACTGGGCAGCTCCTAGTGGTCAACAGTATCAGACTGTGGTTGTACTGGGCAGCTCCTAGTGGTCAACAGTGTCAGACTGTGGTCGTACTGGGCAGCTCCTAGTGATCAACAGTGGTCAGACTGTGGTTGTACTGGACATCAGCTCCCAGGTGTGAATGTGTGGAACTGTGTCCAGAGTGTGAAGCAGGGTGTTGCTGAAAAGGAGCAGACAGACACCCAGAACCCACCCTGTGGGTAAATACAATAAAGGATATTCTTGTGTAACAGTGAACAGTGCCACTATATATAATATTCATAATCATTGTTTGGTTTCATTTGGTCTCTGGCTGCTTCCTCTGCATCTAAACGCACCGTCCTCTCGCCGCCTCCCTGCCTCCCGTCCCCCGGGGGGCGATACGTCACAGATACTACACGCCGACGCCATGAAACCCACAGACATCACGTTATATATTCACATTAAGGGGAGACACTACAGGTGAATAGGGTAAAATAATTAACTAATAGATATCACAATGAAACTTCCCCAGTTGATTACTTATATTAAGACAAGACTGTTTTGTATTACAAGTTTTCTGAAATTGTATGTTTAAATATGCAAATGAGGCATTATCTACTTAAATATGCACTAATTTGCATATAATTCCAGGACAGAAATCTGAACATTGGATAAAGCCATTTTCAAAATTATAGTTTCATTTTGTTGACATATTAGAGCCAAAGGTTATTACAGAGGGAATTTTGGATATCTCTTTTTATCACTCCATAAATCAGAAAATACTCCATTCAGTAAATTTTTATGGTAAAATTCCATATTTCGCCATGTTTTTAGGAATGAAATGTGATATAAATCAGGGTATGAATGCGATATCAAACAAACCCTTCTGTAAATACCTTCAGAACATAGATATGAATAGAACTGGAAGGTTTGGTGTATGTGAGTGCTACTGCAGTGGAGATTTCCGGCTCAGAGTATGAGGAAAAACTCTTAAAACTCATTTTTGGGAAAACGCCTTCAAAGTTCTGTATTGTAAAATGCCATATTTTTTTTTTAAACAGATATTTACAAACACAAAACCTAATCAAACCATTAGTAATAGACAACCTAAACACATGCCTGATAACTGAATAATAATAATAATAATGATGTTATTGAACTGAACAGAACTACACACAGGCTACAAACAGTGTAGTACAGTGTAGTACCCCCTAATAGGCAAAAAATATTTGAATAGATATCACTATGAAACTTTCCCAGTTTGTTATGTACATATAAACTAAGAAGAAATATATTGCAAGTTTTCTGAAATGTATGTTTATATATGCAAATGAGGCACTTCCCCATTAAATATGTGGACATTTATGGATGCAATAAGGCAAAATGAAGTAAAATAAACAACTAAATGTGTGTTATTGACGTTTTATTGTCACTAGTTTCATAGAAGACATGTTTAGGAAGCAAAATATAACAAAATCTCAAAATCAACAAAAAAAGGATATTTGCCTATTCACCTGCAGTGTCTCGCCTTAAAAAGTAATTTAGTTACTTTACTGATTACTTGATTACTAAGTTACTTTGAAAGTAACTAGGTTACGAAGTCGTCGTCGTCCCCCCTGCTGCTGCCACAACATAAGAATGACAACAGTTTTTATTTTATTTTTTATAATGCTTTATTGAAAGTGCATAATGTCATAAATCATGATTGGCTGCTCATTGCCTGTGCGAGCGCACGTCCCATCTCCGGTCTAGCTGACTGTACCCCTGGCTCTCTTATCATCAGCATTATGAGATATAGTAACTAAATAGTAACGCATAGCCACTTGGAAAAGTAACTGTAATCAGATTACTGGCTTGTAAAAAGTAACAAGTTAGATGACTATTTACTGAAAAAAGTAATCAGATTAGAGTAACTAGTTACTGGCATCACTGTTCATAACGGCAGGGTGTGATACAAGGTGGAGCGAGCTGATGAACTGTTAAACAACATCATAGGAGATCAATGCCATCGGACTCTGCAACCCTTCATTGATTATATAGATACTAGGCAATACATCATCTGTAACTCTAGCTACTCTAGTTTATACCTAATATGAGATGTCTAATAATCACTCTATAACGCAGCTTTGTACTATTACTGATATATTGTATTTCTAATTTAAACTTGTATTATACTTTGTAAGTGTGTATGTGTGTGTGTGTGTGTGTGTGTGTGTGTGTGTGTGTGTGTGTGTGTGTGTGTGTGTGTGTGTGTGTGTGTGTGTGTGTGTGTGTGTGAGTGTGTGGTGTGTGTGTGTGTGTGTGTGTAATATAACCGTTAGGTTATGACTATAACCAAGTTCTGTTAGTATAGCGACGCTCGGCATCGCTCTCTGCACTATCTCGCATATGTGCACGCGCACTGAATAAAGACCACAATGTACCTTTAATCCCAATATTCGTCTGACCACACCCCTATCAGCTTACCCATATAAGCAGGGGTGGGGCCACCCACTCGCCTCCTTCCCAAGCTTTCGCCACAAGGCGAGGTCAAAGGCTGCAGCGGCGTCGGATGCCGAGCGTCGCTATACTAACAGAACTTGGTTATAGTCATAACCTAACGTTCTGTATCGTATCGCTCTCGCTCGGCATCGCTCTCTGCACAAGGGAGGCCGAGCGAGAGCCAACGGCCGACAAATACACCCCGCTGACAGCCCCCCACAAACCATCAGAACAGGGAGGGCCGAGCCCCCCCCCGACCCACCCTAATGGCGGGCACCCCCCCTATTAGGGGCTTCACGGGAGGGCGACGGACCCGACCATGCGAAGAGGCACTCAAGCAACTCAACGCACAGGGTGAGCAGACCGTGGCTTGACCCCATGACTACACACACGCACAACCCGCATGCCACCCGGGAACGAACGGAGGAACAACCTCGTTACTGCCCCCAGAATCACGGGGTCAAGGGCAAACCCAACCCCGTGGCAAGGCCGTAGCAGCGGAGCACGAAGGAAGACCCAGACCCACCAAAAGGACTGGACTCCCTAGAATGGGGGCCCGGAGAAGTCCATGATGCCAGCATCAAGACCCCACCAGGCGGGCACGTAGTGCCCCGCCCCCCACATCGCCAGCGTATTCGGACAAAGGCCCCTCAGTTACTGCACCTGGTATTCCCAGGCGGAATCCCATCCAAGTACTAACCAGGCCAGAACCTGCTTAGCTTCCGAGATCGGACGTGTTCAGGTTGGTATGGCCGTAAGCCGAGCGGGCCCTGTCCCCCCAATAGTACACCGCCTGGCACACTGACCCTGCAGAACAGGCAGTCAGCATGGCCGTAAGCACACAAAAAAGGTTAACCAACGGAAGCAGGCAGCGCACCGGGGAAAAACCAGGCAACAGGCTGTTAACCCTAGCCTGGAGACTGCGGACGAGACAGGCGCCAGAGGGGACAGCTGAACACAGCCGCCCCGGCGGAAGGAGCGTAAGCTGGCGGTGTTGCATGACCAAGCCTCCATTTAAAAACCCCCACCCAGAGGGGTCGAGGCAGAGAAGGCTGACACGATTGGCAGACGTCATGAACGTGCAGGGGCACCCTCAAACGGTGAACCCGGGAGTTGACACTGCTCCAACACACCAGGGAATCAACCACCTCGGTGTTACCCAATGCGGTGGTTGTTCCTATAACCCCTCAAGAAAAAACTCCAAAACACACCTGCGGGTATACACCGGCTATACCGCAGTACAAGTGTTTCAGTTTTCAAAAAAGGGTTAACCCAGGCCTACGGGTCGACGAAACATTACTTCGGACCGGGCCTGGCGGTACGGGAAGCACAGGGTCACCAGAGGAGGTCAAAAACCACCCCCACAGGCCCCTCTCCGCCATGCGTGAGAGAGGAGCGAAAAAGAATGGAGAACCAGCCCCTAAGCACACCGTACTTGGGATTCCCAGGCGGTCTCCCAACCAAGTACTAACCAGGACCAACCTGTGTAGCGGCCGAGATCCGACGAGATCGAGCGTGTACAGAATGGCATGGCTGTAAGCCATTACGACAGTGCTGAGTAAAAACGTACCCAACCAGGGTCTCCATAGCGCTTAACCCTGTGACACCAAGACCGACCTGGCATTTTTCCCCCTGAAAAAAGCCCAAGTCCCTCAGGGTACCAGAACAGCAGATCTGCATCCCCGGCGGACAACGGGTTCAACTGATCTGGACCAGCGTGACCAGAACCAGTCCCGTGCCCTAACCACGCCGACATGCCTACTCCAGGAGAAGGGCAGATATGCGTGTTGATCTTAACATGAAAAGAAGGCACCACCCAGACGTTCGGGCGAACCGCGCCTGGTGGCCCACCCCAAGGGCGTGAGACCCCTCTACATATGTTCAGATCCATTCCGTCATCATCCCCCAGACATGAACGAGAATCCGTCGAAAAACCAACCCAGGTCGTGGGATTTGGTCGTCGGAAGAGGAAAAACCCCCATCTCAGTTGCTTTATAAAAACGCTGTTTCAACCACAAGCAACCAAGGCGTGCCAGTCAATCGCCTGTTTACAGCGAGCTAGCACTATACGTGCGTCGGGACACACCCCCATCAATGAACAGGCTATTTAGACCTGTCATTGAATCCCCAAGGCGCCCAGGGGAACGACAAGAGGGGTGTGACACTCCCTAACTCCAACACTTCTGGAATAGAAAAGAAGGAAGCATCAACAGTATGTATCCCAGTCTACACAGCCGGGGTAAAAAATGTTCACATTTTTACATCCCACCACCCTCCCATAGGAAGGAGACGGGGATCCCCAGAGAGACTTCCCACGCGAGCTGTACAGATTAAAAAGAATATATTGCACCTTGAGCCATGTAAAAAATCGGTTTTAGGGCTCTCCGGGGAAGAGGCACTGAACCCATACACACTCAATAATCGAATTGAATCGAATACATATACAATAGAATAGGACCCTTCTAGAGGGTCCACTCACTTTGACAATCTGAGGAGGAAGGCTCTGTACTCTGATGGAGGCTCCCTCACATGGAAGAAGGAGTCCGAACTCACAGAAGGCCCGAATAGGCGCTTGGTGAGGAGGAGCCCTGACCACCCCCCTGAAACAGATCCATCACATGGACCTGAACAGCACACGGAAGTCCTACCAACAGAGACGCGCACAGTGACGTACTCTATGGCGGGGGAATTCCTGCGGTGCACACGCCCAATATACCAGGCCGTGGAACCAGGAAACTCCCCCCCCCCCCCCCCCCCCCCCGTAACGTGCCGAACCGGCCACGTGACGGGAACCTCGAAGGACAGGGGGTGTACCCCTGACCGACAGAAACAAGGGGGAGAGGAAAGGTTACCAGTTCACCCCTTTACGACCCCACACCCATGATACGATGTAATGACAAAAAGAGAATATGACACAGTCATAGTCAGCTCTATGAAGCGTTTGACAGCTCCACACAGCGCATGAGCTAACCTGTTATCTGATTTTTACTAAGGAAAAACACAGAATAGAGAGGGCTCTAAGAGCCCCGGTCCAACATACACATGTGCTTCTGTGGCCAGTCCAACCCAGTTGTAGGTCACATGACACACACAACCCATCATCACCTACAAAAAATGGCAAAAACACTCAACAGAGGAAACGCCGTTTTTCACAATGAGAGAATACATCATTCTCGATTAGTATCGGCCACAGGCCTTGCTAAGCACACACGACAGCGACCAAACCATTTTTTCTTTTAGGAAAATAAAGTTTCTCCAGCAGTTTTAGCACAACCTCAGCAATCAAGCTAGGGGTTACATCGCATCCCTACCACACAAAAGACACAATTAGTGCACAACATGTCTGATAGAAGGATGAAAAAGTCCCCAGGGAACCGGGGGGAAACACAATCCTCTTATTTTACCCTCAATACGGCCAGTTAAAACAGGAAAACCTGTTAATATGTGAACACACTGTTCATTGTCATCACAGGCTGAGAAAAGACCATTCTTTTACTCACTTGTCACCAAGCATAGCTTCATAGGTTAGTTACCTTAGTTGTGAGTACACGGTACATATAAACACCATGATGTTTCTCACACAACAACCAGATCATTACATCCCGATTTGCACGGAGAAGCTAACTGCCAGTGACAAAAACAGCTCACACATAACTCGCGCCGTATCCTAAATACATTGCAGCAACACACGTTTTGGGAAAAACATCGTTATTCACAATACATTTAGAAAAGTAAAACCAGAAGACGTGTTATAAGGTCTGGTCAAACCTGTTCCTACCCGGAACGTAGATCAGCGAAGTGCAGTCACAGATACCGTAGGAACACAGCCGCTCCTGTGTTGTTCGAACTGGGCAGCGTCGCCGCTCCAACCCGCACTACAGTCCTTTGTTGATGCAACCTTGCCGTCCTGGCTCAGGGCAGGGTCGACGAAACATCCCCTGTCAAGGATGACGTCGTAGTCAAGAGTGTAAAACATGTTAAAATCAAAGCACGTTCAACAGAATAGCATCAAGCTAACGGCCGCTCCAACCGTTCGGGTGCTACTGCTCCTGCTCACGAGACGCCGAGCTAACGGCGCACGCGACCAGAAGCGAGCTCACGGCGGCGCGCGAGAAGCTAAAGCTACCCCGCGCCAGGCCATGGCCTATAGCAGCAAGCTAACGTTACCTAGCGATCACGACATGCTAGCACCGCAGCTAACAGCTGACTGGCTAACAGTAGGCCCAACCTGAGCAGGCCATGCAGCGATCCCAGCAGGCTAATGCAGCAGTTAACAGCTGACTGGCTAACCGTAAGCTAAACAGCTATCAACTGAACATGTAAACAATGACATAACACTCACCCAGACAGGCCGCCGTTCTGAACCTCTCCTCACTGTTTAAGAGAACAGAGAAACAAGATGTCAACACTGCTTTACAACGGTGTTTTACCAACACCCGACGGAATCAGCACAATACCAAACTGGCCTGTGTAGCTGATTTGAACATGGATCTGCCGCTATCGCACATCCATGCACATATCCCCTCGTGAAGGAATACTCTCATTTGGATATGAAAGATGGGGCCTTAACACGGTGACAGAGAGATGTCCACTCGTCCAGAACACACAGGGATCACCAGTGTTAATGGTCGCGGCCCACTAGTTAAAACTATAATGGTCTTCAGACCAAGGCCTTCTGTCGCCTAGGTGGCTGAACAAAGGACCCTAGCCTGGGGCCGGTTTCCATAAACATTGTCAAGTAGCCCCCATAGCACTAACAGACAAGTGGAGCCTGCCAGCAAAACACTACTCACCCAACCTGGAACGCACCGCTTCTCACAACAGCGGCATGTCCGACAGTTCAGCTGTGGCCTGACAGGTTTCACCCCATCAAACACAACAAGGAACTGCAGTTGAGAAGCATGCAGCGGCGTGCTCCCAATACGAAAACCGGTGGAAGGTTTTTAGAATGATCATCATCTTCCAGACCCTCCAGTACGAAGACAATATCGCCGTATTTTCTCGAAAATAGTGAGAGAGAAAATAAAGATATGATGTCAACGTATCCTTGTTTCCCAAAGCTGCTCCTAAACCTTTCTTCCATTATGGTGTCAAGTGTGGGGATCTACCGAGGCACTTCTTCCTTGTGGTGAAAGCGAGAAGGAGGCGAGTGGGTGGCCCCACCCCTGCTTATATGGGTAAGCTGATAGGGGTGTGGTCAGACGAATATTGGGATTAAAGGTACATTGTGGTCTTTATTCAGTGCGCGTGCACATATGCGAGATAGTGCAGAGAGCGATGCCGAGCGAGAGCGATACGATACAGAACTATGTTTTTATGAAACTCTTTTAACTAACAGATGTAAAACAACTAACAGATGTAAAAAAGAAACAGATCACATGATGTGCTGTCCCGAAACTAACACAGATATGACACACCATGTGACTTAAACTTAAATACGGTGGGTATAATATACCTAAATATATAACCTGAATGGTTGGTGTGTAAATAATTTGTCATATGTCAACGGTGGTAAATATATAACCTAATGCTGCTCTGATTAAAGGTTATGTTAAAGTGGTATGTGGTCCAGTTACGCTGCTCTGATTAAAGGTTATGTTAAAGTGGTATGTGGTCCAGTTACGCTGCTCTGATTAAAGGTTATGTTAAAGTGGTATGTGGTCCAGTTACGCTGCTCTGATTAAATGTAATGTTAAAGTGGTATGTGGTCCAGTTATGCTGCTCTGATTAAAGGTGATGTTAAAGTGGTATGTGGTCCAGTTACGCTGCTCTGATTAAAGGTTATGTTAAAGTGGTATGTGGTCCAGTTACGCTGCTCTGATTAAATGTTAGGTTAAAGTGGTATGTGGTCCAGTTACGCTGCTCTGATTAAAGGTGATATTAAAGTGGTGTGTGGTCCAGTTACGCTGCACTGATTAAAGGTTGTGTTAAAGTGGTATTCGGTCCAGTTACGCTGCACTGATTAAAGGTCATGTTAAAGTGGTGTGTGGTCCAGTTATGCTGCTCTGATTAAAGGTCATGTTAAAGTGGTATGTGGTCCAGTTACGCTGCTCTGATTAAAGGTGATGTTAAAGTGGTATGTGGTCCAGTTACGCTGCTCTGATTAAAGGTTATGTTAAAGTGGTATGTGGTCCAGTTACGCTGCTCTGATTAAATGTTAGGTTAAAGTGGTATGTGGTCCAGTTACGCTGCTCTGATTAAAGGTGATATTAAAGTGGTGTGTGGTCCAGTTACGCTGCACTGATTAAAGGTTGTGTTAAAGTGGTATTCGGTCCAGTTACGCTGCACTGATTAAAGGTCATGTTAAAGTGGTGTGTGGTCCAGTTACGCTGCTCTGATTAAAGGTGATGTTAAAGTGGTGTGTGGTCCAGTTACGCTGCTCTGATTAAAGGTGATGTTAAAGTGGTGTGTGGTCCAGTTATGCTGCTCTGATTAAAGGTGATGTTAAAGTGGTATGTGGTCCAGTTATGCTGCTCTGATTAAAGGTTATGTTAAAGTGGTATGTGGTCCAGTTACGCTGCTCTGATTAAAGGTTATGTTAAAGTGGTATGTGGTCCAGTTACGCTGCTCTGAATAAAGGTTATGTTAAAGTGGGATGTGGTCCAGTTATGCTGCTTTGATTAAAGGTTATGTTAAAGTGGTATGTGGTCCAGTTATGCTGCTCTGATTAAAGGTTATGTTAAAGTGGTATGTGGTCCAGTTACGCTGCTCTGATTAAATGTTAGGTTAAAGTGGTATGTGGTCCAGTTACGCTGCTCTGATTAAAGGTGATATTAAAGTGGTGTGTGGTCCAGTTACGCTGCACTGATTAAAGGTTGTGTTAAAGTGGTATTCGGTCCAGTTACGCTGCACTGATTACAGGTCATGTTAAAGTGGTGTGTGGTCCAGTTACGCTGCTCTGATTAAAGGTCATGTTAAAGTGGTGTGTGGTCCAGTTACGCGGCTCTGATTAAAGGTGATGTTAAAGTGGTGTGTGGTCCAGTTACGCTGCTCTGATTAAAGGTTATGTTAAAGTGGTATGTGGTCCAGTTATGCTGCTCTGATTAAAGGTTATGTTAAAGTGGTGTGTGGTCCAGTTATGCTGCACTGATTAAAGGTTATGTTAAAGTGGTATGTGGTCCAGTTATGCTGCTCTGATTAAAGGTTATGTTTTTTTTTTTGATCCACTTTTTCTCCCATTTTTTCTATATTTTCTCCCATCCCAATTTCGTATCATCCAATTCAACCCTCCCCTGTCACGAACGCTGTTTCTTGCCTCCCACAAGCCGGCTGCAATGTGGACTAAGTCATACATAGCACAAGTCCCCTCCGGTACTTGAGGTAACAGCAGTCGCATCTTTTCACCTGCGCAGCTCAATCTCTCAGTGTCGAGGAGTAACGCGTGGGAGGCTCACGCTGCCCCCGACACTTCCTGATTCTACTGCCTGCGCAGGCGCACCAACCGACTTGTAGGAGTCGCTTGTTCACAACGTTCGATCCCCACCCTTCAGTTTTCCCTCCCCGTAATACGGCCAATGTGTATTACTGCGGACGACCAGCTAAACTGAAAACAATGTGGAGAGCTGGATTCGAACACGCGAATCCTAGCGTCTCCACACTGGTGGCGAGTGCCTTGCCCACTACACCACCTAGCCGCCTGATTAAAGGTTATGTTAAGGTGGTATGTGGTCCAGTTATGCTACTCTGATTAAATGTCATGTTAAAGTGGTGTGTGGTCCAGTTACGCTGCTCTGATTAAAGGTTGTGTTAAAGTGGTATGTGGTCCAGTTATGCTGCTCTGATTAAAGGTTATGTTAAGGTGGTATGTGGTCCAGTTATGCTACTCTGATTAAAGGTCATATTAAAGTGGTGTGTGGTCCAGTTACGCTGCTCTGATTAAAGGTTGTGTTAAAGTGGTATGTGGTCCAGTTATGCTGCTCTGATTAAAGGTTGTGTTAAAGTGGTATGTGGTCCAGTTACGCTGCTCTAATTAAAGGTGATGTTAAAGTGGTATGTGGTCCAGTTATGCTGCTCTGATTAAAGGCTATGTTAAAGTGGTATGTGGTCCAGTTACGCTGCTCTGATTAAATGTTAGGTTAAAGTGGTATGTGGTCCAGTTACGCTGCTCTGATTAAAGGTTATGTTAAAGTGGTATGTGGTCCAGGTATGCTGCTCTGATTAAAGGTTATGTTAAAGTGGTATGTGGTCCAGTTACGCTGCTCTGATTACATCCCGTTGAAGTTAACAGGCTTCAAATGTGAAAAAGTATATCATCTTCATATATTTTTTATTTTATATTGCGTTTTCTATGCAAACATATTTTTCTTCAAAATAGCTAGTAACTGATGGATTCAGATACATGTAGTGGAGTAAAACGTACAACATTTCCCTTGAAATGTAATGGAGTAAAAAAGTATAAAGTTCCCTAAAATGAAAATACTCACATGAAGTACAAGTAACTCGAAACTGGTACACAACTTGAGTACAAATACTTAGTTACTTTCCACCACTGCCTTTATAATGTATTATAAAGTCACTGTGCAGTATTGGATGCCGTCTTTCATGTTTTGCAAAAGCTCCATATCCAGTTAGAGCTGCATGAGGCAGCTTCTGGGAGATGAGCGTGAGTGAGTTCACCTGCCCGGCAGCACTAGAGCGGAGCTCTGCATCACTGTTGAAGCCAACGCCAGAGCAACACAGGTCTTCCACAGACTCCCAGAGCAACACAGGTCTTCCACAGACTCCCAGAGCAACACAGGTCTTCCACAGACTCCCAGAGCAACACAGGTCTTCCACAGACTCCCAGAGCAACACAGGTCTTCCACAGACTCCCAGAGCAACACAGGTCTTCCACAGACTCCCAGAGCAACACAGGTCTTCCACAGACTCCCAGAGCAACACAGGTCTTCCACAGACTCCCAGAGCAACACAGGTCTTCCACAGACTCCCAGAGCAACACAGGTCTTCCACAGACTCCCAGAGCAACACAGGTCTTCCACAGACTCCCAGAGCAACCCAGGTCTTCCACAGACTCCCAGAGCAACACAGGTCTTCCACAGACTCCCAGAGCAACACAGGTCTTCCACAGACTCCCAGGGGCACTGGCTGCTTTAAACTGCATTCAAAACCACACCTGGCCCAAACATGTGATTGGTTATCGATGAAGGACGCTGGTGTTTTTGGCCATATATATAATATATATGGTTCTATTTTTTTTACACCACTGGGCCACATGCCACTTTAACACAACCTATGGATACACAAACGTCATGTAGAATGTGCACTTTTACTTTGCAATATCAAATACTTCTCTACATTTACTTAAGTAGAACTTGAATGGAGGACTTTTACTTTTACCAGTGTACTCATTTATCTGACTATTGCTACTTTTAATAGGACAGTAAGAAGGTTAGAGTTGTTATTATTAAAAAAATGTAATTTCAGATATTGATTGAAGAAGTGTGTTTTTTTAGTCGATGGCGAAAGATCGCTGTCGTGTTTCGGCTGCTGTCCTGACTGTGGTGGGAAGTCCGTTCCACCATTGGGAGCAAGGACTGAGAATAGGCGGCTTCTCCTTGATGACCCTCCCGGAGCTCGGGGTAGAAGAAGTGGGTCTGAGACGGCCAGACGGGCGTAGGGGTCTTGAGGGTGTGTAGTTGGAGACCATCGACCGGACCATTGACCCAATAGGAGGACAGTTTTACGCGACTGGAGGCTGGGCTACTTTCTAAGTGGATGAAAGTATTTCTTCCGATGGCCTTTGTACCGCGTGCGCGCAGGGTGGGTGAGTCGGAAGTTTGCCTTTGAGAACCAATGGTTCTCGAGCCGTAACGGCACATGGGGCAGGAGCCTATCTCCTGTTTCCGTAGCGTGAGGCAGCTTGATGTACAAGTACACCCCTTGGACATGACGCTAGTATGTCGCAAGGACTTCCCCCCAAACCAACCCTTGAGTGTCAAGCAGGGAGGCTCTATGGGTACCATTTTTTTTAAATAGTCTTTGGTATGACTCGGCCGGGGCTTGAACTCCCAGCCTCCCGAACTCAGGGCGGACGCTCTACCCACGAGGCCACTGAGCCGGTATGAGCCGGGTGAGTCGGAGGAGCATGTTAACACTTTCAGCGCCACGCCTGGTTTTCCGTTTTACCGCTTGAATGCCACCATCGGCGCCAATGTTAACGTTAATATCGCCTAATCTATGTTTTAAATTATGGCTATGTGTCTAATCTGCCCATCGCATTATCAAAGACTATTTTCCAGTCAGTGCTGTGGAGGCAGATTGTTTTTTTATCGCGTCGTTGCCGTTTCAGAGCAGTTAGAAAAGCCCCCGTTTTGATATAAAAAACAGCTCATTCTGGAGCATTCTATGAAAATCGTCTTTTAGTGGAATATTCCACAACGTTGATATTCGTCTGCCTTTTTATGAATCGTTTTCAAATAAACGCTAGATGATCAATATTATACGTGCACGCACGCACATTACGGCCGCGCACTGATAATCGCTCCGTTGATTTCCTCACGGACTTTTACAGTGAAACCGAAAGAAGACATTTCACAAAACAGCTTATAACTTCATCAAACTTACTCTGATTATCCTACCACTGATAACATAGAGTCCTTACCTGACATCAGATGGTATCCAACTGGTATATTCCAATTCCTGATCACCATTCGAAAAAATCGATACGTGTATGGATCCAACGCGATACAGTAGAACTCCATGATCCGCGGGGATCTGAGGCTCCAGAATGAACTCTAGTAACCCCGGCTGGATCAGTGAACTGGAAAATGTGGAGTACCGGATTTTTTTCCCCATTCATTTTCATTGAGTCCATTCCAAAATCACTTATGTCATCTGGGAGACGACAGGGGGCGCTTTTTTCCACAGTGATCGCCGGCGCCCCTCGGCTATACTCGGGTAGGCTCGGGTGATGCAATAATTTTTCAGTTCGCAAAAAAAAAAAATCCGAGAAATCTCGTGAGTGGCATGCAACCACCTATAAAAAAAAACGAGAAATCTCGTGAGTGGCACTCAAAGTGTTAAGGGGCTCTGCTTGGCATCACTACTGCACTTCCTCGCGTACGTGCACGCGCACTGAATAAATTCCACAAATGTACCTTTAATACCAGTATTAGTCTGACCACACCCCTCATCAGCTTACTTTCATAAGCAGGTGTGTGGTCACCTGCTCTCCTCCTTCTCGCTTTCACCACAAGAAAGTGCCTCGGTAGTACCCCACTTGACGTGTTGTTAGTGGAGAAACATTTTTGTTTACAAGGAAGGAGATACGTTGACATCATATCTTTATTTTCTCTCTCACTATTTTCGAGAAAATACGGCGATATTGTCTTCGTACTGGAGTGTCTAGAAGATGATGATCATTCTAAAAACCCTCCACCGGTTTTTCGTATTGGGAGCACGCCGCTGCATGCTTCTCAACTGCAGTTCCTTGCTGTGTTTGTTGGGGTGAAACCTGTCAGGCCACAGCTGAACTGTCGGACATGCCGCTGTTGTGAGAAGCGGTGCGTTCCAGGTTGGGTGAGTAGTGTTTGCTGGCAGGCTCCACTTGTCTGTTAGTGCTATGGGGGCTACTTGACAATGTTTATGGAAACCGGCCCCAGGCTAGGGTCCTTTGTTCAGCCACCTAGGCGACAGAAGACCTTGGTCTGAAGACCATTATAGTTTTAACTAGTGGGCCGCGACCATTAACACTGGTGATCCCTGTGTGTTTTGGACGAGTGGATTCTCTCTGTCACCGTGTTAAGGCCCCATCTTTCATATCCAAATGAGAGTATTCCTTCACGAGGGGATATGTGCATGGATGTGCGATAGCGGCAGATCCATGTTCAAAGTCAGCTACACAGGCCAGTTGGTATTGTGCTGATTCCGTCGGGGGTTGGTAAAATCACCGTTGTGAAGCGGTGTTGACATCTTGTTTTCTCTTTTCTCTTAAAAAGTGAGGAGAGGTTCAGAACGGCGGCCTGTCTGGGTGAGTGTTATGTCATTGTTTACAGGTTCAGTTGATAGTTGCTTAGCTTACGGTTAGCCAGTCAGCTGTTAACTGCTGCGTTAGCCTGCTGGGATCGCTGCATGGCCTGCTCACAGCTGTTAGCTGCGGTGCTAGCATGTCGTGATCGCTAGGTAACGTTAGCTTACTGCTATAGGCCATGGCCTGGCGCGGGGTAGCTTAGCTTCTCGCGCGCCGCCGTGAGCTCGCTTCTGATCGTGTGCGTCGTTAGCTCGGCGTCTCGCGAGCAGAAGCAGTGGCACCCGAACGATTCGAGCGGCCGTTAGCTTGATGCTATTCTGTTGAACGTGCTTTGATTTTAACATGTTTTACACTCTTGACTACGACGTCATCCTTGACAGGGGATGTTTCGTCGACCCTGCCCTGAGCCAGGACGGCAAGGTTGCATCGACAAAGGACTGTAGTGCGGGTTGGAGCGGCGACGCTGCCCAGTTCGAACAACACAGGAGCGGCTGTGTTCCTACGGTGTCTGTGACTGCACTTCGCTGATCTACGTTCCGGGTAGGAACAGGTTTGACCAGACCTTATAACACGTTTTCTGGTTTTACTTTTCTAAATGTATTGTGAATAACGATGTTTTTCCCAAAACGTGTGTTGCTGCAATGCATTTGGGATACGGCGCGGGTTATGTGTGAGCTGTTTTTGTCACTGGCAGTTAGCTTCTCCGTGCAAATCGGGATGTAATGATCTGGTTGTTGTGTGAGAAACATCATGGTGTTTATATGTACCGTGTACTCACAACTAAGGTAACTAACCTATGAAGCTATGCTTGGTGACAAGTGAGTGAAAGAATGTTCTTTTCTCAGCCTGTGATGACAATGAACAGTGTGTTCACATATTAACAGGTTTTCCTGTTTTAACTGGCCGTATTGAGGGTAAAATAAGAGGATTGTGTTTCCCCCCGGTTCCCTGGGGACTTTTTCATCCTCCTATCAGACATGTTTGTGCACTATTTGTGTCTTTTGTGTGGTAGGGATGCGATGTAACTCTTAGCTTGATTGCTGAGGTTGTGCTAAATCTGCTGGAGAAACTTTATTTTCCTAAAAGAAAACCTTTCCTCTCCCCCTTGTTTCTGTCGGTCAGGGGTACACCCCCTGTCCTTCGAGGTTCCCGTCACGTGGCCGGTTCGGCACGTTACGGGGGGGGGGGGGGGGGGGGGGAGTTTCCTGGTTCCACGGCCTGGTATATTGGGCGTGTGCACCGCAGGAATTCCCCCACCATAGAGTACGTCACCGTGCGCGTCTCTGTTGGTAGGACTTCCGTGTGCTGTTCAGGTCCATGTGATGGATCTGTCTCAGGGGGGTGGTCAGGGCTCCTCCTCACCAAGCGCCTATTCGGGCCTTCTGTGAGTTCGGACTTCTTCTTCCATATGAGGGAGCCTCCATCTGAGTACAGAGCCTTCCTCCTCAGATTGTCAAAGTGAGTGGACCCTCTAGACGGGTCCTATTCTATTGTATATGTTTTCGATTCAATTCGATTATTGAGTGTGTATGGGTTCAGTGCCTCTTCCCCGGAGAGCCCTAAAACCGATTTTTTACATGGCTCAAGGTGCAATATATTCTTTTCAATCTGTACAGCTCGCGTGGGAAGTCTCTCTGGGGATCCCCGTCTCCTTCCTATGGGAGGGTGGTGGGATGTAAAAATGTGAACATTTTTTACCCCGGCTGTGTAGACTGGGATACATACTGTTGATGCTTCCTTCTTTTCTATTCCAGAAGTGTTGGAGTTAGGGAGTGTCACACCCCTCTTGTCGTTCCCCTGGGCGCCTTGGGGATTCAATGACAGGTCTAAATAGCCTGTTCATTGATGGGGGTGTGTCCCGACGCACGTATAGTGCTAGCTCGCTGTAAACAGGCGACTGACTGGCACGCCTTGGTTGCTTGTGGTTGAAACGGCGTTTTTATAAAGCAACTGAGATGGGGGTTTTTCCTCTTCCGACGACCAAGTCCCATGACCTGGGTTGGTTTTTCGACGGATTCTCGTTCATGTCTGGGGGTTGATGACGGAATGGATCTGAACATATGTAGAGGGGTCTCACGCCCTTGGGGTGGGCCACCAGGCGCGGTTCGGCCGAACGTCTGGGTGGCGCCTTCTTTTTCATGTTAAGATCGACACGCATATCTGCCCTTTCTCCTGGAGTTGGCAGGTCGGCGTGGTTAGGGCACGGGACTGGTTCTGGTCACGCTGGACCGGATCAGTTGAACCCGTTGTCCGCCGGGGATGCAGATCTGCTGTTCTGGTACCCTGAGGGACTTGGGCTTTTTTCAGGGGGAAAAATGCCAGGTCGGTCCGGGTGTCACAGGGTTAAGCGCTATGGAGACCCTGGTTGGGTACGTTTTTACTCAGCACTGTCGTAATGGCTTACGGCCATGCCAACCTGTACACGCTCGATCTCGTCGGATCTCGGCCGCTACACAGGTTGGTCCTGGTTAGTACTTGGTTGGGAGACCGCCTGGGAATACCAAGTACGGTGTGCTTAGGGGCTGGTTCTCCATTATTTTTCGCTCCTCTCTCACGCATGGCGAAGAGGGGCCTGTTGGGGGTGGTCTTTGACCTCCTCTGGTGACCCTGTGCTTCCCGTATCGCCAGGCCCGGTCCGAGGTAATGTTCGTCGACCCGTAGGCCTGGGTTAACCCTTTTTTGGAAACTGAGACACTTGTACTGCGGTATAGCCGGTGTGTACCCGCAGGTGTGTTTTGGAGTTTTTTCTTGAGGGGTTATAGGAACAACCACCGCATTGGGTAACACCGAGGTGGTTGATTCCCTGGTGTGTTGGAGCAGTGTCAACTCCCGGGTTACCCGGTTGAGGGTGCCCCTGCACGTTCATGACGTCTGCCAATCGTGTCAGCCTTCTCTGCCTCAACCCCTCTGGGTGGGGGTTTTTAAATGGAGGCTTGGTCATGCAACAACGCCAGCATACGCCCCTTCCGCCGGGGCAGCTGTGTTCAGCTGTCCCCTCTGGCGCCTGTCTTGTCCGCAGTCTCCAGGCTAGGGTTGACAGCCTGTTGCCTGGTTTTTCCCCGGTGCGCTGCCTGCTTCCGTTGGTTAACCTTTTTTGTGTGCTTACGGCCATGCTGACTGCCTGTTCTGCGGGGTCAGTGTGCCAGGCGGTGTACTATTGGGGGGACAGGGCCCGCTCGGCTTACGGCCGTACCGACCTGGGAATGCCAGGTGCAGTAACTGAGGGGCCTTTGTCCGAATACGCTGGCGATGTGGGGGGCGGGGCACTACGTGCCCACCTGGTGGGGTCTTGATGCTGGCATCATGGACTTCTCCGGGCCCCCATTCCAGGGAGTCCAGTCCTTTTGGTGGATCTGGGTCTTCCTTCGCGCTCCGCTGCTACGGCCTTGCCACGGGGTTGGGTTTGCCCTTGACCCCGTGATTCTGGGGGCAGTAACGAGGTTGTTCCTCCGTTCGTTCCCGGGTGGCATGCGGGTTGTGCGTGTGTGTAGTCGTGGGGTCAAGCCACGGTCTGCTCACCCTGTGTGTTGAGTTGCTTGAGTGCCTCTTCGCACGGTCGGGTCCGTCGCCTTCCCGTGAAGCCCCTAATAGGGGGGATACCCTCCATTAGGGGGGGTCGGGGGGGCTCGGCCCTCCCTGTTCTGATGGTTTTGGGGGGCTGTCAGCGGGGTGTATTTGTCAGCCAGCGGCTCCGCTTGGCCTCCCCTTGTGCAGTAGTGATGCCAAGCAGAGCCCCTTAACGAAACAGAACGTTAGGTTATGGCTATAACCAAGTTCTGTTAGTTAGGGGTGACGCTTGGCATCAGACGGCCGCTGCAGCCCTTGACCTCACCTTGTGGTGAAAGCTTGGGAAGGAGGAGAGCAGGTGACCACACACCTGCTTATGAAGGTAAGCTGATGAGGGGTGTGGTCAGACTAATACTGGTATTAAAGGTACATTTGTGGAATTTATTCAGTGCGCGTGCACGTACGCGAGGAAGTGCAGTAGTGATGCCAAGCGTCACCCCTAACTAACAGAACTTGGTTATAGCCATAACCTAACGTTATATTACACACACACACACACACACACACACACCACACACACACACACACACACACACACACACACACACACACACACACACACACACACACACACACACACACACACACACACACACACACACACACACACACACACACACACACACACACACACACACACACACACACACATATACACACTTACAAAGTATAATACAAGTTTAAATTAGAAATACAATATATCAGTAATAGTACAAAGCTGCGTTATAGAGTGATTATTAGACATCTCATATTAGGTATAAACTAGAGTAGCTAGAGTTACAGATGATGTATTGCCTAGTATCTATATAATCAATGAAGGGTTGCAGAGTCCGATGGCATTGATCTCCTATGATGTTGTTTAACAGTTCATCAGCTCGCTCCACCTTGTATCACACCCTGCCGTTATGAACAGTGATGCCAGTAACTAGTTACTCTAATCTGATTACTTTTTTCAGTAAATAGTCATCTAACTTGTTACTTTTTACAAGCCAGTAATCTGATTACAGTTACTTTTCCAAGTGGCTATGCGTTACTATTTAGTTACTATATCTCATAATGCTGATGATAAGAGAGCCAGGGGTACAGTCAGCTAGACCGGAGATGGGACGTGCGCTCGCACAGCCAATGAGCAGCCAATCATGATTTATGACATTATGCACTTTCAATAAAGCATTATAAAAAATAAAATAAAAACTGTTGTCATTCTTATGTTGTGGCAGCAGCAGGGGGGACGACGACGACTTCGTAACCTAGTTACCTTCAAAGTAACTTAGTAATCAAGTAATCAGTAAAGTAACTAAATTACTTTTTAACACTTTCCGTGCCACTCACGAGATTTCTCTGGTTTTTTTATAGGTGGTTGCTAGCCACTCAAGAGATTACTCTGATTTTTTTTTTTTTTTTTTTTAGCGATCTGAAAAATGATTGCATCACCCGAGCCTACCCGAGTATAGCCGAGGGGCGCCGGCGATCACTGTGGAAAAAAGCGCCCCCTGTCGTCTCCCAGATGACATAAGTGATTTTGGAATGGACTCAATGAAAATGAATGGGGAAAAAAATCCGGTACTCCACATTTTCCAGTTCACTGATCCAGCCGAGGTTACCACAGTTCATTCTGGAACCTCAGATCCCCGCGGATCATGGAGTTCTACAGTATCGCGTTGGATCCATACACTTATCGATTTTTTCGAATGGTGATCAGGAATTGGAATATACCAGTTGGATACCATCTGATGTCAGGTAAGGACTCTATGTTATCAGTGTTAGGATAATCAGAGTAAGTTTGATGAAGTTATAAGCTGTTTTGTGAAATGTCTTCTTTCGGTTTCACTGTAAAAGTCTGTGAGGAAATCAACGGAGCGATTATCCGCGCGCGGCCGTAATGTGCTTGCGTGCACGTATAATATTGATCATCTAGCGTTTATTTGAAAACGATTCATAAAAAGGCCGACGAATATCAACGTTGTGGAATATTCCACTAAAAGACGATTTTCATAGAATGCTCCAGAATGAGCTGTTTTTTATATCAAAACGGGGGCTTTTCTAACTGCTCTAAAATGGAAACAACGCGATAAAAAAACAATCTGCCTTCACAGCACTGACTGGAAATAGCCACATAGACACATAGCCATAATTTAAAACATAGATTAGGCGATATTAACGTTAACATTGGCGCCGATGGTGGCATTCAGCCGGTAAAACGGAAAACCAGGCGTGGCGCTCAAAGTGTTAAAGGAGTAATCAGTAATCAGTAATCAGATTATTTTTTACAAGTAATCTGTGGCATCACTGGTTATGAAATACACATTTGGAACAGGATCCATGTCAGAAACATGTGACGCGTGTCGTGTCCAGTGACCAGTGTTGTGCTAGTTACTGAAAAATAGTAACTCAGTTACTTTACTAGTTACTTCATTTCAAAGTAACTTCGTTACTGTACTAGTTACTTACACCCAAAAGTAATGAGTTACTGTGAAAAGTAACTATTTAGTTATTTAAAAAAAAATAAAAAAAATAAATTGCTCAAGTCCCATGCCCCATATACTCAAAATCGGTTGATCAACTTGACAGTTTCCATTCACATCACCGAACTCTGCTAAGTAATGTGGTCTAGAGCGTTTCATTATATATTCCCTCCCCGCTGTATGTATATTTCTCTCCCACCCACCCACCCCCTCCTAATGTACAGTCCCCTCCCCATCATATGTATATACTCTGTCAGGATCTAGGGGTAACAGTACTGTATATTTGAATACCGCTTATGTCACAAATGTATCAGTACTAAATACCTATATGTCCCTATGCCATAAATGTCATGTATGTTGTGTATGTCATAAATGTCTATATGAATTGAAAATGGGGGACCCTGATGGAAACAAGACAAACGTCTTTCTCAGGTCTGCATCCCCTTAACAATTGTATGTATTGAGCCGTACTGTATTGTACCCATTCTGCAATCTGTTAAATAAAGTTTTCATTCATTCATTCATTCATTCATCCATTCATTAATTCATTAATCATAACCATCTTGCAGCGTTGTTATCAAAGCATTGCAACGTTAGAATAGTTAGGATATCAATTGTGCATGAAAGGACTATATTTATATTGTTAGATTAGTATTATGAGATTCCCTGGCAGATTTCGTACAGTCAAAATCCGTTGATCTTGAGTTTCAGTGAACACATTGCACTCACCGTCACCAGTCTGCGGTGGTCGAGATGTAACGTTAGTCCAGTTGACTCCAGCAGCCCTTCAAACATGTTCTTTATCTCGTTTCCATGTTGTATATTAATTATCTCTAAAGTAGTTGCTAAATGGTTTGTTAGTTCGTTATTATTACTGCGTTCTTATTATGTAGATTCATAGCGAGCGTCCTCTTGTTGTTTACTGTAGAGAGCGCCTATTTCTTTCAGAACGTCAGTGGCCAATCAGAAGTGCGAAAACAGAATGAGGCTACGGAAAGAAATAATAATAATAATAATACTTCGTTTTATATAGCGCCTTTCAGTCTACAGTAAACAAAACAAACGCAGGCGAAATAAGGACGCTCGCTATGAATCTACATAAAAAGAACGCAGTAACGAACAAACCATTCAGTAACGTAAGTAGCGTTACTGAATTTCAAAAGTAATGCGTTAGAGTACTAGTTGCGCAAAAAGTAACTTCGTTTCTATAACGCGTTACTTTGTAACGCGTTAGTCCCAACACTGCCAGTGACAGAGACGGAGGAGAACAGAGGGACGTAAACACTCGAGTACAACCAGCTAGTGGCTCTGATCTTCAGATGCCCTTTAGACGGTGGGCCGAAGGTCTCTAGAGGCTTCCGTTAATGAAATGATTGATCTGGTTAAACAGACTATATGTTATTGTAATATGAACTACATAATATACTATAATAACACATTTCCGTTTGTTGGCAACGGTTGTTGGGTCATATCTTTATGAAATTAATGTGTTGATAAGATAAAAACTACCTACGTTTGTGAAAAGGGGCGTTGCTGCGTAACCAATCAAAACGCGTTACAACGTCAGGTGACTTGATTTCTCCCAATGACATTCTTCAAGCCCTGGAACCAGGAAGTAAATATTGCTACTCGTCTGTTCACAACACTGGATAGCTCTGCATTTGGCAAGCTCTCAATTCATTACTATTACTATTGAAATGCATTTTTACTTAACTTTACAGCATTATTCAAACGTGATAGGAAGTTATGAGTCATCAGCAGTTTATATGTAGTCCGTTTTGACGTCCGATTACACATTGGAAAATGTTGTAGCCACAGCTCACAAAGACTAACGTTACCTACGTTAGCATTTTAACTTTAACATTACGTTAGTGTAAATCAAACAACTCTAACCCAATACTAATAATAGTAACTTGTTTCACATTCTTGCTATGTGTTACACTATGGTAATAGCGGTCTTTGTTTTAGATGCTGTTGTCACTATGAATTACAAATGGGGGGCCCTGATGTAAACAAGACAAACGTCTTTCTCTGGTCTGCATCCCCTTAACAATTGTGTGTATTGAGCTGTACTGTACTGTACCCATTCTGCAATCTGTTAAACGTTTTCAATCAATCAATCAATCAACATTTATAACACAATAACAAGTGTGAAAATAACATGTTATTTATTTTAACAGTAACATGTATTACAAAAACATATTCCCTGTTGTCCCAAATTACTGCTCCTTAATGATGATGATTCTTTAGCTTGGCAGGAAGTACTGCTGAGAAAGAAAATTGGCACTTTGATGGCAAGCTCCACATTCTCTGCCCTTTAATCACTGGAAACAGTTATTAGCTGATGTTGTAACAATGGAGCTTTCTACAGCTAGATTAAATGGTGCAAACTATCAAACAATAGATAGCTGGAACCAACAATGTGCATTGTATGCCTGTACCTGTGCCTTCCAAAAAAGAAATAAAATATATGAAAAAAAGAAGATACAGTGTTCTGACAGTCCAAACACAGACACATGTCTGTACATGGTAGGTTGTTTGATTTGCATGTGCATCGCCCCTTCATGCATTGTGTTTTTTTTGCAGGAGCAGTATACAAGTTCCAGGATTGCGACTGGGGCTGGAGGAAGTGACATCCAGTCAATCTCGAAGAAATCTCTGGACTGCTGATCACCACATGGGAACTGTATTGAGAGGCATGAGCACAGTGAAGCAATAGTCGGGTGTCTGCTTCCTCCTGTATTGAGAACAGTGTTTGTAGTGGTAACACCTCCACCCCTGTGCCATCAGGGACTTCAACTGTGGCGGGTGGATTTACTGATCCCTCGAGAAAGTGCATTAACTTGGCTTTATCAGTTTTCACCATAGAGCCATCCATGTTCGCTATGGCTGCAGGGAAGGGTCCCAGACTGTAGACTAACATTTCCCCGATGTCAATCTTCCTGACTGTTCCCACCACTATAAGCCTGGCGAAGAGGTCTCGGTCTGCTTTCAGGGCCAGCTCATTGCCTCTCACCTTGGTAACACTTGATGTTGTTGTGTCCTTGAAGGTTTTGAGTTTCATCTTTTTTACAGGAGCATGGAAGTCCACCTCATCTGTTAGGAGACGTTGTTTAAAGAAATCGCCAAATGCCTTCTCACTGTACTAGTTACACATTACACACATACAAATGACAATAACACTATGTAACAACCATCAAATGCACTCACAGCACACACATCCACACGCACACACTCACTTTAAACAAACAACTCACTGCAGCACCCACTTTAGAACACCTAAACACACTTTATATTTATTGGCAAAGAATATGCACTACAACCCATACCTCATTACACCTTACTGTAAATTGTACCTCATCCCATTTCTGCATTGTACTGTATAGTATATTGTATTGTAACTCAGTTACTTTTCTACTCTGCATTGTACATTGTATGTATATATTGAACACTTGTCTACGTACTTGACTTCTATTTTTATCTAGCACAATCTCTGGAGCAAAACAGAAAGAAGCATTTTATATAAAAGTATTCTGTACTTCTGTATGACAACTAATAAAGAAACTTGAACATCAAAAAAATCAACATTCTGTTCTCTATGCCAGGCTAGATCTGACCTTGACTCATGTTACAGGATTAATACACACTTTATACACAAATTGCATATAGCATTCTCTTTGGTAGCATTCATTCTGTGTTTATTGTGTCATACCGGGGAATAATATTAATATTATTATGTCCTATTGGGGACATAATTTTAAATTCTGAGCAATTCAATCGTTTTTTTTATAGACGTCTGACATTGATTGAAAACGGTTAACAGATTGCAGAATGGGTACAATACAGTACAGCTCAGTACAGTGCACCTCATGGTACCAAAGCACCTCAAAGGCGCTTAAAACAAAATTACAAACATCACAAAACAAACTGGTCAGACTACTACTTGACCTGAACCCCAGAACCCACCTCACCCCTGCCCACTTTGCCAACCTAGGATGGCTTAGAGTAGACGACAGAGTACAGCAACTTGCAATGGGCCTGGTCTACAAGATACACTATACGACCGGGGTGCCCATGTACATGTCAAAATACTTCCCAAAGGTCAGTGAATACCACAACCACTACACCAGAGGAAGCTCAACAAATCATGTTAAACCCAGATTCGGCTCAAACAAGGGACTAAACACGTTTCGCAATTATGCCACAACAATGTGGAACGCCCTACCCAAAGCTGTAAAGGAATGTGAATCCCTGCCCACATTCAAAACCGCTCTTAAAGAGCACCTACGGGAGGCTGCAATTCGAAACTGGCCACCGTAAATGCCCAAAACCCCCACCACCTCCTAATAGACAGTCTCCTCCCCACCGCATGTATATATTCCCTCCCCGCCGTATGTATATTTCCCTCCCACCCACCCACCCACCCCCTCCTAATGTACAGTCCCCTCCCCATCATATGTATATACTCTGTCAGGATCTAGGGGTAACAGTACTGTATATTTGAATACCGCTTATGTCACAAATGTATCAGTACTAAATACCTACATGTCCCTATGCCATAAATGTCATGTATGTTGTGTATGTCATAAATGTCTATATGAATTGAAAATGGGGGACCCTGATGGAAACAAGACAAACGTCTTTCTCAGGTCTGCATCCCCTTAACAATTGTATGTATTGAGCCGTACTGTATTGTACCCATTCTGCAATCTGTTAAATAAAGTTTTCATTCATTCATTCATACTCAATACACACAATTGTTAAGGGGATGCAGACCAGAGAGAGACCAACAAAGTGAGGTATGTAATACATTTCGAATCAAATTGTGGTCGGTTAGATCTAACGTTAATATCACGTTATCCATCTAATGGATAGCAAGCTCACCTGACGTCGGTATGGCTTGCGAAATACAATCTTATAGTAAGAAACAAAACACAAGTTGAACATAGTTTTGAACGTTTTATTACTATAGTATTTAGGTCGGACCGTCGGATCTAACGTTAATATCACGTTAACCATCTAAAGCTCATCTGTGACGTCGTTATGGTTAATACAGTGCGAAATACAATCGTATATAGTAACAAAACAATACACAAATTGAACATAGTTTTGAACGTTTTATTACAATAGTATTTACTGTCTCATGTTGTGTATAATCAGCTAGCGTTCCAGTCAGATCCATTCTCCGTTGTTCTTGTTGACAATTTTGGGGTCCCGAAATCCCGTTTCTGTATCCTGATTGGTTTATCAGCTAGAGGTGTCCAAAGATATGCATGAGCAAACATGTAATTTAAATGTAAGATTACGAACACCGATGACCAACAGACGGCTGGCCAACAAACGTATTTTGACACAACATAATAACTAGATATTACACACAAAGAATTGTGTAGTCTGCCAACATGGATCAATCAAGTTCACTTTAGACTGACTCGGCCTCCCATCTACTTGGGCTGTGCAACAGCTCAGCCAATAGGGTCCAGCTGCAGACTCGGAGCCTCGGTCCAGATTGGAACTTCCGCCCTGCCACAGGACTATTACTCCTGTGACAGGGCAATGCGCTGATTGGCGGAAAGTACGGAAGTATCTCGAAGTACGTCTGACGTATCTCGAATTACGTCTGACGTTTCTCTATGTGACGTTTGTCTACGTTAACTAACGTTAATTGAACGTCAAGCAGATGTTAGTTAACACGCAGCAAACAAAGATGGAGAAACAGGTAAGCCTTATTATTACCTTGTATTCATAAGATAAGATAAATTCAGCAGCATGGGGAGGGGGGAGGGGAGGTACAGGTAGTAGAAGACATACAGTACAGTGGAGAAGTAAAAATAGAATAAAAAGGCAGTGGAAACAATATACAATATTATTAACTCTGGACATGTGCATATGAGCAACAAGGTGCGAGATGAGGGTATGTATATCAGTTATTTTGCCCTACAATAAATATAGTTGGAATATATAATCTATAGTCTAAATCTAATCCTAAATTATCTAATTATCACGGTTGTGTTTGGATATAGAGAGATGGAGAGAGAGGGAGGAAGCGCTGCCTGGCAGGTACCATGACACTAATAATCTAAATGCTAAACGCATGAACTGGACACCCTGTGCAAAGTGACTGTTTATGTCTTTCTGTTAGATTTTCTATGTCAGTAATGCATATGTAGCATGGTTTTTGTGTCTGGGTGATTATCTGTTCTTGAGAAGTGTTTTTGCAACTTGTGAGATTACGTTTAGGTGTGGCAGAGCCTGTGTGGTTTCTAAAGGGATTATTGGTGATTACTACTGGTTGCTACATGGTTAGTTGGTGATTAATTATCACAATTCTTAATTAACCAAAATATCCCCTCCCCTCCCCTCCCGCACTGTACTGTAATGTACTCTAGTTAGGACAACACATTACAGTTCAGAGGAGGGGAATCATTCCTCAGCTGGAACCATGTGTCAACTGCTGCACAGCATACCATTGCCCGTTCTGCAAGCCTGGTGTGTTTAAGCCAACAATTAGGAGCAAGGTCTTAACACATCTGGACGGACACAAAAGGAAAGCAGTGCAGCACAAAGGTATTCCCTGTTGTATTCATTGCATGTTGTTTTCTTGCACTGGTAACTCCTGTAAATGATGGACCAACACGTGGAAACAAAAGCATTGCAGTTTTACATGCACCGCCACCATCAGCCATAACATTAAAACCACCTGCTTAAACAATTTTTTTCACGATTAAAAATAAACACTCTATAAACACTGGTTTAAGCAGGTGGTTTTAATGTTATGGCTGATCGGTGTACATATCTTTTCCAGATCACACCATCTTTAAGTGCAATTTGGAATGCAGGGGCAATAGTCACTTCCACTGTCCCTCCTGCAAAACCACACTGTTTGAGAAGAAAACCCGGTTTATAGCGCATCTGGCTGCACTGTGCAGGAGCAGCTCCCACAGTACAGAAACACTGCATGTGGATGGAGGTGTCGGAGAGAGTAAGGTCAAAGAACTGGTTGTCCGTGCAGCCAGTGAGAACGCCATCAGCACTGACACTGACGAGCCTGCCACCAAGGTTGTCATTGTGGAGGCTACCAGTGAGAACCAGCTCACTAATAAGCACAATGCTACAGTAGCCACTGTACAAGTGAGGAGGAGCAGCACTGACACTGACGAGCCTGCCACCAAGGTTGTCATTGTGGAGGCTACCAGTGAGAACCAGCTCACTAATAAGCACAATGCTACAGTAGCCACTGTACAAGTGAGGAGGAGCAGCACTGACACTGACGAGCCTGCCACCAAGGTTGTCATTGTGGAGGCTACCAGTGAGAACCAGCTCACTAATAAGCACGATGCTACAGTAGCCACTGTACAAGTGAGGAGGAGCAAGATTATATCGGTGGCCTGTCCCCAGTGTGCAGTAGTCATCAACAAGAAGAATCTGAAACGTCACATGGAAAGAAAACACTCTGAACCAGGTTCCATGGAAGTTACTTCAAAATCACATCTGCGAAGTGAATGTTTGGTGTATACTATGCCCTTCAGCCTATGTGGAGCTACTATATTTTCTTCTACATTTCTCCAGGATACTAATGCTTGGGGATCAAACCATGTTGTTAGTGGTCTTAAAGTGTACGCCTTAAAGTAGTGGTAGACATCTGGAAATGCCATACCTCCGTCTGAAGAAGTTGATTCTAGGTAGGACGTCCATCTTAACTATTGATATGAATAAGTGTCAGTTGTAACCTTTTTTTGTTTAACATGTTTGTTTATTTTCAGTTGATAATACAATAAAGACAGTTGTTTAAATGTTTATTTTCTTAATTTAATTTCCTATACAATGTAGGAACCGCGCAAGTGATTGATTGGATGAAAATTGTATTAACAGATTGCAGAATGGGTACAATACAGTACGGCTCAATACACACAATTGTTAACGGTATGCTGACCAGAGAAAGACTTTCGTCTTGTTTACATCAGGGTCCCCCATTTTCAATTCATCATAACATATGACATACACGACATACAGATAGACAGTACTGCTACATCTATACATTTATGACATACCAGATTTGCAAATACAGTATTGTTTGTGATACAAAAAGAGTCCAGAAAAGAGAATATATACATTTGACGTAGAAACTGTACATTGTAGGAGGTTGGGTAGGTGGGGGGGGGGGGACTGTACATTGGAGGTGGTTGGGGGGGGGGAGGTTGGGTAGGAGGGGTGGGTGGGGGACACTGTACAACTGTACAAGCAAAACTGTACATTGGAATATTGACAAAACCATACTTGGTCATTTACTGTACATTGGAGGGGGTTGGGTTACAACACAGGAGCAGAGTATAAACAACAGTACAGGAATGAGAAACAGTCTAAATGGGTTTTAACATTTTAGTTTATTTCATGCGGATATGATCTGTAATACCTGATCGGTACAATATCTACTAACCTGATCAATACAAGCCCCCCCCCCCCCTCTCGTCAGCGCAGACGTACTTGCTTTTGATTTTGACGTTCAACGTCAGACGTACTTCGAGATACTTCCGTACTTTCCGCCAATCAGCGCACATTGTCCTGTCCCGGGAGAAATGTCGTGGGAGCGGGCGGAAGTTGCCCAATCTGGAACAATCTCCGCGGCTGCAGCTGGACCCTATTGACATTGCTTGCGATCGTCCCACACGACGCACACAGTCAGTTCCATGATTCGCAGCATCGCAATCAGTCAATCAGTTTGTCAGTCTGACTCTGACGTTAGAATCCTCTGCAGCGTTTGCACGCAGCCGTTACAATGTAGTAATGTCCCGAGTCAACTCGAGATTCATTCATGGCATCATGTATGATTCACTGTGTTCCTCACGACCGGTCCGATCTGTCCACTCCGGTGTGCATCTTTTCCACATGTAGAAGGTCCTCTTCTCCTCGTCCTGGCGGAGTATTTCTACTGGTGTAGTGGCTTCAACAAACAGCCACTCTGAGCGGGGTGACGACGCACCATCCAAAAACCAAAAGTCTGTTGTTTCCAATTAACAAATGGATTTATTCACAAATCATTAACGAAAGAGTTTGGCCGACTTGCCTTATAAAACAATCAAATGAAACATGATTTGAGTCTTATATTCTCGGTGTTTTGCGGTAGAAATACTGTGTCCGCTCCCCAGTCTCCAACCAGGTATATCCTAATAACTTGGCCATGCACAGGTGTGAGCAGTTCCCCTAATAAGAATCCTGCCTGGCCCTGTAATAGCAGGGCTGACCCAAAGAGGGAGCCAGACCTACCTAAACGCTCAGCAATCATAACTCATATCCTATCCAGTGCATGATATTGTGATTTGCATAACTTATATAAACCAATAAATCATTTCGTTCAATATTCCATACATTTAACTAATTTCCCTCTATAGGTATATAAAAAATAGGGAAACAATGTCCAGGCACGCACTGTGCGTGCCTGGACATTGTTTCCCTATTTTTTATGTATGATATCAGAGGTTACAGCACCCAGTGTCAAGTCTAGTGAGGTGAGCGCGTTCTACTACTTTTTTCACCTCTATAGGTATAACCATCAACCATAACAACAATAAGTCCAATCAAGTATTTCGGCTCCAACAACACTGTACTCCACATTCAAATACACTGTACACCACATTCAAATACACTGTACACCATTCAAATACACTGTACTCCACATTCAAATACACTGTACACCATTCAAATACACTGTACACCACATTCAAATACACTGTACTCTGGTAGATGAATCAGAAAAGCACCTGACTAGCTGCTAATGACAAACTAGAGACGTCTGCAGATGTTTCTAGTTTGTCTCCTGTCCTGCAGACGTCTCTAGTTCACCTCCTGTCCTGCAGACGTCTCTAGTTTGTCTCCTGTCCTGCAGACGTCTCTAGTTTGTCTCCTGTCCTGCAGACGTCTCTAGTTTGTCTCCTGTCCTGCAGACGTCTCTATAGTTTACCTCCTGTCCTGCAGACGTCTCTAGTTTGTCTCCTGTCCTGCAGACGTCTCTAGTTTGTCTCCTGTCCTGCAGACGTCTCTAGTTTGTCTCCTGTCCTGCAGACGTCTCTAGTTTGTCTCCTGTCCTGCAGACGTCTCTATAGTTTACCTCCTGTCCTGCAGACGTCTCTAGTTTGTCTCCTGTCCTGCAGACGTCTCTATAGTTTACCTCCTGTCCTGCAGACGTCTCTAGTTTGTCTCCTGTCCTGCAGACGTCTCTAGTTTGTCTCCTGTCCTGCAGATGTCTCTAGTTTGTCTCCTGTCCTGCAGACGTCTCTAGTTTGTCTCCTGTCCTGCAGACGTCTCTAGTTCACCTCCTGTCCTGCAGACGTCTCTGGTTTACCTCCTGTCCTGCAGACGTCTCTAGTTTGTCTCCTGTCCTGCAGACGTCTCTAGTTTGTCTCCTGTCCTGCAGACGTCTCTAGTTTGTCTCCTGTCCTGCAGATGTCTCTAGTTTGTCTCCTGTCCTGCAGACGTCTCTAGTTTGTCTCCTGTCCTGCAGACGTCTCTAGTTCACCTCCTGTCCTGCAGACGTCTCTAGTTTGTCTCCTGTCCTGCAGACGTCTCTAGTTTGTCTCCTGTCCTGCAGACGTCTCTAGTTTGTCTCCTGTCCTGCAGACGTCTCTAGTTTGTCTCCTGTCCTGCAGACGTCTCTAGTTTACCTCCTGTCCTGCAGACGTCTCTAGTTTGTCTCCTGTCCTGCAGACGTCTCTAGTTTGTCTCCTGTTCTGCAGACGTCTCTAGTTTGTCTCCTGTCCTGCAGACGTCTCTAGTTTGTCTCCTGTCCTGCAGACGTCTCTAGTTTGTCTCCTGTCCTGCAGACGTCTCTAGTTTGTCTCCTGTCCTGCAGACGTCTCTAGTTTGTCTCCTGTCCTGCAGACGTCTCTAGTTTGTCTCCTGTCCTGCAGACGTCTCTAGTTTGTCTCCTGTCCTGCAGACGTCTCTAGTTTACCTTCTGTCCTGCAGACGTCTCTAGTTTGTCTCCTGTCCTGCAGACGTCTCTAGTTTGTCTCCTGTCCTGCAGACGTCTCTAGTTTGTCTCCTGTCCTGCAGACGTCTCTAGTTCCTGCTGAACGACTACGGAAAAAATCATGTTGACCGAATTACATCTTAGCACCGCTAAGCAGGGACGTGCACAGGACTTTAGAGGGGCAGGTGCTCAAAGGCTGAAAAGGGCACTGGGCCTGTGCTATATTTGGGGGCCATTTTTGGGCGGGGGGGGGTTATGCTTTTGGGGGGGGGGGTTTTGGTGATCAAATATTGAATATTGAACGATAATAATCAGTGCAGGAGCTCACTTATCCTTGAAAGACACTTTTATCACTGACTTAAAAGGCCCATACATCTCCATAAATGTTCAGGGCGGAGGGAATAAGTGCTTACCCTACAGACCCCAAGTCTGTTAGGACAGCAGACTCGGTTGGCACTGCTCAAAACTTACCTTTTTAAAATAGCTTTTAAATGAATTATTATCTTTATTTCATTGTCTTATTTTTCTTTATTTCTATACATTTTACTTAAATATTTAATTATAATTTGTATTGTTTTATGTAGTTTTTTTATCATTTTATTTGTTCTTTTTTAATGTCAACATATTATTTAAATTATTCAAATAAACTCAAACATGTTCCGTTGTGATGTCACCAGTGTTGGGCAAGTTACAAATTATAAAAGTAACTAGTTACTTCAGAAAGTAACTATTGCATTACTTTCAAGTAAATGTTTTACATAAACAACATACACAAATCTAAACTATTTTAATGTTGCTGTGGGACAAAGTGAGACTAGCCTCCAATCAAATGCCATGTATGTAGATATTATAATTACTATGTTTATATAGTGGATCATACAAATACAAACACAATAGATGTTTTGGAACTTTTGATATGTATTGCCCCTCAAGAGGCCACAACTGGGCAACATTAAATACGAGATTACTCGTTACTGAAAAAACGAACACTTAATAATAACTGGATGTCACAGTATGATGTCATAATCAAACATTCTAGAACATTTGTGATGTCACAGTATGATGTCATAATCAAACATTCTAGAACATTTGTGATGTCACAGTATGATGTCATAATAGACCATTCTAGAACATTTGTGATGTCACAGTATGATGTCATAATAGACCATTCTAGAACATTTGTGATGTCACAGTATGATGTCATAATCAAACATTCTAGAACATTTGTGATATCACAGTATGATGTCATAATCAAACATTCTAGAACATTTGTGATGTCACAGTATGATGTCATAACCAAACATTCTAGAACATTTGTGATGTCACAGTATGATGTCATAATAGAACATTCTAGAACATTTGTGATGTCACAGTAGATTTCATAATAGAACATTCTAGAACATTTGTGATGTCACAGTATGATGTCATAATAGAACATTCTAGAACATTTGTGTACAGTATATATTCAACAATTCTCTCAGAAGTTCTCAGATCTCACAAGACAAGTGAAGATCTCACTTGTTGTTTCCGGCTACTTGTCTGTAAACTTGAATATATTCTGTAGATACAATTTAAAATCCCCACATGGTAAAGGAAACAATGTCCTGTACAATCCTTAATGAGCTGCATCTGGAGGGAAGGCTCTGTGATGTGGTTATTAAAGTCAACAGCACTGAGTTGAATGCCCACAAGGCCCTCCTGTGTGACTGCAGTGACTATTTCAGGTAAGTTTAGCTTGGTTCAGGTTAGCTTGGTTCAGGTTAGCTTGGTTAGTAAACAGATACCATACTGTACTTTTACTGTAAAAAGGTACTATACTGTACTTCTACTGTAAACAGATACTATACTGTACTTCTACTGTAAACAGATACTATAATGTAATTCTAATGTAAAAATATACTATAATGTACTTCTACTGTAAACAGATACTGTACTTCTACTGTAAACATATAATATACTGTATGTCTACTGTAAACAGATACTACACTGCACTTCTACTGTAAACAGATATTATACTGTACTTCTACTGTAAACAGATACTATAATGTACTTCTAATGTAAAAAGATACTATACTGTACTTCTACTGTAAACAGATACTATAATGTAATTTTACTGTAAACAGATAATATACTGTACTTCTACTGTACAAATATACTATACTGCACTTCTACTGTAAACAGATACTATACTGTAAACAGATAATATACTGTACTTCTACTGTAAAATATACTATACGATACTTCTACTGTAAAATATACTATACTGCACTTCTACTGTAAACAGATACTATACTTCTACTGTAAAAAATATACTATACTGTACTTCTACTGTAAACAGATACTATACTTCTACTGTAAAAAATATACTATACTGTACTTCTACTGTAAACAGATCATATACTGTACTTCTACTGTACAATATACTATACTGCACTTCTACTGTAAACAGATAATATACTGTACTTCTACTGTAAACAGATACTATACTGTAATTCTACTGTAAACAGATACTATACTGTACTTCTACTGTAAACAGATACTATACTGTACTTCTACTGTAAAAATATACTATACTTCTACTGTGCTAAGACCCTATACTTCTACAGTGAAAATATATGACTACACAGGACAGAATGTTGCTTACTGTTTACTCATCAGATATCTCTATACTCTGCGTCCCACAGAGCCCTCTTCACTCGCTGGAGCGACTCAGAGAAAGCAGTCTACAGTATCCCTGGGGTGTCCCCGGGTATGATGCAGCTCATCATAGAGTACTCCTACACACGCTTTGTGCTGGTGACAGCAGAGAACGTGAAAGAGCTTCTCGTGGCTGCAGACCAGCTTCGCGTCACTGGCATAGTAGGAGCGTGCTCTGACTTCCTAGAGGGCCAGCTGTCTCTGGAAAACTGTGTCGGCATCTGGAGGTTCATGGATATCTACTGCTGCCCTGACCTGAGGCGCAAGGCCCATCTCTGCATCGTGTGCCACTTTGAGGAGATGTTGCACGTCTCACAGGAGTTTGTGGAGCTGTCCCCGCAGCAACTGGTGGACATCATTGAGAGGGATGACCTGAACGTGAAGAGCGAGGAGACGGTGTTCGAGGCCATCCTCCGTTGGATCGACCACTCCCGTGAGGAGCGTAAAACACACATCCCTTTGCTGCTGCCCAAGGTAACTAATTGTATTACGGATACACAAACATGGTTGCTAGTGCCTGAGCCACATTTATTTTAAATTTTTTTTTATTATTTAACTTTTTCTTGTTTGTCTGTCTCTTGTCAAGGTCATTATGATTCATGTTACTGTTATTATTGTTGTCGTCGCTGTTGTCATTATTATTATTATTATTATTATTATTATTATTATTATTATTATTATTATTATTATTATTATTATTATTATTATTATTATTATTATTATTATTATTATTATTATTATTATTATTATTATTATTATTATTATTATTATTATTATTATTATTATTATTGTACTGTTATGTTCTGTTTTATGTATGAAAAGAAAAGAAAAACATTTATAAAAAAAATAAAAAAATAATTGTATTACTGTGCATTACATTAAAACAACACTAGGTTCCCTAGTACAGTGGTTGTCAAACATTTGGGTCCAAACTGTTCCCTAGCAACAGAAACCGTCTACAACCGATGTCTAAGTTGTACCCGCTGTCTGCTTGTCTCTTCCCAGGTTCGCATGGGCTTGATGAGGCCTGACTACTTCAGGAGAAACGTCCAGAACAACCCTGTGGTGAGGGACAGCCACGACTGTAGGCCCCTCATCCTCAGCGTCCTGAACCCCCCTGGCTCCGACAGGCTCCCAAACCCCCTGATGCGTCCACGCCGGCCCCAGGAGGTCCTATTGGCCATCGGAGGCCTGGGTGGCGGCACAATGACCATGGAGGCTTACGATATCCGAGCCGGTGGATGGATGGACGTGAGCGTTGAGGGGGTGAGTCCCCGGTGGCGCCACGGCACCACTTATCTCCACGGTCTGGTCTACTGCGTCGGTGGCTGGGACGTACAGCCTCTCAACAGTGTGTGCAGGTTCAACCCCGTCACTCGCAGCTGGCTGCAGGCGGCTCCCATGCACTCACACCGCTGTAGCCTCAGCGTGGTCGTGTTGGACGGCTGTATCTACGCCATGGGAGGGTGGGACGGACACGTGGAACTGAACACCGCCGAGCGCTACGAGCCTGAAACCAACCAGTGGACAGTGATCTCACCCATGCTGGATCACAGGATCGGCGCCGGGGCAGCAGCCCTCCAGGGCAAGGTGGGTGGAACTGAGGGACACAGGGTGCTAGATGAACACAAGGAACGTTAGATCAGAAATCATAAATGTCTTTATTGCCAAGTAAGCTTGCACATACAAAAGATGTGTCTGGGTCCTTTGGTGCATCAACATTAACAGACAATTAAAGTAGAATGAAATCAAATGGAATATATAAACTAAATTAGAATATTCTTTCTTATTACAGGTTTACATCTGTGGTGGCTTCAACAGGACGGGGTGGCTGCTCACAGCTGAGTGCTACAGCCCAGACACCAACCAGTGGACTCTGATCGCCCCCATGAGCAGCAGGCGTTGCGAAGTGGGAGTGGCTGCATACAGAGGAAGAGTCTATGCGGTAGGTGCACACAGAGACAAATGCTTTATACTAGATATTTGTATAGATGTATCATTTGACTTGCAATGCTTCTGTGATGCCCTCATTTCCCTAAATGGATTAATACAATGTCTGCCTGCCTGAGCCACACACTAAAACATTCCTCTCATGTGTCCTGTCCTCAGGTGGGAGGGTGGGACGGTAGAAACACCCTGCGTAGCGCGGAGGCCTACAGCCCCTTGACTTACTCCTGGAGCGCCCTGCCCGACATGCTCACCCCCCGCAGAGACTTTGGCATCGCGGTGCTGGACGACCTGCTCTTCGTGGTCGGAGGCTACTCCAACATTGGCTCGACCACCCTCTCCAACGTGGAGCGCTACGACCAGAGCAGCGACAAGTGGACTGTAGCCGAGGACATCAAGACCAGGCGCTGGGGCCTAAGCTGCTGCATAATGCATGGCCTGCCATTTAATATGAGCCAGTACGCTGCTCCCTGTGGAGGAGGAGGAGGAGGAGGAGGAGGAGGAGGAGGAGGAGGAGGAGGAGGAGGAGGAGGAGGAGGAGGAGAGGAGGAGGAGGGGAGGAGGAGGAGGAGGAGGATGAGGAGGAGGAGGAGGAGATATATATATTAGGGCTGTCAAAATTAATGTTTTAACTTTGGAGATTAATTTAAATGATTTAAAGCATTAAAATAAATTAATCTATGGAGTGAAAAATCTTCAATCTTAGCTCCGCGGATATAAGAAAGAGATCTAGCTGAGTCAATGTTGATGGTTTTGTTGAACATTTGTATTTCACAGGAGAGAAACTATTCAAAGAAAGCTATTAAAATAGTCTTTGAATCTAAATATACTTTCTTTATTTGTTACAAGCTTCGGTCTTAAGTAGAAAAATGCTATTTTGAATCTAGATTAATTACAGAAAATTGTGAGATTAATTAGTTAAATTTTTTTGTAATCTATTGACAGCACTAATATATATATTTCACACATGATTAATTCTGTGTCAATTCTTTCTCAAACCGGAGCCAGGCGAGTGGCGACGCCGGCGATGCTTTTCTTCGTTCAGATCTCAGCGTGTGGTCAATTTGGCAACTCCACCTCTGCAACTCGGCGTTCCATTTCCGGACGGAGGCCTCCCGGCAGGCAGGAGGCGCTGTGGGGCAACTGTACCTCCATCCACAGCCACAGCCACGGACAACTCCATTTGTCAGGCAAGGCCACGGGGAAAATACAGATTGCAATTCCACGGTACAGGAACCTGCCTCCTCGTCTCTCTGCTCCTCTTCCAAGCAACACGCCGTGTTTACATCTGCAGCCACAGCCGGGGCGGAGCAGTCCTTTAACCACTCTCTCACTCCATCCCTCCGTCTCTCCGTCTCTCTATCCCTCCAGCCATCCATCTATCTCTCCATCCATCTCTCTATCCCTCCAGCCATCCATCTATCTCTCCATCCATCTGTATATCCCTCTCTCCATCCTTCCATATCTATGTCCCACTCTCTCTCTCTCTCTCTACATCCCTCTATCTCTCCATCCCTCTGTCTCTCCATCTCTATATCCCTCTCTCCATCCTTCCATATCTATGTCCCACTCTCTCTCCATCCCTCTGTCTCGCCATCTATATATCCCTCTCTCCATCCGTCCATTTCTGTATCCCTCTCTCCTCTCTCTCTCTCTCTCTCTCTCTCTCTCTCTCTCTCTCTCTCTCTCTCTCTCTCTCTCTCTCTCTCTCTCTCTCTCTCTCTCTCTCTCTCTCTCTCTCTGCCATCCCTATATCTCTCCATATCTCTATCCTTCGGTCCATCCCTCTCTCCATCCTTCCATCCCTCTCTCCATCCCTATTATCTCTCCATCTATTTGTCTCTACATCCCTCCATGCATCTCTCTCATCCCTCTATCTCTCTATCCCTCAATCCATCTCTCTTTACATCCCTCTATTTCTCCATCTCTCTATATCCCTCTGTCTATCCTTATAATAATAATAATAATAATAATAATAATAATAATAATAATAATAATAATAATAATAATAATATAATAATAATAATAATAATAATAATAATAAATTGAATTTGTATTGCACTTTTTGTTCGCTGGGATCCCAAAGTGCTACAGGGTTAAAACATAATTAAAAAATTAAATAATTATTAGTAAAAAAATATATATATACAGAATAAAAATAAGATAAAAATAGAACATGTCCTGAAGGTAGAGGGGTGCGTGTCCATTTATGCAGTTATGGGTGAGCATCAGGATTTTGTAATTGATCCGGGATGATATTGTTGTTGTATTGTATAATGTTGTTTGCTGTTTATGTCATAATTGTGCTTTGGCAACATTTGTGAAATGTCATGCCAATAAAGCTTTTTGAATTGAATTGAATTGAATTGAATTGAATTGAATTGAATTGATGAGAGAGAGAGAGAGAGAGAGAGAGAGAGAGAGAGAGAGAGAGAGAGAGAGAGAGAGAGAGAGAGAGAGAGAGAGAGAGAGAGAGAGAGAGAGAGAGAGAGAAGAGAGAGAGAGAGAGAGAGAGAGAGAGACGTGTGAATGTGTGAGTGAGTGGGTGAATGTGAGGCATACGTTGTAAAGTGCTATTGATTGAAATGCCAACCCAATTGTTGCAATAATAAAAGGTGATATATTGCGGTGGAGATGCGATGCACAGCTGCCAGATGTTCATCAGTGAGAGAGGATCTGTATACCTGGACTTGGTAAACGTCATGACTGAGAATGTCTGTTCACATATAGATGGATCCAAAGAGAACCAACATCTTCTGAGCATGTCTCCTCATGTTTGGAAAGTTCTCCTCCTTGAGAGCAGAGTAGAACTCTAGCAGTGATGCTGACTTAAAGTGCTCTTTCAGTAGTGAATCAGACTGCAGGTCAATGTGTTCAAGCTGAACATCAGTGGGTGCACTATCAACACTGCAGGTAAAGGGAGAGGAAACCAGCTGCATTTCATCCTCAACCTTTTTGAAATCTTGAAAACGCCTTGAAAATTCATCATGCAGTGCTCCCAACATGGATGAGTACCTGTGCCGGTGATCAGCTGATGGTTTGACTTCTTTCAGGGTTTTCATGTGTTTGAGATTGTTGCTGCCTAGTTGCCTTGAAATTAATTGCAACTTTGTCATGAAGGCTTTCACATGGCTATGCATTTCATGAGCAAAAATGCCCTTGCCCTGCAGTTGTGTGTTCAGTAGGGATGGGTACCGTTCACATTTGAACCGATACGGTACCGGTACCTGTGAATCGATACCGGTACCCAACGGTACCTTTTTTCTGTACTTTAGTCTCTAAAAATGTAATCTACCTACAGTACCTCAGTTGTGAAAAAAGAAATCCAAACTTCAAATAACCACACTTTCGACCGTTTTCGGCTTGCCCCGACTGCTTTGTTGTTGAATCAAGTAAAATCCTAGGTAAGCGTATATTGTGCGTGTGAACGTTGACATGAAAAGAAAAAAGTAAAAAAAAATAAAAATAAAAAAATATTAAAAAAAAAATCTTTTTTTTTATTTTTTTTTATTTATTTTTTTTATCATCATGTAATCTTTCGCGGGCCGGTCAGAATCATCCCGCGGGCCGGATACGGCGTTGTGCGTTGAAATATGACTATTATGTTGGAATCCGAGCGCGATTTGAAGCGGTCTAGGCAGCAGCGTGAACTTCCGTGAAGAATTTCCATAGCCGCATTTCGCGGAGACGCTCTCTGATTGGCCGACGCCAGTATTTTTTTCCATGGCAGAATTTCACAGAGACGATCTCTGATTGGCCGAATCCAATTTCTAATGTTCCAATTCTAGCTTCTAGCTTGGTTCCTAGGTTGGTCTAGGTTGTTTGTCTTAGACGGAGTGTGCCGTGACTGCAAGTTCTTTAGACTGTTAAGCTTAGGCACTCTTTCAAAGTTGGTTAAGGTTAGAGTTTGTCTTAGAGCATGGCGATAGAACGCCAGGTAGTTTGCAGTCTGTTCGAGCGGAAATGGACAAAGGAATGTACTTGTTGAGTGTTGTGCTAACGAGCTCAGCTAACACTTGGCTAACAAGCTATATGGCGGATTATACACGTTTATCAAGCTCTCCTGCCCTGGACGTTTCAACTAAACAGTGAGTCTCTCTCTCTCTCTCTCTCTCTCTCTCTCTCTCTGTGCTTAACGTTAACGTTTGTAAATAGTTTTTTTTAGGAGCAGTACTACTGCTGGCCATTCATGAAGCAAGACATTGCTGATTGTTTATTTATTTTATAACACAAGACTATGACTACCAACTGCCTAGCCAGCCGTGTATCAATCTTGGATGCAATAATAACGTTACTTACCACACTGACTATGTCGATGGCTCATTGATTTAACTACTGCAGCTCTCTCGGATTGAAAATACGTGGATTATGGCTTGTTCAATATCGTCTATGTTTGAATGAATGAATGAATGAATGAGAACTTTATTAACAGATTGCAGAATGGGTACAATACAGTACGGCTCAATACACACAATTGTTAAGGGGATGCAGACCAGAGAAAGACGTTTGTCTTGTTTACATCAGGGTCCCAGATTTTCGATTCATATCGATAGTTTAATAGCTAGCCTTGGCTCGTTTAACAATATGCAAAATATGTGTACAGCCCTGTACTCATACTGAAGTTATTCTTGGTATATAATAGGTCTGATTGTGTAACGAATCGATTCCACGTCGCGCTGTGTGTGAGAGAGAGAAGGAGAGAGGGAGAAATCTGCCTGTGTTTGGAGACGGGCGAGTTTTGTTTCTAACTTTTCTATTTATATTGTGTTTCAAGTTGTGAATTAGAGTCTAGACTATACTTTATTTGACTGGTTGTGTGTTGTTGTAGTAACAGCTGAGCGACTCGTTCATAAGAGCCGATTCATTGCCGTGAGCGTGAGTCGAATCGCTCACGTCTTGCCATGAGTCTTGCGTGGTACAGTACTGTACTGTACATGTTTGCAAAATATTTGGTATAGCGCCCCTAGTGGCGAAGTACCCACCGGCCGCCACTGTGGCAGGTTATACATGTTTCTTTAAAACACATCAGTGTGAGAATTCAGTTATTTTTGAGTATTGGAATCTATCTTTTGATGTTTTCTTTAGATGCTTCAGATGCTTAAAATTAACCTATAATTGAATTCATAATACCTTGGAAGGATCTCGTTTTGGATTCTTTTTGGAATGTCCGTGTTAAAGACACTACCTGGTTGACCAACAACAAGCCATTACAGGCATGGTAAAGAATGTGGCACTGCTCCCTCTAGTGGCGGATGAGCGGGGCTACAGGGGGACGGGCCGCGTGTAGCTTTATGCCAAGCAAGCAGTGCAAAAATTTACCGTAGTGGCATGCAGTAATGCGCCTTTCATTTTCCGCCGCCCAGCGCCCAGGTCGTGCGGAAATAGGCTGTCTATTGCCATTCTCTTTGACAAACTCTAACCTTAACCAGCTCCTTAACAACGCCTAAACTTAACCGTTCTAACCTTAACCAACTCCGAAACAATGCCTAACCTTAACCTTAACCTTAACCATGCCTAACCTTAACCATAGAAATTATATTGCCATTCTCTTTGACAAACTCTAACCTTAACCAGCTCCTTAACAGCGCCTAAACTTAACCGTTCTAACCTTAACCAACTCCGAAACAATGCCTAACCTTAACCTTAACCTTAACCGAAAGAATACACGTTAAAAAAAAATCACGTTAAAAAATATTTTCGATGGGATTCGAACTCGCCAGCAAACAAGCCATAGGATCCACAGCCATGTGTCCTTGCCAATTGAGCTATTGCTAGATACTGAATAAGGGGCGGTGACTTATATATATTGAGCTCCGCTCGTGTCGGATCTCATGCGCATGCGCGGGCACCTCGCGCGAGCACGCCGGCGCACGCACGCACCTGAGCGAGCACGCCGCCGCCGGTGCACGCACGGTAGCATTTGTCTGAAAAGAAGGGCGCTTTACCGCACGCTAAGGTGACGAATGCGGAAGCATTTTTGCACTGCTTGCTTGGCATTAACGTACAGGCGGACGGGCCGGAGTGACGCGTGGCTCCCAGCAGCTGAGTCGCTGAAGAGCCTCGTGTGCTTTAGCTGAGACCGAGAGCGGGCTGAGAGAATAAACGTGTGACACGATACAGTACATCTCTACACACACGGCCAGCAAGCACACGGGGGAGCCATTGTGTGCAGTGTACACACACACACGCACACACGGTGTGTGTTCGGCCTATATGTTTAACATTCAACTGAGGGGAAGAGGAGGAGGAGGAGGAGGAGGAGGAGGAGGAGGAGGAAAAGGAGGAGGATGTGGAGAGGGAGGAGGAGGAGGACAAGGAGGAGGAGGAGGGGGAGGAGGAGGAGGAAAAGGAGGAGGATGTGGAGAGGGAGGAGGAGGAGGAGGAGGAGGAGGAGGAGAGGGAGGAGGAGGAAGAGGAGAGAGGGGGAGGAGGAGGAGGAGGAGGAGGAGGAGGAGGAAGAGGAGAGAGGGGGAGAAGGAGGAGGAGGAGGAGGAGAGGGAGGAGGAGGAGGAAGAGGAGAGAGGGGGAGGAGGATGATGAGGAGGAGGAAGAGCAGGAGGAATAAGAGGAGGAGGAGGATGAGGAGAGGGAGGAGGAGGAGGAGGAGGAGGAGGAGGAGGAGGAGGAGAAGGAGGAGGAGGAGGAGGAGGAGGAGGAGGAGAGCAGAGCTCCTAGTGGTCAACAGTGTCAGACTGTGGTTGTACTGGGCAGCTCCTAGTGGTCAACAGTGTCAGACTGTGGTTGTACTGGGCAGCTCCTAGTGGTCAACAGTGTCAGACTGTGGTTGTACTGGGCAGCTCCTAGTGGTCAACAGTGTCAGGCTGTGGTTGTACTGGGCAGCTCCTAGTGGTCAACAGTGTCAGACTGTGGTTGTACTGGGCAGCTCCTAGTGGTCAGACTGTGGTTGTACTGGGCAGCTCCTAGTGGTCAACAGTGTCAGACTGTGGTTGTACTGGGCAGCTCCTAGTGGTCAACAGTGTCAGACTGTGGTTGTACTGGGCAGTTCCTAGTGGTCAACAGTGTCAGACTGTGGTTGTACTGGGCAGCTCCTAGTGGTCAACAGTGTCAGCCTGTGGTTGTACTGGGCAGCTCCTAGTGGTCAACAGTGTCAGATTGTGGTTGTACTGGGCAGCTCCTAGTGGTCAACAGAGTCAGTCTGTGGTTGTACTGGGCAGCTCCTAGTGGTCAACAGTGTCAGCCTGTGGTTGTACTGGGCAGCTCCTAGTGGTCAACAGTGTCACACTGTGGTTGTACTGGGCAGCTCCTAGTGGTCAACAGTGTCAGATTGTGGTCGTACTGGGCAGCTCCTAGTGGTCAACAGTGTCAGACTGTGGTCGTACTGGGCAGCTCCTAGTGGTCAACAGTGTCAGACTGTGGTTGTACTGGGCAGCTCCTAGTGGTCAACAGTGTCAGACTGTGGTTGTACTGGGCAGCTCCTAGTGGTCAACAGTGTCAGACTGTGGTTGTACTGGGCAGCTCCTAGTGGTCAACAGTGTCAGACTGTGGTTGTACTGGGCAGCTCTTAGGGGTCAACAGTGTCAGTCTGTGGTTGTACTGGGCAGCTCCTAGGGGTCAACAGTGTCAGACTGTGGTTGTACTGGGCAGATCCTAGTGGTCAACAGTGTCAGACTGGGGTTGTACTGGGCAGCTCCTAGTGGTCAACAGTGTCAGCCTGTGGTTGTACTGGGCAGCTCCTAGTGGTCAACAGAGTCAGTCTGTGGTTGTACTGGGCAGCTCCTAGTGGTCAACAGTGTCAGATTGTGGTTGTACTGGGCAGCTCCTAGTGGTCAACAGTGTCAGCCTGTGGTTGTACTGGGCAGCTCCTAGTGGTCAACAGTGTCAGATTGTGGTTGTACTGGGCAGCTCCTAGTGGTCAATAGAGTCAGTCTGTGGTTGTACTGGGCAGCTCCTAGTGGTCAACAGTGTCAGCCTGTGGTTGTACTGGGCAGCTCCTAGTGGTCAACAGTGTCACACTGTGGTTGTACTGGGTAGCTCCTAGTGGTCAACAGTGTCAGATTGTGGTCGTACTGGGCAGCTCCTAGTGGTCAACAGGGTCAGACTGTGGTCGTACTGGGCAGCTCCTAGTGGTCAACAGTGTCAGACTGTGGTTGTACTGGGCAGCTCCTAGTGGTCAACAGTGTCAGACTGTGGTTGTACTGGGCAGCTCCTAGTGGTCAACAGTGTCAGACTGTGGATGTACTGGGCAGCTCCTAGTGGTCAACAGTGGGTCAGACTGTGGATGTACTGGGCAGCTCCTAGTGGTCAACAGTGGTCAGACTGTGGTTGTACTGGGCAGCTCCTAGTGGTCAACAGAGTCAGACTGTGGTTGTACTGGGCAGCTCCTAGTGGTCAACAGTGTCAGACTGTGGTTGTACTGGGCAGCTCCTAGTGGTCAACAGTGTCAGACTGTGGTTGTACTTGGTAGCTCCTAGTGGTCAACAGTGTCAGTCTGTGGTTGTACTGGGCAGCTCCTAGTGGTCAACAGTGTCAGACTGTGGTTGTACTGGGCAGCTCCTAGTGGTCAACAGTGTCAGACTGTGGTTGTACTGGGCAACTCCTAGTGGTCAACAGTGTCAGACTGTGGTTGTACTGGGCAGCTCCTAGTGGTCAACAGTGTCAGACTGTGGTTGTACTGGACAGCTCCTAGTGGTCAACAGTGTCAGACTGTGGTTGTACTGGGCAGCTCCTAGTGGTCAACAGTGTCACACTGTGGTTGTACTGGGCAGCTCCTAGTGGTCAACAGTATCAGACTGTGGTTGTACTGGGCAGCTCCTAGTGGTCAACAGTATCAGACTGTTGTTGTACTGGGCAGCTCCTAGTGGTCAACAGTGTCAGACTGTGGTTGTACTGGGCAGCTCCTAGTGGTCAACAGTATCAGACTGTGGTTGTACTGGACATCAGCTCCCAGGTGTGAATGTGTGGAACTGTGTACAGAGTGTGAAGCAGGGTGTTGCTGAAAAGGAGCAGACAGACACCCAGAACCCACCATGTGGGTAAATACAATAAAGGATATTCTTGCCTAACTGTGAACAGTGCCACTATATAATATTCATATTCATTGTTTGGTTTCATTTGGTCTCTGGCTGCTTCCTCTGCATCTAAACGCACCGTCCTCTCGCCGCCTCCCTGCCTCCCGTCCCCCGGGGGGCGATACTTCACAGATACTACACGCCCACGCCATGAAACCCACAGACATCACGTTATAAATTTACATTAACATGCTCCTCCGACTCACCCTCCCTGCGCGCACGCGGTACAAAGGCCATCCGAAGAAATACTTTCATCCACTTAGAAAGTAGCCCCGCCTCCAGTCGTGTAAAACTGTCCTCCTATTGGGTCAATGGTCCGGTCGATGGTCTCTAACTACACACCCTCAAGACCCCTACGCCCGTCTGGTCGTCTCAGACCCACTTCTTCTACCCCGAGCTCCGGGAGGGTCATCAAAGAGAAGCCACCTATTCTCAGTCCTTGCTCCACAATGGTGGAACGGACTTCCCACCACAGTCAGGACAGCAGCCGAAACACGGCCGCGATCTTTTGCCATCGACTAAAAAAACACACTTCTTCAATCAATATCTGAAATTAAATTTTTTTAATAATAACAACTCTAACCTTCTTACTGTCCTATTAAAAGTAGCAATAGTCAGATAAATGAGTACACTGGTAAAAGTAAAAGTCCTCCATTCAAGTTCTACTTAAGTAAATGTAGAGAAGTATTTGATATTGCAAAGTAAAAGTGCACATTCTACATGATGTTTGTGTATCCATAGGTTGTGTTAAAGTGGCATGTGGCCCAGTGGTGTAAAAAAAATAGAACCATATATATATATTATATATATATGGCCAAAAACACCAGCGTCCTTCACCGATAACCAATCACATGTTTGGGCCAGGTGTGGTTTTGAATGCAGTTTAAAGCAGCCAGTGCCCCTGGGAGTCTGTGGAAGACCTGTGTTGCTCTGGGAGTCTGTGGAAGACCTGTGTTGCTCTGGGAGTCTGTGGAAGACCTGTGTTGCTCTGGGAGTCTGTGGAAGACCTGTGTTGTTCTGGGGGTCTGTGGAAGACCTGTGTTGCTCTGGGAGTCTGTGGAAGACCTGTGTTGCTCTGGGAGTCTGTGGAAGACCTGTGTTGCTCTGGGAGTCTGTGGAAGACCTGTGTTGCTCTGGGAGTCTGTGGAAGACCTGTGTTGCTCTGGGAGTCTGTGGAAGACCTGTGTTGCTCTGGGAGTCTGTGGAAGACCTGTGTTGCTCTGGGAGTCTGTGGAAGACCTGTGTTGCTCTGGGAGTCTGTGGAAGACCTGTGTTGTTCTGGGAGTCTGTGGAAGACCTGTGTTGCTCTGGGAGTCTGTGGAAGACCTGTGTTGCTCTGGGAGTCTGTGGAAGACCTGTGTTGTTCTGGGAGTCTGTGGAAGACCTGTGTTGCTCTGGGAGTCTGTGGAAGACCTGTGTTGCTCTGGGAGTCTGTGGAAGACCTGTGTTGCTCTGGGAGTCTGTGGAAGACCTGTGTTGCTCTGGGAGTCTGTGGAAGACCTGTGTTGCTCTGGGAGTCTGTGGAAGACCTGTGTAGCTCTGGGAGTCTGTGGAAGACCTGTGTTGCTCTGGGAGTCTGTGGAAGACCTGTGTTGCTCTGGGAGTCTGTGGAAGACCTGTGTTGCTCTGGCGTTGGCTTCAACAGTGATGCAGAGCTCCGCTCTATTGCTGCCGGGCAGGTGAACTCACTCACGCTCATCTCCCAGAAGCTGCCTCATGCAGCTCTAACTGGATATGGAGCTTTTGCAAAACATGAAAGACGGCCTCCAATATTGCACAGTGACTTTATAATACATTATAAAGGCAGTGGTGGAAAGTAACTAAGTATTTGTACTCAAGTTGTGTACCAGTTTCGACTTACTTGTACTTCATGTGAGTATTTTCATTTTAGGGAACTTTATACTTTTTTACTCCATTACATTTCAAGGGAAATGTTGTACGGTTTACTCCACTACATGTATCTGAATCCATCAGTTACTAGCTATTTTGAAGAAAAATATGTTTGCATAGAAAACGCAATATAAAATAAAAAATTTATGAAGATGATATACTTTTTCACATTTGAAGCCTGTTAACTTCAACGGGATGTAATCAGTGCAGAGTAACTGGACCACATACCACTTTAACATAACCTTTAATCAGAGCAGCATAACTGGACCACACACCACTTTAACATCACCTTTAATTAGAGCAGCATAACTGGACCACACACCACTTTAACATCACCTTTAATTAGAGCAGCATAACTGGACCATATACCACTTTAACATAACCTTTAATCAGAGCAGCATAACTGGACCACATACCACTTTAACATAACCTTTAATCAGTGCAGCGTAACTGGACCACACACCACTTTAACATTACCTTTAATTAGAGCAGCATAACTGGACCACATACCACTTTAACATAACCTTTAATCAGAGCAGCGTAACTGGACCACATACTACTTTAACACAACCTTTAATCAGAGCAGCATAACTGGACCACATACCACTTTAACATCACCTTTAATCAGAGCAGCATAACTGGACCACATACCACTTTAACATCACCTTTAATCAGAGCAGCATAAGGTTATATATTTACCACCGTTGACATATTTACACACCAACCATTCAGGTTATATATTTAGGTTTATTATACCCACCGTATTTAAGTTTAAGTCACATGGTGTGTCATCTCTGTGTTAGTTTCGGGACAGCACATCATGTGATCTGTTTTTTTACATCTGTTAGAATTAGTGCTGTATACGTTAACATAAATTGATAAGAGTTAAAAGAGTTTCATAAAAACATAGGTTATATTACACACACACACACACACACACACATTTGAAATTTTATTTATGTCCACATAAACAGAAGTACAAGGAAGCCTCATACAAAGGACATAAACAATGCGAGTGCAATCAGAAAATTATGAAGAACAGTCAGGTACAAGGTGCATGGGCGGCAGAATCAAGGGTAAAGGTAACAGCGCCTCCTCCAGATTGAGCGGCTTCCTATAATTGCTGATACTGAGCAGTACCTGGCTAACTGCTTGGCCTTCCTTTTGGGGAGACCGGCTATTTGTAGGCCCCTCACAACCAACTTGTGCACATGCCCTAGGCTGCCAAAGATAAAAACTAGGAGTTTACATCTGTAGCCTAGCTGTGAGATGGTCTGCTGTAGCTGTTGGTATTTCAGCATTTTGGTTAGTGTAACTGAGGGGTACAATTCCCTGACTGTATTACTAGATATGATACTTACTACCACTACCTTTGTACTTAATATTCAGCCACCCAGTACACGGCATAAATATATTATGATGAACACTGTCACGTAGATGAAACGGATCCAACACAAATGTACGAATTAGAAATAGGTCTTTATTTCTACACAGCGATGGTGTGTAGAGCAAGCACTTAATCAAATCAATCACATTTATGAATGGAAATAGTATGCACTTTTATGGCAAGAGTATTCGTCGGTATATCAATAGAGAATGTCCAATCTCTAAAGGCGCAGGTGGTACATATACGACCTGGAATAGTTTAGGAATAAAAGCAATGATACTTTAATGATTATATACTGGACACACTAGGGGGGGTTAATCCGGTCGCTTGTAAGCCGACAGGAGTAGGAATGGGGGGGGGGTAGAATCCGACTGCCTCATCCGGCCAAGGGTATCCCAGGTGAACCCACTGTAGTGCCGTTCAATGCGCCGGCGATCCTTGGACCACAGATGAAAGCAGGTGGACTCTTTGTGGGCCGGCGTCATCCGGTCCACGGAGGAGAGACGTGAAGCGACCTCGTCTTGCAGAGCGTCTCCTCACCTTGCGTCCTCTCCAGGGGGGGGGGGTTCCAACACACGGCAGTGTCGGGGGTCTTTATCCATGGAATAATCAATGTATACAAAGCATAATCCGTGCCTGGGAAGGCGGGCTGTCGTCGGTAGAATAATCCGGTATACAGGTCCACTCGCTCGTCGGCTCTGGGGCTCCTCGGGTGCAGCTTCACGTGGGTTCAACCACCCTGGGTAAGCAGCCAGTTCTCTGCCCGAAACGATGGGGTACTGACTACGGTAGTATTCTCACCGCACGAAGCACTATATATTAACAGACTATTATTAGCTTAATAGACTACGTCCAACTCGACGATATAGTGCCAAATATGACTATTCAAATATTAATATACACGATGTCTCAATACCGATGGTAGGCGAACTTGGCCTTACTCCCACACGTGGCGTCGCGGGGAGGCTTTACGTCTGTGACTCTATTGGAGGGTAAGAAACTGGACTGAAAAGGAAGTCCTACTTTAGTAGCGCAGTATATATACGCACTATGAACAAATAGTCCCATTAGTGGTGCGGTAGCCAGATTCCTACGCGGAACTAGGACTTGTTCGTACATGTGGAGCGGTACGTTTGAACTGGGTCTGAGGGGTATGGCAGCCTGGCACCAAGGTCTCGACCAATAGTAGAATGGAGACTATTATGGGATGTTCAGTAGGCTAGAATGGATATTCAATGCATATTGTACAAGGAATATACAAGGGATATCAGGGAATATTAGAGAATATACAAATACAATTAAATATATATATATAAATAAATATATATATTCGGTTTAATCTGGCCCTTCACAACAGCCACCCCCTGAATAGGTCCCAGACCTAATCAGTTAAACAGAGACAGATTAATCGCGTTGTCTATTTACATATAAGGGTTTGCTGTAGGGGTCAGTCAACTTCACAAAGTCATAGGGTTGTAGGGTCATGGTCATCATCGATTGTGTCTGGGAGTCGAGGCAGTTCTATGAGCCTCGCCACGGGACGGGTGTAAGTGCGACCCTGGACGAGCACTTCAGCTGCTCGGACCTTGCCGTCGGCACCGGTGATCACTTTGCTTACGCGGCCGGCCGGCCACATAGCTCTGGGCAGTGATTGATCAATAATCATGACGACTGTTCCTTCTGTCAAATTGTCTCTCTCCTTTACCCACTTCTGGCGGGTCTGTAGAGACGGTAGGTAGTGCAGTAGGAAACTGTTCCAAAACTTGTCGGCTAATACTTGGCTGTACCTCCACATTCGTCGGCCGTTCGCTTCTTCAGGCCGGTACATTGTCTGGGGTAATGCAGGATCTAGCCGCCCCATCAGGAGTGTGTTGGGGGTAACTGGGTCGATATCCGCCACATCACTGGAGACATATCCGAGGGGCTTCGAGTTAAGTACTCCCTCAATCTCCGTGAGGACTCTTTCTGCTCCTGCGTGATGTACATCCTCATCGTATTTCTTTATAATCAGCTCTGTTACCTTGTGTCGGCTGTTCAATACGATCGGGTATTTAATGTCATCCGGTAGATTGGGGGCTCTGCGTAGGCGACCACCCACTCTGATGAGGGTATGAGCGTCGCTCTCGGGGGCCAGATGAATTAATCTGCTGTCGGATGGGACGGGCTTTCCTCCCTGTAGACAGGCCAATTCATCGGGGAACGAGTCTCTCTGGGCTCGCTGCAGTAGAAGCAATTCTGCTTCCTCGTAGTTAGCTGCTGACATATCAGCTGGGGACTTGCACTCCGGGTGGTACCGCAGGAATGTTCTTTGTTGTGCACTCTCTATGGACGTGCAATCGTCTATGTTAGGGTCGGTGGAGGCTACGGTGCTCAATCCACAGAACACAGACTTCTTATTTTCCACCTCCTCTGGACTTGCTTCCCTCGGGATAGGCATGGGCCACTGTCCTTCCGGGAGTCTTAGGAATGCGGGGCCGTCACTGTAGACATTGCGACGGGTGAGGTCATCCAGGGGCATCCCCCGGGTGATGACGTCAGCTGGGTTCTGTTTTGTATCAACGTAGCGCCACTCTGTTTCTCCGGTTAACTCTTCGGTTAAGTCTTGAATCTCGGTGACTCTGACTCCCACGAAGACTTTGTACTTGCATGAGTCCGATTTGATCCAGGCGAGTACCGTCGTGGAATCTGACCACAGGATTGTTCTAGACACCGGTATGGTGAGCTCACGTTGGATGAGCGTGGCTAGGTGCGCTCCGGCTAGGGCTGCGCAGAGCTCTAGACGTAAGATAGATTGTTGCTTGCGTGGGGCTATTCTCGAGCGGGCGAGGACAAATGCTGTGTAGATCTCTCCCCCCTGGTCTTGGGCCCGCAAGTAGGCTACTGATCCGTATGCGACCTCTGAGGCGTCACTGAAGACGTGTAAGTCCATTTTACATGTCTCGGGCCTCACCGTGGGTGGGAAGTAGCTTCGGCGCATATTAACGCCTGGGAGTGAGTGGAGCTCCATCTCCCACTCTCTCCAGGTGGATGCAAGGTGTGCGGGAATGGGGTCGTCCCAGCCCTGGTCCTTGTCCCACAATGCTCGTACAATAATTTTTGCCCTGGTGGTGTACGGTAGAATACATCCTAGCGGGTCATATTGTCGGGCGAGTGTTGTGTACACACTCCGTCTGGTGGTCGGCGCCGCCGCCGGCCTTCCCTGCTCCGTAGTCAGGGGCTTGTGTCTGTAGTGAAGCGAATCTGTTTTGAATCGCCACACCAATCCCAGGGTCATCTCCTGGGCTTCTCCCGGGATTGTAGCCATCCAGGTCTCGCTGCTGGCTGCCTTGTCCTCGGAGGAGAGGCTGCGCAGTACTTGCGGATCGCTGCTGGCCCACTGCCTGAGATCAAAGCCGCCTTTGATCAATGAGGCGCGGAGTTTAATCAGGAGAGCCTCGGCTTCTTCTTGGGTTGAAAGGCTTTGTAGACAGTTGTCTACGTAGAAGCTGTTCTTTACGCTGTGTCGGACCTCTTCGTCCGCTGCTGGGTCCTCTGCTACATGTTTCTGTAGTGCAAATGTAGCACAGCAGGGGCTGCACGTCGTTCCGAAGGGGAGGACTTCCCATTGGTAGATGGCTGGGTGCTCATCTCCTGGCTTCTCTCTCCATAGGAACCGTAACAGGGGCTTGTCCGCCTCTACTAATCTCACCTGCAGGAACATTCCTTTAATGTCCCCGCTGATGGCCACCTTTTCCTGGCGGAAGCGGAGTAGAACGCCGAGTAGGGAGGGGCCGAGTGTGGGACCGGGCAGTAACTCTTTATTCAGATTTTGGGATCCGATCTGGTAGCTGCAGTTAAATACTATGCAGTCTTTACCGTTGTGATGGACCTTGTGGTGAGGCACGTACCACGATTCAGTGGTCTGGTCAGCCTCTTTAATGTCCATCTTTGTGACGTGTCCCGCTGTGATGAGCTTCTCAATCTCAGCGCGGTATACACTCTCTTGGGCGGGGTTCTTGGCTAAGCGCCGCTCTGTGTTCAGCAGGTACCGTTCTGTGGCGTCTGTCTTGGCGTGGAAAGTAGGCATTCCTTCTCGCCGCAGGAGTGGCGTGGCGTATCTCAACACGCCGTTGACCGGGACTCTCTTGGTCCCTGTCTCGAGGAGGTGAATGGCGTAAATGTCATCTTTAGAGCGAATGTCTTTCTTTCCGTTCTTAAAGGGCATTTGTTCCAAGGTCCATAGCCGCTCTACGTGTTGCAGGAGTGCGGTTTCTCCCTCTGTGACTCGGGAGTGGAGACATCTAGTGGCTGTACTTCGGTTGAGAGATTTGGCGAGCGGGCCTTGGAGAGTCCATCCCAAACGGGTCTCGACTGCTGCAGGACAGCCTCGGGGTCCGGTATGAACCCGGTCTATCGGGACAATGAGGTCTGCATGGTCGGAGCCTATCAACAGGGTCGGCATAGCATTGTCTATGAGCGGGATCGGTAACTTGCGCAGATGTACATATTTCTCCATCAGCTTGGCGACGGGGTATGTGTACCGCGACAGTCCTATTTCTTGGCTGGTGAAAGCGTCTGCAATCTGGTACCGTCGCTCAGGCTGGCCGCTTGCTGCGATAGAGAATGAGACATTCTCGCCCTTTATCGTCTTCAAATCTCGTCTTATTGTCCGAATTGTCATTTGGGTTTCGCTTCCCCGCAGCCCTAGCTGGGCCGCAGCGGAGGCGAGCAGCAGGGTCTTCTCTGACCCGTCATCGAGGACGGCGTAAGTGTCCAGGACTTTATTCTGGTAGCTTAGTGTCACACGCACTACTTTTAGGAGTACTCGGGCTCCACTGCTGCTGGCGGGATCGATGTACATGACGCTCGCTTTGCGGCTGGATGGTGCGGGTGAAGGGCGCCGTCTGTTACTGTCGTGAAGTATGTCCAGATGGGCTCCATCGCACTTGGTGCACCTTTTCTTTAAGCGGCATTCGGCTGCCATGTGTGAGCGCGCACAGCGAAAGCAGCGCTTGTTGGACTTTATCCATTGACTTGCTTCCTCCGCGTTCAGCTTGGGGAAGGAGTCACATTGCGCTAGCCACAGTAGGGGCACACTATCTTCCACTTCTCCGTTCTGGAGGGGGTACTGTGGCTCCTGCTGCTCGGTACTGACTCCGATTGGTGCATCACGGTCACCGATCTTCTTCCATCATTTAGTCGTCTGGTTCCTTCTCTGGAGCCAGGGGTGCTCCGTCCGAATGTATCTAGCCGTAGGCTGCTGACTTCTCTCGCCAGGAAGTCTGCTAGATCGAGGAGGTTCGGTTCGGGGCCATTCGGGTCTCTGTGGTCCCTCTGCCGCCTAAAGCGCTCCTGACGAGCGGGCGGCAGCTTCTCCAGAATCCTTTCCACATTTGAGTTGGCGTAAAGTTCATGCCTCCCCTTCTCTCTTTGCGCTCCCAACATCCCTACCAGGGACTGCACTCTGATGGACAGGTCGTCCAGTGCTCGATTGTCTATTGCTGGGGGTAAGCGGTCGATGTGTCGGATCTCCTGGATCACGTAATCCCATATGCGCCCATACCTCTGGTCCAATGCTACCAGCGCTGCTGTGTATGGGGTGGTGGAAGTCGCGTAGGCGAGCGCTATATTATGTGCGCGGGGCACCTTTAAGTGCTTCAGTAGGATGGCGTATTTGTGGCGTTCATCCAATACATCCACCAACATGGTCTCCAGACACATGCGGAGTTCTGTATACTGGGCCCGGTTCTCTTGGGTGAAGTCGGGTACCATAGGCGTGCCAATGTATGACGCTGACTGTGGATACATCGGCGAGCGTTGGGGGAGAGGCCTCCTAGGCGAGTCTCCTCCCGCTCCTTGGTATGGGCTGGTACCGGCAGTGTACCATGGCCCGCTTGTCCAGGTGCTGTTCCTCGGTGCGGGTCGTGCGTCGTGCTCACCCGTGTATAGAGTCGGGGGTCTGTAGCGCAGCTCCGCGGGAGTATAGCCTGGGCTGTACCGGACCTCCTGGTCCGGTAGAGTACTGTGCTGTCTTCGGGCGTGGTTCTCCTCCTCTTCCTCTTCGTCTTCAGTTAGGTCATCCAGTGCTTGTAGTCTCTGGTTTAGCCTCTCCACAGGATATGCTGCTCCTTCCCGGTTGCTAGGTCTCGCTTGGACCGGTGGGGGGAGGTGGTCTGTGGGGGGTATAGACCTCGTCTGTTGGTCAAGTTCAGGGTTGTTTACTTGGCTAGGGGATGCCGCCCTGGAGGTGTGTCTAGACGAGTTCCTGGAGCCTCTGGCGGAGGGAGAGGGTGTTGTCCGTCTGATCAGCTGTTCTATTAGTTGCGACTGCTGTCTGTCGCGCGCTGCGTCCCGTTGAGCACCGGCTCGTTCTCGGGCCACATTCTCTTCCATCTGAATGCGTCTTATTTCTAGACGTATCTGCTCGTGTTCGCTTCGCTGCTGGATCTGCAGTCGGTCGCGTTCAGCAGCGGCGTTCAGGCTGATGAGGAAGGCCTGCTGTAGGGTCCTCTCTGCCTCGCTGGGAGAAGGCGGTTGTATAGGGGAGCCTTCCCTCGGGGTACTCCTTGCGGAGCCTTGGAGCTCTATCTCCACGGTGCTCTCCCCGTCTTCTTCCGTGCCGAGTTCTCTCTCGGTAGCGTTGTATTCCTCCCGGGACTCATCGGGGACTACTTCTTCAGTACTGGCGGGGTGTGAAGTCATGTCTGGTTCCCACTGGTCCCCACCGTGAACTTGGTCAGTTACATTAGAGCCCGTAGGGGCCTCTATGGTCGGGGTAGTCTGGGCGTTGGGGTTAGACATACTTTTACTTTCTAGTTTTACCGCGTTTACTGTTAGTAGAAGACTAGGTTGTTGACTGACAGCGTAGGCCTCTAAGTACTGAGGGAGCCGTCGTTCGCGCTGCGGGCGTTGGTTAGGAGGATCGTTTCGTGGAGTGTTCATCATAGGCCATTTCAATATTAATAACACTATATTAATATTACACTAATTACCCTCCGGCTCGAAGGACCAATTGTAACTGAGGGGTACAATTCCCTGACTGTATTACTAGATATGATACTTACTACCACTACCTTTGTACTTAATATTCGGCCACCCAGTACACGGCATAAATATATTATGATGAACACTGTCACGTAGATGAAACGGATCCAACACAAATGTACGAATTAGAAATAGGTCTTTATTTCTACACAGCGATGGTGTGTAGAGCAAGCACTTAATCAAATCAATCACATTTATGAATGGAAATAGTATGCACTTTTATGGCAAGAGTATTCGTCGGTATATCAATAGAGAATGTCCAATCTCTAAAGGCGCAGGTGGTACATATACGACCTGGAATAGTTTAGGAATAAAAGCAATGATACTTTAATGATTATATACTGGACACACTAGGGGGGGTTAATCCGGTCGCTTGTAAGCCGACAGGAGTAGGAAGGGGGGGGGGGGTAGAATCCGACTGCCTCATCCGGCCAAGGGTATCCCAGGTGAACCCACTGTAGTGCCGTTCAATGCGCCGGCGATCCTTGGACCACAGATGAAAGCAGGTGGACTCTTTGTGGGCCGGCGTCATCCGGTCCACGGAGGAGAGACGTGAAGCGACCTCGTCTTGCAGAGAGTCTCCTCACCTTGCGTCCTCTCCAGGGGGGGGGGTTCCAACACACGGCAGTGTCGGGGGTCTTTATCCATGGAATAATCAATGTATACAAAGCATAATCCGTGCCTGGGAAGGCGGGCTGTCGTCGGTAGAATAATCCGGTATACAGGTCCACTCGCTCGTCGGCTCTGGGGCTCCTCGGGTGCAGCTTCACGTGGGGTCAACCACCCTGGGTAAGCAGCCAGTTCTCTGCCCGAAACGATGGGGTACTGACTACGGTAGTATTCTCACCGCACGAAGCACTATATATTAACAGACTATTATTAGCTTAATAGACTACGTCCAACTCGACGATATAGTGCCAAATATGACTATTCAAATATTAATATACACGATGTCTCAATACCGATGGTAGGCGAACTTGGCCTTACTCCCACACGTGGCGTCGCGGGGAGGCTTTACGTCTGTGACTCTATTGGAGGGTAAGAAACTGGACTGAAAAGGAAGTCCTACTTTAGTAGCGCAGTATATATACGCACTATGAACAAATAGTCCCATTAGTGGTGCGGTAGCCAGATTCCTACGCGGAACTAGGACTTGTTCGTACATGTGGAGCGGTACGTTTGAACTGGGTCTGAGGGGTATGGCAGCCTGGCACCAAGGTCTCGACCAATAGTAGAATGGAGACTATTATGGGATGTTCAGTAGGCTAGAATGGATATTCAATGCATATTGTACAAGGAATATACAAGGGATATCAGGGAATATTAGAGAATATACAAATACAATTAAATATATATATATAAATAAATATATATATTCGGTTTAATCTGGCCCTTCACAACAGTTAGGAAGGCTTCTTCTAAGCTGTAATCAAAAGTACAGCCAACCTCAAGAATGGACACCTCCCTAAGGTGTTCATTTACCACAAATACATCAGAGGTGTTAGCTGTAATATTAGAGAACATGGAATCATTATTGCACAGGTTGAACTTGCTTGGCTTCACAGTAGAATGCTTATACAGTGTGATGGAGGACCTAAAAATAAGAGAGATATCTTTCGCTATCAAATCTACTATTGTTATGGTTTGTAACCGACCCCAATCGCACAACACAAGACAGGTATGAGAGTAAGCCAAGAACTGGGCATTTATTGAAACAGAAGGAAAAAACGGCACTGTCCCTTTAAGGGAGAACACAAAATAATGGATAACATGAAAGGGAGAAGGCACAGTGCCTTTAAGAGGCGAGCTGGCTAAGGGGAAGGCTAAGGGAACAGGCCGGGGCTAAGGAAAGGGGCAGGAACAGGGAGGAACTAGGAGGACCGGACGGGAAGGACTAGGAGGACTAGAGAGGGGAGAAGGGACAGAGGCCCGCGGAGGCGGGCTGGGGACAGGGAGGACTGGGAAAGCAGGTGGGAACATCAGAGCCGCTCTGCAGACTTCTCTCAGCAGATCTCCGAGGTGGGTAAACGGGGCCGAGAGGGAGAGAGGAGAGGGTTAGAGTACAATGGGGAAAACAGAGCAGGTGCAGGAGAGGTGACTAGTCCAAATACAAAAGTTATCCAAGTGAACTAATCTTCGTGTAAAATACACACAGTGAGCAAAGTTCCAAAACACAATCCCAAGAGAAATATCTTCGGTGCAAAAAATAGACACTGAGAGTGAAGTCCAAAAAACAATCCAAATGTGAATAATATCTTCGGTGTGAACAAACACACAGTGGGAGATGTAAAGTCCAAAAATATTATCCCAGTGAAAACAACAATAGGCGATCGCTGGGTGACTGACTGTCTGATTAAAAAGGTGGTAATCTTCAGTGTTATAGAAACACACGAAAACGGAATTTGATCAAGACAGTCAGTAAAACTCACCCAGACGTAATGCGTAATGAGCGCTGGAACAGCAGCGGGGCGAGAGCGTCGCCACCAGGGAGCCGGCTGTCCGAGCGGAGGTCAGAGTGGTGCGCCACTGCTTGGAGTGCGCGCCGGTACGGAGAGACGCATCTGGAGTGCGTCTGCGTGGAAGAGCGCGCCAGGCTCGGAGGTCTGGATGATGCGCGTCTGCTGGGAGTGCGCGCTGGTACGGGGGACGCATCTGGAGGGCGTCTGCGTGGAAGAGCGCGCCAGGCTCGGAGGTCTGGATGGTGTCTGGGCGTCTGCAGCGCGGAGGTCTGGATGTGCGTCAGGACGACTGCTGCGCGGAGGTCTGAAGTGGATCACTGGGATACCTCCCGTGGAAGTCTAGGGAGCGCAGTCCAGTCTCTCCCTCAGGCAACGGCGACAGGAGGCGAAGGCTGGAGCACATCTTTACGCCGGAGATAAAAAAACAGCATAGACAGAACAGAGGACCTCCCGAGGGAGTCTTGATGAAAGAGAATATGATACCGAATGTTACGGCATGTTACAACACGACCCCATGAGGAACAGAGAGAAAGAGCCAGGTACTTAAAGGCCACAGGGGAACTAATTAAAATGCACCACAGGTGCGAGAGGTAATTGATAATCGAACTAAAAGTGTGAGTTCGGCACCAGACCAATCAAACACATAATGACAGGTAGTACAAGGGTGTGGCCGCTGAGAGCAAACGAGAGTAACGAACAACAGGGTGGGGGCTAGTGAGAGTGAGTGAGAAGGGAATTCCCTAACAGTAGGCTTAAAGGAACAGAGAGAGTAGGTGAGCAGCGGACAAAACCTCACAGTACCCCCCCCTCAACGGGAGCCACCCGGCGACCCAAAAAAAATACAGACAGAGTGGCAGGGGACAAAACAAGAAAAAAAAAAAAAAAAAGGTAATGGGCCAAGCCAGCAGGGGAAGCCACAGCAAAAGTGGGGCTAGCAAGAGAACAGGGTAGCCGAGGGGTAACTAGGGTAGCAGAGGGGCAAAGTAGGGTAGCTGAGGGGTAACCAGAGGAGCTGAGGGGCAACCAGAGGAGCTGAGGGGCAACTAGAGGGGCTGAGCGGTAACTAAGAGGAGCACCGGGAAAAGGGCTAGCAGAGGGAAGGTTAGCTGCCAGGGCACTGATAGCTACAGGGCCTATGCTAGCTGTACTGCTACATCAACATAGAGGCTGCGCAAGCTGCCGGAGCTAGGCTGGCAGACAGGGCTGGACCAGCATGAGAGAACAAGCTAGCTGGAAGGACAGTCCTAGCTGTGGGGAAACTGACCTTGCTAGCTGAAAAGGCAGTCCTAGCAGTGGGAAAAACTGACCTTGCTAGCTGAAGGGGCAGTCCTAGCAGTGTGAGATAAACTGACCTTGCTAGCTGAAAGGGCAGTCCTAGCAGTGGGATAAACTGACCTTGCTAGCTGAAAAAGGCAGTCCTAGCAGTGGGATAAACTGACCTTGCTAGCTGAAAAGGCAGTCCTAGCAGTGGGAAAAAACTGACCTTGCTAGCTGAAAGGGCAGTCCTAGCAGTGGGAAAACTGACCTTGCTAGCTGAAAGGGCAGTCCTAGCAGTGGGGAAGCTACACAAAAAGTGGAGGCCATGCAGAGGGACCGGGTTAGCTGCCTGGGCATGGCTAGCTACAGGACCTATGCTAGCTGCAAGGCCTGCATTAACATAGAGGCTGTGCTAACAGCCGGGGCTAAGCTAGCAGACTGGGGCCATGCAGAGGGACTGGATTAGCTGCCAGGGCATGGCTAGCTACAGGGCCTATGCCAGCAGCAAGGGCTGCATTAACATAGAGGCTGTGCTAGCAGCCGGGGCTAAGCTAGCAGACAGGGGCTCTGCTGAGGGACTGGGTTAGCTGCCAGGGCATGGCTAGCTACAGGGCCTATGCCAGCAGCAAGGGCTGCATTAACATAGAGGCTGTGCTAGCAGCCGGGGCAAAGCTAGCAGACAGGGGCCATGCTGGTAGAAGAGGCCTAACAAGCTGCAGGGAAGCCAACAGGCTAACAGGGGAGCTAACGAGGCTAACAGGGAAGCTAAACAGGGCTAACAAGGAAGCTAGAGGGGAACTAGAGGGAACAAGAAAAAAAAAAAGGCAAACTCAACATACACCGTCTGTGCTGGCTGGGGTCGTCGATTTTGGTGGGGTCGTACTGTTATGGTTTGTAACCGACCCCAATCGCACAACACAAGACAGGTATGAGAGTAAGCCAAGAACTGGGCATTTATTGAAACAGAAGGAAAAAACGGCACTGTCCCTTTAAGGGAGAACACAAAATAATGGATAACATGAAAGGGAGAAGGCACAGTGCCTTTAAGAGGCGAGCTGGCTAAGGGGAAGGCTAAGGGAACAGGTCGGGGCTAAGGAAAGGGGCAGGAACAGGGAGGAACTAGGAGGACCGGACGGGAAGGACTAGGAGGACTAGAGAGGGGAGAAGGGACAGAGGCCCGCGGAGGCGGGCTGGGGACAGGGAGGACTGGGAAAGCAGGTGGGAACATCAGAGCCGCTCTGCAGACTTCTCTCAGCAGATCTCCGAGGTGGGTAAACGGGGCCGAGAGGGAGAGAGGAGAGGGTTAGAGTACAATGGGGAAAACAGAGCAGGTGCAGGAGAGGTGACTAGTCCAAATACAAAAGTTATCCAAGTGAACTAATCTTCGTGTAAAATACACACAGTGAGCAAAGTTCCAAAACACAATCCCAAGAGAAATATCTTCGGTGCAAAAAATAGACACTGAGAGTGAAGTCCAAAAAACAATCCAAATGTGAATAATATCTTCGGTGTGAACAAACACACAGTGGGAGATGTAAAGTCCAAAAATATTATCCCAGTGAAAACAACAATAGGCGATCGCTGGGTGAGTGACTGTCTGATTAAAAAGGTGGTAATCTTCAGTGTTATAGAAACACACGAAAACGGAATTTGATCAAGACAGTCAGTAAAACTCACCCAGACGTAATGCGTAATGAGCGCTGGAACAGCAGCGGGGCGAGAGCGTCGCCACCGGGGAGCCGGCTGTCCGAGCGGAGGTCAGAGTGGTGCGCCACTGCTTGGAGTGCGCGCCGGTACGGAGAGACGCATCTGGAGTGCGTCTGCGTGGAAGAGCGCGCCAGGCTCGGAGGTCTGGATGATGCGCGTCTGCTGGGAGTGCGCGCTGGTACGGGGGACGCATCTGGAGGGCGTCTGCGTGGAAGAGCGCGCCAGGCTCGGAGGTCTGGATGGTGTCTGGGCGTCTGCAGCGCGGAGGTCTGGATGTGCGTCAGGACGACTGCTGCGCGAAGGTCTGAAGTGGATCACTGGGATACCTCCCGTGGAAGTCTAGGGAGCGCAGTCCAGTCTCTCCCTCAGGCAACGGCGACAGGAGGCGAAGGCTGGAGCACATCTTTACGCCGGAGATAAAAAAACAGCATAGACAGAACAGAGGACCTCCCGAGGGAGTCTTGATGAAAGAGAATATGATACCGAATGTTACGGCATGTTACAACACGACCCCACGAGGAACAGAGAGAAAGAGCCAGGTACTTAAAGGCCACAGGGGAACTAATTAAAATGCACCACAGGTGCGAGAGGTAATTGATAATCGAACTAAAAGTGTGAGTTCGGCACCAGACCAATCAAACACATAATGACAGGTAGTACAAGGGTGTGGCCGCTGAGAGCAAACGAGAGTAACGAACAAGAGGGTGGGGGCTAGTGAGAGTGAGTGAGAAGGGAATTCCCTAACAGTAGGCTTAAAGGAACAGAGAGAGTTGGTGAGCAGCGGACAAAACCTCACAACTATTCTGTCATGCCTACTTATGTAGAGGCCCCTGTATACATGGCAACCATTCAAGATGTGGGACATGGTTTCAGCTATTTGGTTATTGTCATGATGAATACAGTGAGGAGCATGACTGCCTGGAAACCAGGGCCCTGTTTCTTGTACCTGGTTCAACTAAGTCGATCAAGATGTCATTATCCAGCTTCAGTTAACCCGATGTTCGAAGCCGGGATTTTCCTGTTCCTCGAAGGTGGATTCAGTCTCGTTAACTCAAGCCAGACTTGCGACTCAGGCTAAATGCGCGCGGCCGCTTCAGGTGAAAAGCCAGCACGTATCGATGGCAGAGATCCTGATTCTCTAACGGCATTGATTGATTAATTGATTTAAAACTTTATTGACAGATTGCAATACGGCTCAATCGCCTCGCCGACAAGTTAAATGCGTTATCTATAGGCTAATTTTAAGTCCCTCATTACCTCAATCAATCAGATTATATTTCTTTAAACTTGCCTGCTGGATTGAATAATCAAATGAGATCTTGCTAGCGAAAATAATTAGTTAAACTTATACAGAATTACGATACGGCTCTCTTACCCATTGATTGATGTATAGTCGATCTTTAACTTATCTCCAATGTGGTCTAACGGGTTGTTGTTTTGACTATCACGCAGACGACCGGGGTTCGAGACCCTAGTCTTTTCCTTCTTTTTGCAATATAGGAATAATTCAATTTGGTGCACGTTGAGAGCTATATAAAGAATGACATCCTCAATGCATGTAGATTTATAATATTTTAACTTAAAACCAGGCTACTTTGGCGTATAATCATTAATATTATATTCAAAAAAATCATATTGGAAACACCGGGTTTTGAACTTTAAATGTTAAGAAGACTGAGGAGATGGTGTTTGACCCCAGAGGTGTTGGGGACCACAGGCCTGTGGTCATCCACACACAGTCCTGTGCATAAATTAAGAAACATGATTTAAGTTGACAAAAACCTCTGCCGCTACAATCTAATGATAATCTAAATATGTGCAACAAGGAGAGACAGGGACAGAATTAATGAATGAAAACTTTATTTAACAGATTGCAGAATGGGTACAATACAGTACGGCTCAATACACAAAATGTTTAAGGGGATGCAGACCAGAGAAAGACTTTTGTCTTGTTTACATCAGGGTCTGCCATTTTCAATTCATAGTGACATTTATGACATGGACATACATGACATACAGGTATATAGTACTGTTACATTTGTGACATACGATATGCAAATATACAGTAAGGAACCTGACGCAAACTTTGCCATCACAACCATTGAACTATTATAATAGCTTTACTATTATAATCTAAATCTGTGCAATATTCATGTTTATTTAGTGATATTCATGTTTATTGATTCAACATAGCTGTTTATCTTTGATAATGTATGACAGGCTTTTGCCCCGACCGGGATTCGAACACGGCTGCACGAGAGCAGTTCAGCTCCTTGGACAGCGTGACAAATGCACCCATTTCATTGGCTGTCAGTCTGTTACACCTATACACGGCTGGCCTCCGCGCGGCACCCTGGAGTAGTTGGCCTTAACGTCCATTCACTCGCTCTTAATTCCCTTAACGACCATCCACTCCCTGTTTACAAAACCATGTATTATTTTGGCCATTAGTGGCGCTGTTGCGAGTTTGTGGATGGCTGCTGCGCCGCTGTATCCACATTTAGGAGAAGAAGAACAGAAGAAGAGATCCGGCTGGAGAAAGTAGCGTTTTTTATTCAACCTGTTAAAGTTTGAAGGTGAGTTTAAACTACTAAATAAGATCCGATTTCTAAACACTGTCACAACAGCAGTCATATTGTATATTTTCAACAATACGTTTGTTTACCAATAGGTTATTTGGTTTGTGTTGCCGCTGTTTAAAGAGACTCCAATTGAATTGATTTACCGAGTGACTGAGTTCGTTTTTTCTCAAATGTAAACTACAGTATAAGATCCCAACAATGTCACAACAGCAGTCATATTGTATATTTTCAACAATACGTTTGTTTACCAATAGGTTAAACTGTTTTTTAGCGTTTGTGTTGGCAGTTTCAACAGTTGGATGTACTCTGTGAAGCTGACTGAGTCGTGTTTTGTTTCTGATCTATCTATCTCTATCTATCTGCTATGCTTATATTTTTTACTCCGTTTATTTGATCAGGGACAGTGCATATCAATCAACAGTTATACATTTATAAATGAATACAAATTAAAAACTGTAAATATGCCAACATTAGCAGGGTTGCTAGTTTTCAGTTGTAGTCCCTGGGCTAGATGTTTAAAGCCCAACCTCCAGGTTAAACCCTACTGATCAATTATGGGTAGTTTACATCATTGGTATATAATTATATATATATCTGTACATATCTCTTACCTACTCTTACTAGTTACACTGCTGGTCAGAATGACTTACTACCATAGTGTCTTTATACCTGTATCACTGTACATATTAATACTACAACTCTGTACATACATGTAGTACTCATAGTACTAATTTATATATGTTATACCCAGTTTAACCACCTGTACAGTGTATATTACTATTTCACGTTACTGCTACATAGTCACTCTGGTTGGATGCCAAACCTCTTTTAGTTGTACTGTACTTGTGCTGCATGATGACAATACATTACAATCTGCACTGAATTAGTCACAGAATGTTTTGGGACTAGAAGGTTTACAGGGTTAACCGGCTGTCGTGTGGCAGTGAAAGGGTTAACCTTCTGTGTATTGTTGAAGGTTTAGTCCACATTGTTTATTGAACAAAAATACAACATGAAGGTTGGCCTTTAAGCCAGAAACAATAGTACTGTTACGTGACATACGATATGCAAATATACAGTAAGGAACCTGACGCAAACTTTGCCATCACAACCATTGAACTATTATAATAGTTAGGATCTATGGGTAACAGTACTGTATATTTGCATATCGTATATGTCACAAATGTAACAGTACTATATACCTGTATGTCATGTATGTCCCTATGTCATAAATGTCATGATGTCATGTATGTTGTGTGTGTCATAAATGTCACTATGCCATCACATCACAGGCTTGAGCACTACCGCTGCACCACTGTGCCAGATGGGATAAATTCATTGTTTATACATTAATGAACGAGAGACCCGTGTTTAGAATATCCTTTGTTTTGAATGAAGTTTATCTCTTTATCCTCATTCATTAATGTGACGTCAACGGCTCATTCAATTTCTCAAATCCGTCAAACAGCGCATCTCATCAGACATCTTAATCCCAGTTACAATTAAAATAACCACATAATGTGTACATCGCACGAGCGAGCGCCACGGTATATATAACGTGCATTATTTAGGACAAAGTGAATTTAGTATCAGCATTTTGGGTCTATTTTACATTTCAAAAGCCCCCTCTGGAAGAATGGAGCACAAAAACGTAATTCAGAATGGTATAATGCAGATCGTAGACTGTGGGAATAGTTTCAGGAAAAATGGCTGTCACTTCTTTGCGGGGGCGTGGCGATGGTTCAGGCTAACTTGAACTTAAACTCTGCTTTCGACCAGGCTCAAACTTTTGGATCTGTTGTCATGGTGATTTGGAAAATCCACGTACGGGGAACCGGAAAGTCCGGCTAACTCAGTTATCCAGTTAAAGTTATCCGGCTAACTCAGTTATCCAGGTACGAGGAACGGGGCCCAGATGGAGAGATTCAGTTGAGATGGTAAGACCTGTAATCTCGCTTTCAGAGTAAAGATAACAATGCACTCATCTATGGCAACATTTTTGAACACAGAGTGAGAGACAGAATGGTCCGCAGCAGGGAGACACGCAATCTTCCCCTGCAGTCTCAACTCAGTCCATTGTTCCCGCTGTCTATGTTGTTGTGCCCACAGGAGGCGACCTCGGGCATTAGTCAGTGGAAGTTGGTGATCCATTCCACACACAGACATAGATGCTCTGACTGAGATACTGGGGTCAGATATAATATTCTCTGAGACAGCCACTGCCTCAGAGTTAGACCCCACCCACTCCAGGGTAACATCAGCCCAGCAACACATGTCATTAAGGTCCGGCCAGGAGAGCGACTGTCGAGCTTTCCATTCGGCTTTCTCTTGAAGCCTAGGAAGTTAGGGTCCGAACCACGCGCCAGCGGGACCTTACGTCTTTTTAGGTCTAAGAAAAGAGAAGAACGGGCGAGCGTTCTCACATACTGGTCATCACTGTTCAGCATATTCAACAGATGGGAGAGCCGTGTAGCAATATATGCCCATTCAAAATTGGGAACACCCAGACCACCCTCACGTTTACTGTGAAATATAATGTTGCGTGTTGTGTGTGTGTTGAGGCCAGTCCATTGTCTCTTTGGCCAATGCCATTACTCTGATTGCCTCAAGTTTCATACACACACACACACACACACACACACACACACACACACACACACACACACACACACACACACACACACACACACACACACACACACACACACACACACACACACACACACACACACACACACACACACACACACACACACACACACACATATACACTCTTACAAAGTATAATACAAGTTTATAATAGAAATACAATATATCAGTAATAGTACAAAGCTGCGTTATAGAGTGATTATTAGACATCTCATATTAGGTATAAACTAGAGTAGCTAGAGTTACAGATGATGTATTGCCTAGAGATCAATATAATCAATGAAGGGTTGCAGAGTCCGATGGCATTGATCTCCTATGATGTTGTTTAACAGTTCATCAGCTCGCTCCACCTTGTATCACACCCTGCCGTTATGAACAGTGATGCCAGTAACTAGTTACTCTAATCTGATAACTTTTTTCAGTAAATAGTCATCTAACTTGTTACTTTTTACAAGCCAGTAATCTGATTACAGTTACTTTTCCAAGTGGCTGTGCGTTACTATTTAGTTACTATATCTCATAATGCTGATGATAAGAGAGCCAGGGGTACAGTCAGCTAGACCGGAGATGGGACGTGCGCTCGCACAGCCAATGAGCAGCCAATCATGATGTATGACATTATGCACTTTCAATAAAGCATTATAAAAAATAAAATAAAAACTGTTGTCATTCTTATGTTGTGGCAGCAGCAGTGGGGACGACGACAACTTCGTAACCTAGTTACTTTCAAAGTAACTTAGTAATCAAGTAATCAGTAAAGTAACTAGATTACTTTTTAAGGCGAGACACTGCAGGTGAATAGGCAAATATCCTTTTTTTGTTGATTTTGAGATTTTGTTATATTTTGCTTCCTAAACATGTCTTCTATGAAACGAGTGACAATAAAACGTCAATAACACACATTTAGTTGTTTATTTTACTTCATTTTGCCTTATTGCATCCATAAATGTCCACATATTTAATGGGGAAGTGCCTCATTTGCATATATAAACATACATTTCAGAAAACTTGCAATATATTTCTTCTTAGTTTATATGTACATAACAAACTGGGAAAGTTTCATAGTGATATCTATTCAAATATGTTTTGCCTATTAGGGGGTACTACACTGTACTACACTGTTTGTAGCCTGTGTGTAGTTCTGTTCAGTTCAATAACATCATTATTATTATTCAGTTATCAGGCATGTGTTTAGGTTGTCTATTACTAATGGTTTGATTAGGTTTTGTGTTTGTAAATATCTGTTTAAAAAAAAAATATGGCATTTTACAATACAGAACTTTGAAGGCGTTTTCCCAAAAATGAGTTTTAAGAGTTTTTCCTCATACTCTGAGCCAGAAATCTCCACTGCAGTAGCACTCACATACACCAAACCTTCCAGTTCTATTCATATCTATGTTCTGAAGGTATTTACAGAAGGGTTTGTTGATATCGCATTCATACCCTGATTTATATCACATTTCATTCCTAAAAACATGGCGAAATATGGAATTTTACCATAAAAATTTACTGAATGGAGTATTTTCTGATTTATGGAGTGATAAAAAGAGATATCCAAAATTCCCTCTGTAATAACCTTTGGCTCTAATATGTCAACAAAATGAAACTATAATTTTGAAAATGGCTTTATCCAATGTTCAGATTTCTGTCCTGGAATTATATGCAAATTAGTGCATATTTAAGTAGATAATGCCTCATTTGCATATTTAAACATACAATTTCAGAAAACTTGTAATACAAAACAGTCTTGTCTTAATATAAGTAATCAACTGGGGAAGTTTCATTGTGATATCTATTAGTTAATTATTTTACCCTATTCACCTCTAGTGTCTCCCCTTAACACTTTCCGTGCCACTCACGAGATTTCTCTGGTTTTTTTATAGGTGGTTGCTAGCCACTCACGAGATTTCTCTGATTTTTTTTTTTTTTTTTTTTTAGCGATCTGAAAAATTATTGCATCACCCGAGCCTACCCGAGTATAGCCGAGGGGCGCCGGCGATCACTGTGGAAAAAAGCGCCCCCTGTCGTCTCCCAGATGACATAAGTGATTTTGGAATGGACTCAATGAAAATGAATGGGGAAAAAAATCCGGTACTCCACATTTTCCAGTTCACTGATCCAGCCGAGGTTACCACAGTTCATTCTGGAACCTCAGATCCCCGCGGATCATGGAGTTCTACAGTATCGCGTTGGATCCATACACTTATCGATTTTTTCGAATGGTGATCAGGAATTGGAATATACCAGTTGGATACCATCTGATGTCAGGTAAGGACTCTATGTTATCAGTGTTAGGATAATCAGAGTAAGTTTGATGAAGTTATAAGCTGTTTTGTGAAATGTCTTCTTTCGGTTTCACTGTAAAAGTCCGTGAGGAAATCAACGGAGCGATTATCCGCGCGCGGCCGTAATGTGCTTGCGTGCACGTATAATATTGATCATCTAGCGTTTATTTGAAAACGATTCATAAAAAGGCAGAAGAATATCAACGTTGTGGAATATTCCACTAAAAGACGATTTTCATAGAATGCTCCAGAATGAGCTGTTTTTTATATCAAAACGGGGGCTTTTCTAAATGCTCTAAAACGGAAACGACGCGAGAAAAAAACAATCTGCCTTCACAGCACTGACTGGAAATAGCCACATAGACACATAGCCATAATTTAAAACATAGATTAGGCGATATTAACGTTAACATTGGCGCCGATGGTGGCATTCAGCCGGTAAAACGGAAAACCAGGCGTGGCGCTCAAAGTGTTAAAGGAGTAATCAGTAATCAGTAATCAGATTATTTTTTTCAAAGTAATCTGTGGCATCACTGGTTATGAAATACACATTTGGAACAGGATCCATGTCAGAAACATGTGACGCGTGTCGTGTCCAGTGAACAGAGGGACGTAAACACTCGAGTACAACCAGCTAGTGGCTCTGATCTTCAGATGCCCTTTAGACGGTGGGCCGAAGGTCTCTAGAGGCTTCCGTTAATGAAATGATTGATCTGGTTAAACAGACTATATGTTATTGTAATATGAACTACATAATATACTATAATAGCACATTTCCGTTTGTTGGCAACGGTTGTTGGGTCATATCTTTATGAAATTAATGTGTTGATAAGATAAAAACTACCTACGTTTGTGAAAAGGGGCGTTGCTGCGGAACCAATCAAAACGCGTTACAACGTCAGGTGACTTGATTTCTCCCAATGACATTCTTCAAGCCCTGGAACCAGGAAGTAAATATTGCTACTCGTCTGTTCACAACACTGGATAGCTCTGCATTCGGCAAGCTCTCAATTCATTACTATTACTATTGAAATGCATTTTTACTTAACTTTACAGCATTATTCAAACGTGATAGGAAGTTATGAGTCATCAGCAGTTTATATGTAGTCCGTTTTGACGTCCGATTACACATTGGAAAATGTTGTAGCCACAGCTCACAAAGACTAACGTTACCTACGTTAGCATTTTAACTTTAACATTACGTTAGTGTATGTTATGTACTAGAGGCTGGTCACTCCTGTGTCACCAGGGCATGCAGGTGAGGGCTGCCAATTAGCCAATTAGTGCTGATTGGTTACCTGCTGGGAGCTGTAAAGACAGACCCAGGAACACACATGCAGAGTCTGTGCTTAGAGAAAGAGCTGTTATGTTCTTCAGTCCTTGTCCGTTGGTTTACCTTAGCTCTTTAGTCAACATTTACATTAATAGTTCCTTGGTTTAGTAGCAGTTTTGAGTTAGAGCACAGGGTTTTGGTGTTAGTTACACATAGGTTGTGTACCCATGAGCCAGGGTCGTAACAGTTGGGCGCTCATCCGGGATCTTTTACCCCTAGAACTTTGTTTGGTGTTTTTTTTTGTGTTGCACGGGGTGTCATCGTATTATGGTTTGGGTGGTGTTCGTTACATATGGTGTAACGTGGGGGCTGAGCCATTTCATCAAACAGGTGAGTATGCCGTATTTGTTTGTAATTTGATGTGACTACTTATGCTGTTAAAATATATAGTTTAGTAGGCACCACATGTAGATAGGGATTTTTTTTTTCTGGTTGTTGGTTAGCGTCCGGTGCACCACGTACTCCTGGGGCGGTCAATGAAATGATTGGTATATGATCTTTGACTGGTAGCAGGTGTGGTTGAAGAAAGTTAGGTCTACAGGGCATTAGTTTAAGGGTAGGTAGATTAGGGCGGCCAGGAAACACAGGTAGTGTGGTAGGGCTTGATTTAGTGTTTCTTAGGGTAGACATGTGTTAGGCCGGTTTTTTTTTTCTGCAGTTTAGACGTAGAAGCATATGTGGTCACATCAGGTTAGAAGGCTTTTGGATTTTTTTTTTGTTTGAGTGTTTGGTGAGCATACCTGGTAGCACCTAACACCCTGCGTGTATGACACGTCTATTTAGGGTGGGTGTGTTTTTTTTTTTTTATTATTATTTTTTGTTTGTGCAACCTGGAAAGGTGCGCTCCGTAGAGCTCACATTTCCACCGCGTTCCCTTCTGGTTGTTATTATTGGCAATTAGCATTATTCATGGTTCTTCAGTGGTTCGTGGGGGTTCTTCGTGTCTGTGAGGTTGGGTGTGTAGCTTGGGGTGTCTAGTTCAGTGACAATGGCTTCCATCAGGGACTTTGTTGATCGCCCGTCTCATGACTTATTAGACAAGTTTTCCAAAGAACAACTGCTAGAACTTGCTGTACACTACAGGGTAGAGCTTTCTGCAGGGGAGAAACGTTTGAAGCCGTCTGCCTTGAGTGCTTTAAGGGTGTTACTCATTAGAGAGCAGGTGCTTGAGGAGAGGGTGGAGGAGCCTCCTTCGTCTGACGTGTCTCCACTATTATCTGGTGCGGCGGGTGAGTGTAGGATTAGGGAGTTGGAGTTTAAGGAAAGGCAGCTAGAGCGAGAGCGTGAGGAGAGGAGAGAGGAGCGTGAGCTTAAGGAGAGAGAGTGTTATGGTTTGACACCGACCCCAAACGCAAACGGCACAGAGAGAGTTGTTTCAGAGTTAGCCAAAATCAAGGGCGTGTTTATTTACTGAGTAACAAGAATGAATCTGGTGGTGAACAGAACAAACTGGGAAACAGGCATGTGAGGAATGTTTGCTGCTCTGCAGCTTCTCCCAGAAGGTTACGTTGTGGAATTTGTCCGTGACGTCTGAGCCGCTCTGCAGATCCTCCCAGCATATACTCCGGATGGAGGCGGAGAGGGAGAGAGAGAGTCCGAGTTAGCTCAGCGCACAATTGAAAACTGACAGGTGACTGGTGAGGTGAATTGTCCAAAACAATTAATCCAAGTGACAGATCTTCGGTGTGAAACACACAGTGAGCAGTGTCCAGAGTGAAAACAATTAGGTAATCTAAATTCCAACAGACAAAAAGGTGAGAACAGTCTGAACAAAAAACAGGATCTCTTCAGTGCTTTACAAACACACAAAAAACGATAGATCCAAAAGACTGTTTACAAAAACTCACCAGAGCGCAGAGCGTAAAGCGGGCAGATCAAACAAGGCGACCGCTTCGAAACGTTTCCTGGGAGGCAAAAGAACAGGGAAAGCAGCGACGGGAAGGAACAGGCAAATGCAGGGAATGTTTCAGAACGATCCAACATCAATATTAGGGAGATCAGGGTATTTAAAGCCACGGGGTGCTTAATGACAAGCTGTGACAGCTGCGGGATGAAATTGATCATTGCTCCAGAAGCGTGTGGTTGGGAGAGCACCAATCAAACGGCATCTACAGGAAGAAGCGTATGGAGAGGAGAATGCAATTAATTAACTGAAATACCTTAAAGGAACAGAGCGAGTGGGTGGGCAGCGGACAAAACCTCACAGTACCCCCCCCTCCACGGGAGCCACCCGGCGACCAGGCCAACCCGGCTCGCCCGGATGGGGACGATGGAAGTCTGTGATCAGGCCGGGATCCACGATGAGCCGACGGGAGACCCAGCTCCGTTCCTCCGGGCCGTAACCCTCCCAGTCCACCAGGTACTGGAACCCCCGACCCCGCCGTTGAACGCCCATCAACCGGCGGACCTGCCACTGGGGGTGACCATCCACCATCTCGGGAGGAGGTGGATCCGGAGCAGGAGGCATCAGGGGACTGAGAGAGACAGGCTTAACCCGGGACACATGGAAAACGGGGTGAATGTGCATGGACGCAGGAAGCTTAAGACGCACCGCCGCCGGACTGAGTACCTTCAGAACCTCGAAAGGTCCGACGAACCGGGGGTTAAGTTTCTTGGCCGAGGACCGAAGCGGGAGGTCCCTCACGGAAAGCCACACCCTCTGCCCAGGGTGGTACGTCGGCGCAGGAACCCGGCGCCGGTCAGCCCCACGACAGGCGCGCTCTGATGACCGGAGCAGCGCAGTCCTGGCGATCTCCCAGACCCGACGGCACCGGTCGAGGTGGTCCTGCACGGAGGGAACTGCCACCTCCGTCTCCTGTGCAGGGAAAAGAGGGGGTTGGTAGCCCAGGGATACCTCAAAGGGTGAGAGGCCGGTAGCGGAACTGACCATGGAGTTGATGGAGTACTCGACCCAGGGAAGGAAACGGCTCCAAGAAGCTGGTCTCTCGGCAGCCACACACCGAAGAGCAGACTCCACGCTCTGGTTCATCCTCTCCGTTTGTCCGTTAGTCTGGGGATGATAACCAGAGGAAAGACTGACCGTCGCCCCCAATCCCTTGCAAAAAGCCCGCCATACCTGGGAAGTGAACTGGGGCCCCCGGTCCGAGACGATGTCCTGGGGAAAACCATGGAGGCGAAACACGTGGTGTGTCAGGAGGTCCGCCGTCTCGGCCACCGAGGGAAGCTTGGGAAGGGCCACGAGGTGAACCCCCTTGCTGAACCGATCCACCACGGTCAGAAGGCACGTGTTCCCCTGGGAGGAGGGAAGACCTGTGACGAAGTCCAGCGTCACATGTGACCAAGGACGGCTCAGAATGGGAAGTGGCTGTAACAGCCCGGAGGGTGCCTGGTGGGAGGCCTTGCTGCGGGCGCAGACCGCGCAGGCCAGTACGAACTCCTTGACGTCGTTCCTCATGGTGGGCCACCAGAATCGACGAGCCAGGAAGGAGAACGTGCGATGAACGCCCGGGTGGCAGGCGAACCGGCTGGTATGGCCCCACTGGAGGACCCGGGAACGGACTGAGTCGGGGTCGAAGAGACGATGAACCGGTACATTGCCTGGAGCGCGATGGAAGCGTAGGGCACGCCTTACCACCCCCTCGATGCCCAAGGTGACGACTCCTACCACTCTGGCCTCCGGGAGGATGGGAGTCGGGTCCTCAGTGGTTGGAGCCCCCTTGGAGTGTAACCGGGACAGGGAGTCGGCCTTCGTGTTGCGGGAACCAGGGCGAAACGTCAGCGAGAAGTCGAACCGACTGAGGAAGCTGGCCCATCTTGCCTGCCGGCCGTTGAGGCGCTTGGAAGCACGGATGTACGTCAGGTTCTTGTGGTCCGTCCAAATGGTAAACGGCTCCTTGGCCCCCTCTAGCCAATGACGCCACTCCTCCAAGGCAGCCACGACCGCCAGCAGCTCCCGATTGCCGATGTCATAGTTCCTCTCGGCAGGGAGGAACCGACGCGAGTAGAAGGTGCACGGATGTACCTTCTGGTCCGTTGCCGATCGCTGGGATAAGATAGCTCCCAGTCCAGTATCCGAGGCGTCCACCTCAACGATGAACTGTGTCTTGGGGTCCGGATGGAGCAAGATCGGGGCGGAAGTGAACCTCTTCTTGAGGGAGCGGAACGCAGCACACGCCGCTGGGGACCAGTCGAACGGCAGGGCGGGAGAGGTCAGTCTGGTAAGCGGTTCCGCCACTTGACTGTAGTTCCGGATGAACCTTCGGTAGAAGTTGGCGAACCCAAGGAAGCTCTGTAACTCCTTCCGAGTGGTGGGTTCAGGCCATTCCTCCACTGCCTGGATCTTGCGAGGATCAGCTCGGGTCAAGCCCTTCTCCACGATGAAGCCCAGGTAATCGACGGAGTCGGAGTGGAATCGGCACTTCTCCGCCTTGACGAAGAGCCGATTGTGGAGGAGGCGCTCCAGCACACGGCGGACATGCTGGATGTGTTCATCGAGGGTCTTGGAGAAGATGAGGATGTCGTCCAGGTAAACTACCACAAACTCCTCCAGCATGTCACAAAGGACGTCGTTCATGAGCGCCTGGAATACCGCCGGAGCGTTGGTGAGGCCGAACGGCATCACCAGGTACTCGTAGTGGCCCCTGGGAGTCTTGAAGGCGGTCTTCCATTCATCGCCCTCACGGATACGGACTAGATGGTAGGCACTCCGGAGGTCCAGCTTGGTAAAGACAGTAGCCTGGGTGAGAGGCTCGAAAGTGGAGTTCATGAGAGGTAGAGGATACTTGTTCTTAATGGTGATCTCGTTGAGCTGGCGATAGTCGATGCAGGGTCGAAGGTCCCCGTCCTTCTTCCCAACAAAGAAGAAACCGGCCGCCACAGGGGAGGAGGAAGGCCGAATGAGTCCTGCTTCCAAGGACTCAGAGATGTATTGATCCATCGCCGCCTTCTCCGGAACGGTCAGACTGTAGAGGCGGCTGCCGGGAAGGGGAGCCCCAGAGCGGAGGTCGATGGCACAGTCGTAAGGCCGGTGGGGTGGAAGGGCCTGAGCCCTGGACTTACTGAAAACCTCCATGAGGTCGTGGTACTCGGGGGGTATGGTCGAAAGGTCCGGAGGCGGCTCACCAACGGATCTCCGGGGCGGGGGACAGGACGCCGCCTGAAGACACTGGGCATGACAGGAGGAGCTCCAGCCCTTGATGGTACCGGAGGACCAGGCGATGTGGGGCTCGTGCAGCGCGAGCCAGGGCCGGCCCAGGACTACTGGGACAAGAGGGGATCTGGTGATAAGGAACTGGAGTCTCTCAACGTGGTTACCAGCAATGGTCAGCAGGACAGGGCAGGTGCGTTGAGTGATGTCAGCCAGGCGGTGTTGGTCCAATGCGAATATCTCCAATGGCCTCACTAGGTCCTCAAGTGGAATGTTGGCCCGGGTAGCAAACTCGAAGTCGAGGAAACTCTCGTCTGCCCTCGAGTCAATGAGTGCCTCCACCGTGGCCCGTTGGTCCGCCCAGGCCAGGGTGACGCTCATCAGATGGCCAGGTGGTGCACGGCTCTGGGAATGAGAAAAACGGCTCACCAGGATCTCCCGGGGTCCCGGCGAGCCTGGTCTTTTGGCCGGGTGGGGCAGTTGGCGATTCGGTGTCCCTCCCGACCGCAGTAAAGGCAAAGACCGGACCTGAACCTCGCCTCCCGTTCAGCTTGGCTCAGATGAGAACGTCCCAGCTGCATGGGTTCCTCCTCGGGTACCGAACGGGAGGGGAAAAAACCACCAGTCGTGTTGGGAGCAGGGCGACCAGCAGTACCGTCACGAGTACGGGGGGTCCGGAGTACCTCAGGAGGTCCCTGTCGGGTTCTCTCACGTCTTCTCTCCTGGAGGCGTCCGTCGATGCGAATGGCGAGGCTGAACAGGTCCTCGAGGGACTCAGGTTCCTCACGGGTCGCGAGCTGGTCCCTGACTGCGTCGTTGAGCCCCCTCATGAAGGTAAGACGAAGTGCTTGGTCGTTCCAACCGCTCTCCGTAGCCGCCAGTCTGAACTCCAGCACGTAGTCGGTAACCCCGCCGCTGCCCTGCCGGAAGGTACCCGACCGGGCTCCAGGGTCCAGACCACGGGCTGGATGGTGGAACACCCTGCGGAGCTCAGCCACGAAGTCTGGGTAGGAGAAACAGAAGTCTGCCTCCATTGCCCAGGAGGAAGTGACCCACTGGGCTGCCCGGCCTGAGAGCAAGTTAGTCATATAGGCCACTTGGGCCCCCCTTGAAGTGAAACGACTGGGTTGATGACGAAAAACCAACTCACATTGCATGATGAATGTGGCACAATCCTCGAAGTTGCCGTCGAACAGCCGTGGTTCGGAGAGACGGGGCTCCCGAGGTGCGGGATCGGGAGGCGCGGGGCCTGCCAGGGCTGCGGGTGATGCTCCGGCCAAGGCTCCTGAAGGAAGTGGGGGTACAAGCAAGGTGTTAACGGTGTCACTCAGCGTGTGTAGGTGGAGGAGAATACTTGACTGCTGGCTTGCCAGAGCGCCCAGGGACCCCTGAATAGGCAGGACCTGCTCTCGGAGTTCCTGTACTGCAGCCGCAGCCCTGTCTAGCTGTTGGCTGTGTTCCTTGGTTAACTCAATCTGGCCTGCTAATGCTGTTCTGACTCTCTCTGTGTCGGCTGGGGTCGTCATGTTGGTTGGATCGTAATGTTATGGTTTGACACCGACCCCAAACGCAAACGGCACAGAGAGAGTTGTTTCAGAGTTAGCCAAAATCAGGGGCGTGTTTATTTACTGAGTAACAAGAATGAATCTGGTGGTGAACAGAACAAACTGGGAAACAGGCATGTGAGGAATGTTTGCTGCTCTGCAGCTTCTCCCAGAAGGTCACGTTGTGGAATTTGTCCGTGACGTCTGAGCCGCTCTGCAGATCCTCCCAGCATATACTCCGGATGGAGGCGGAGAGGGAGAGAGAGAGTCCGAGTTAGCTCAGCGCACAATTGAAAACTGACAGGTGACTGGTGAGGTGAATTGTCCAAAACAATTAATCCAAGTGACAGATCTTCGGTGTGAAACACACAGTGAGCAGTGTCCAGAGTGAAAACAATTAGGTAATCCAAATGTGAAAATCCAACAGACAAAAAGGTGAGAACAGTCTGAACAAAAAACAGGATCTCTTCAGTGCTTTACAAACACAAAAAACGATAGATCCAAAAGACTGTTTACAAAAACTCACCAGAGCGCAGCGCGTAAAGCGGGCAGATCAAACAAGGCGACCGCTTCGAAACGGGGAAGCAGTTTCTCCAAACGGAATATTTCTCGAGAGTCCTGGGAGGCAAAAGAACAGGGAAAGCAGCGACGGGAAGGAACAGGCAAATGCAGGGAATGTTTCAGAACGATCCAACATCAATATTAGGGAGATCAGGGTATTTAAAGCCACGGGGTGCTTAATGACAAGCTGTGACAGCTGCGGGATGAAATTGATCATTGCTCCAGAAGCGTGTGGTTGGGAGAGCACCAATCAAACGGCATCTACAGGAAGAAGCGTGTGGAGAGGAGAATGCAATTAATTAACCGAAATACCTTAAAGGAACAGAGCGAGTGGGTGGGCAGCGGACAAAACCTCACAGAGAGAGGAGAGAGGAGCGTGAGCTTAAAGAGAGGAAAGAGGAGCGGGAGCTTAAGGAGAGAGAAATGTTGCTGGTGCACGAGCGTGCGCAGAAGGAGCTTGAGTTTAAGCATGCTGCCTTACAGGCGGGTGCTCTGCAGCCAGAGTCACGTTCCGGGTTTGATGTAGGCAGGAATATTAGGATGGTGCCACCATTTTTTGAGAAAGACGTGGAAAGATATTTTCCCCTTTTTGAACGGGTGGCAACCACATTGAAGTGGCCTGATACCGCCTGGACACTGCTGCTGCAATGTGTTTTAGTTGGTAGGGCACAAGAAGCCTACACTGCTCTGTCCCTTGAACAAAGCGCTGATTATGAGCTGGTTAAAGCTTCCATATTGAGGGCTTATGAGTTGGTCCCCGAGGCCTATCGTCAGCGTTTTAGAGGTTATCGCAGGCAGGAGGGGCAGTCTTATGTTGAGTTTGGAAGGGAGAAGGAGAACCTGTTTGACAGGTGGTGCACTTCTCAGAGGGCAGAGTCAAGGGAGCAGCTTAGGCAGTTGATTCTCCTAGAGGAATTTAAAAGATGTGTTCCTGATACCGTTTCCACACATCTAAATGAGCGTGGGGTATCGAAGATGTCTTCGCCGATGAGTTTGTGTTGACACACAAGTCTGTGTTTTTGGAGGACTACCGTGTTGAGTCCGGGGATAGGCGTCCTGTTCAGGGGGGCCGTTTCCCAAAACCTGTGTCTGCTGGTCAGTTAACTTCACCTCCTAGGCGGGGTGGTTCTGCTGGTGCATTCCCAGAAGGGATTATCTGTTTTTACTGTAAAGAACCTGGTCATATCGTTGCTGGATGCCCGGTGCTTGAGCAGAAAAATGTCAGAACCGTGGCTCTGGTAGAAACCATATGCAGGACGCCTATGCCAACGTTAGATGGGGGAAGTATCAAACGTGTGGACAAAGAGCTCGAGGGGTCCTCAAGGTTTATGATGAATGGATTTGTTTCCCTGACTAATGCACTAGAGTCCAAACAGGCTATAACAATTTGGAGAGATACCGGTGCTTTTCAGTCCCTCATTCTGGGGGGGGGTTTGCCGTTTTCAGAAAACTCTTCTTTGCATTCCGATGTCGTTGTTCGGGGCTTTGGGGGTGGATTTGTAGATGCACCTTTGCATGAGGTCACGCTCAATTCTCCCTTAGTATCAGGCAATGTTGTTGTGGGGGTATGTTCTCACATTCCCATAAAGGGGGTGTCCTTCATTCTAGGGAATGATTTGGCTGGTGACAAAGTGTTGGCTACTCCGGTTGTAACTCCCATTCCTGTGGTTTCTGAGGTCTCTAATGAGCTGGCACAGAAACATCCAGGAGTGTTTCCTGTGTGTGCTGTGGCACGAGAAATGTCAAAGGACAAAAGTGATGTTGTTGATACTTCGACTTGGTACATTACACTTAGTGACACATTCTTTGTTGAATTAAAAGGTGTACCTGTTGAGAATTTTGGAAAGCACACTGTGGATGTACCTCTGCATAATGATTCTCTTGATTGTGGTTTTGTGTTAGGCCCGGTGGTGAAACCAGAGTTGACAGGAGTGCCGGAGAAGCATGTGACAGGAGATGATATGGCAGCGCAGTGTCTCAAGGTCTTCCCAGCCTGTACGGTGGCTGAGAACACGAACTAATTGGAGGAGGAGTGTGGGAAGGATGCTATGAGAGGTGCTGTTTTTTCATGTGACACCGTTCTAGTTGGAGGGGCTACTAAGCTTGACTTAGGCTGCCAGCCTTCCCACAATAGCTCTATTGTCCCTAATGTTTCACTTGTGGGCAGGGATGGTCCCAGTATGTCAGTTGATGATTCTGACATTGATCCACATGTCCACACTGATTCTCTGCCATGCACTAGGTGTGATGGTCAGCCTAGTTACCTGTGTCCTGTGGAGCAGGAGCCGCCTTCGCGACCTGGTCTGTTGAGTGGCAGCCATTTTGATTTTGATCAGGACAAAGTTGTTTTGGGTGACGCCATTTTAGATGGTGTTCCAGACGTTATTGTGACTGTCGTACTGCCAGGTTCCCGGTACACTGGGGCTGTACCTGAGGCGGTACAGCCTACTCTGGATGTTCACGGTGTGCAGTGTCCTGAACTGCCAGTGCCAGGTGGGATGGATATGGGTGCGGTGGTGGTATCAGTGATTTATGGTTTTGTTGTGCTGTGTTCTGTTCTGTTAAGCGCAGTTCTCGGGTTGATTTTGGTTTGCAGTATAATTTTGACAGATCGGTATCGGTGGTCGTGTTCGACAGGGGCCGACCCGGTTCTTGCCTTGAACCATTTTTATGTTTACGTTGGATCCTCCAGTTTACCCCTTGTTGTGTATACAGACCATAACCCTTTGGTTTTTCTTCGCAGCATGGTGAATTCGAACCATCGTTTGATGCGATGGAGTTTGTTCCTCCAGGCGTATAACTTGGATATTCGCCACATTCGTGGGAGGGACAACGTGCTAGCAGACGCCCTCTCACGATCATAGTACCGGTGTTTGTGGTACCCGTTATCGCTGTTGTGGTAGAGGCCCTGACACCTAAGGGGTCACAGTTGTTTTTGTTTTGTTTATGGGTTGTTGTGTAGTGGTTGCCTCTTGGGCAACCAGTTTGGTGGGGGAGGTGTTATGTACTAGAGGCTGGTCACTCCTGTGTCACCAGGGCATGCAGGTGAGGGCTGCCAATTAGCCAATTAGTGCTGATTGGTTACCTGCTGGGAGCTGTAAAGACAGACCCAGGAACACACATGCAGAGTCTGTGCTTAGAGAAAGAGCTGTTATGTTCTTCAGTCCTTGTCCGTTGGTTTACCTTAGCTCTTTAGTCAACATTTACATTAATAGTTCCTTGGTTTAGTAGCAGTTTTGAGTTAGAGCACAGGGTTTTGGTGTTAGTTACACATAGGTTGCGTACCCATGAGCCAGGGTCGTAACATGTAAATCAAACAACTCTAACCCAATACTAATAATAGTAACTTGTTTCACATTCTTGCTGTGTGTTACACTATGGTAATAGCGGTCTTTGTTTTAGATGCTGTTGTCACTATGAATTACAAATGGGGGGCCCTGATGTAAACAAGACAAACGTCTTTCTCTGGTCTGCATCCCCTTAACAATTGTGTGTATTGAGCTGTACTGTACTGTACCCATTCTGCAATCTGTTAATAACGTTTTCAATCAATCAATCAATCAACATTTATAACACAATAACAAGTGTGAAAATAACATGTTATTTATTTTAACAGTAACATGTATTACAAAAACATATTCCCTGTTGTCCCAAATTACTGCTCCTTAATGATGATGATTCTTTAGCTTGGCAGGAAGTACTGCTGAGAAAAAAAATTTGCACTTTGATGGCAAGCTCCACATTCTCTGCCCTTTAATCACTGGAAACAGTTATTAGCTGATGTTGTAACAATGGAACTTTCTACAGCTAGATTAAATGGTGCAAACTATCAAACAATAGATAGCTGGAACCAACAATGTGCATTGTATGCCTGTACCTGTGCCTTCCAAAAAAGAAATAAAATATATGAAAAAAAGAAGATACAGTGTTCTGACAGTCCAAACACAGACACATGTCTGTACATGGTAGGTTGTTTGATTTGCATGTGCATCGCCCCTTCATGCATTGTGTTTTTTTTGCAGGAGCAGTATACAAGTTCCAGGATTGCGACTGGGGCTGGAGGAAGTGACATCCAGTCAATCTCGAAGAAATCTCTGGACTGCTGATCACCACATGGGAACTGTATTGAGAGGCATGAGCACAGTGAAGCAATAGTCGGGTGTCTGCTTCCTCCTGTATTGAGAACAGTGTTTGTAGTGGTAACACCTCCACCCCTGTGCCATCAGGGACTTCAACTGTGGCGGGTGGATTTACTGATCCCTCGAGAAAGTGCATTAACTTGGCTTTATCAGTTTTCACCATAGAGCCATCCATGTTCGCTATGGCTGCAGGGAAGGGTCCCAGACTTTCTCAGGTCTGCATCCCCTTAACAATTGTATGTATTGAGCCGTACTGTATTGTACCCATTCTGCAATCTGTTAAATAAAGTTTTCATTCATTCATTCATACTCAATACACACAATTGTTAAGGGGATGCAGACCAGAGAGAGACCAACAAAGTGAGGTATGTAATACATTTCGAATCAAATTGTGGTCGGTTAGATCTAACGTTAATATCACGTTATCCATCTAATGGATAGCAAGCTCACCTGACGTCGGTATGGCTTGCGAAATACAATCTTATAGTAAGAAACAAAACACAAGTTGAACATAGTTTTGAACGTTTTATTACAATAGTATTTAGGTCGGACCGTCGGATCTAACGTTAATATCACGTTAACCATCTAAAGCTCATCTGTGACGTCGTTATGGTTAATACAGTGCGAAATACAATCGTATATAGTAACAAAACAATACACAAATTGAACATAGTTTTGAACGTTTTATTACAATAGTATTTACTGTCTCATGTTGTGTATAATCAGCTAGCGTTCCAGTCAGATCCATTCTCCGTTGTTCTTGTTGACAATTTTGGGGTCCCGAAATCCCGTTTCTGTATCCTGATTGGTTTATCAGCTAGAGGTGTCCAAAGATATGCATGAGCAAACATGTAATTTAAATGTAAGATTACGAACACCGATGACCAACAGACGGCTGGCCAACAAACGTATTTTGACACAACATAATAACTAGATATTACACACAAAGAATTGTGTAGTCTGCCAACATGGATCAATCAAGTTCACTTTAGACTGACTCGGCCTCCCATCTACTTGGGCTGTGCAATAGCTCAGCCAATAGGGTCCAGCTGCAGACTCGGAGCCTTGGTCCAGATTGGAACTTCCGCCCTGCCACAGGACTATTACTCCTGTGACAGGGCAATGCGCTGATTGGCGGAAAGTACGGAAGTATCTCGAAGTACGTCTGACGTATCTCGAATTACGTCTGACGTTTCTCTATGTGACGTTTGTCTACGTTAACGAACGTTAATTGAACGTCAAGCAGATGTTAGTTAACATGCAGCAAACAAAGATGGAGAAACAGGTAAGCCTTATTATTACCTTGTATTCATAAGATAAGATAAATTCAGCAGCATGGGGAGGGGGGAGGGGAGGTACAGGTAGTAGAAGACATAGTTATAGTACAGTGGAGAAGTAAAAATCGAATAAAAAGGCAGTGGAAACAATATACAATATTATTAACTCTGGACATGTGCATATGAGCAACAAGGTGCGAGATGAGGGTATGTATATCAGTTATTTTGCCCTACAATAAATATAGTTGGAATATATAATCTATAGTCTAAATCTAATCCTAAATTATCTAATTATCACGGTTGTGTTTGGATATAGAGAGATGGAGAGAGAGGGAGGAAGCGCTGCCTGGCAGGTACCATGACACTAATAATCTAAATGCTAAACGCATGAACTGGACACCCTGTGCAAAGTGACTGTTTATGTCTTTCTGTTGTCAGTAATGCATATGTAGCATGGTTTTTGTGTCTGGGTGATTATCTGTTCTTGAGAAGTGTTTTTGCAACTTGTGAGATTACGTTTAGGTGTGGCAGAGCCTGTGTGGTTTCTAAAGGGATTATTGGTGATTACTACTGGTTGCTACATGGTTAGTTGGTGATTAATTATCACAATTCTTAATTAACCAAAATATCCCCTCCCCTCCCCTCCCGCACTGTACTGTAATGTACTCTAGTTAGGACAACACATTACAGTTCAGAGGAGGGGAATCATTCCTCAGCTGGAACCATGTGTCAACTGCTGCACAGCATACCATTGCCCGTTCTGCAAGCCTGGTGTGTTTAAGCCAACGATTAGGAGCAAGGTCTTAACACATCTGGACGGACACAAAAGGCAACCAGTGCAGCACAAAGGTATTCCCTGTTGTATTCATTGCATGTTGTTTTCTTGCGCTGGTAACTCCTGTAAATGATGGACCAACATGTGAAAACAAAAGAAATTGCAGTTTTACATGCACCGGCACCATCAGCCATAACATTAAAACCACCTGCTTAAACAATTTTTTTCACGATTAAAAATAAACACTCTATAAACACTGGTTTAAGCAGGTGGTTTTAATGTTATGGCTGATCGGTGTACATATCTTTTCCAGATCACACCATCTTTAAGTGCAATTTGGAATGCAGGGGCAATAGTCACTTCCACTGTCCCTCCTGCAAAACCACACTGTTTGAGAAGAAAACCCGGTTTATAGCGCATCTGGCTGCACTGTGCAGGAGCAGCTCCCACAGTACAGAAACACTGCATGTGGATGGAGGTGTCGGAGAGAGTAAGGTCAAAGAACTGGTTGTCCGTGCAGCCAGTGAGAACGCCATCAGCACTGCCACTGACGAGCCTGCCACCAAGGTTGTCATTGTGGAGGCTACCAGTGAGAACCAGCTCACTAATAAGCACAATGCTACAGTAGCCACTGTACAAGTGAGGAGGAGCAGCACTGACACTGACCAGCCTGCCACCAAGGTTGTCATTGTGGAGGCTACCAGTGAGAACCAGCTCACTAATAAGCACGATGCTACAGTAGCCACTGTACAAGTGAGGAGGAGCAGCACTGACACTGACGAGCCTGCCACCAAGGTTGTCATTGTGGAGGCTACCAGTGAGAACCAGCTCACTAATAAGCACGATGCTACAGTAGCCACTGTACAAGTGAGGAGGAGCAGCACTGACACTGACGAGCCTGCCACCAAGGTTGTCATTGTGGAGGCTACCAGTGAGAACCAGCTCACTAATAAGCACGATGCTACAGTAGCCACTGTACAAGTGAGGAGGAGCAAGATTAGATCGGTGGCCTGTCCCCAGTGTGCAGTAGTCATCAACAAGAAGAATCTGAAACGTCACATGGAAAGAAAACACTCTGAACCAGGTTCCATGGAAGTTACTTCAAAATCACATCTGCGAAGTGAATGTTTGGTGTATACTATGCCCTTCAGCCTATGTGGAGCTACTATATTTTCTTCTAAATTTCTCCAGGATACTAATGCTTGGGGATCAAACCATGTTGTTAGTGGTCTTAAAGTGTACGCCTTAAAGTAGTGGTAGAAATCTGGAAATGCCATACCTCCGTCTGAAGAAGTTGATTCTAGGTAGGACGTCCATCTTAACTATTGATGTGAATAAGTGTCAGTTGTAACCTTTTTTTGTTTGACATGTTTGTTTATTTTCAGTTGATAATAATACAATAAAGACACAGTTGTTTAAATGTTTATTTTCTTAATTTAATTTCCTATACAATGTAGGAACCGCGCAAGTGATTGATTGGATGAAATTGTATTAACAGATTGCAGAATGGGTACAATACAGTACGGCTCAATACACACAATTGTTAAGGGTATGCAGACCAGAGAAAGACTTTCGTCTTGTTTACATCAGGGTCCCCCATTTTCAATTCATCATAACATATGACATACATGACATACAGATAGACAGTAGGCTACTGCTACATTTATGACATACCAGATTTGCAAATACAGTATTGTTTGTGATACAAAAAGAGTCCAGAAAAGAGAGTATATACATTTGACGTAGAAACTGTACATTGTAGGAGGTTGGGTAGGTGGGGGGGGGGGGGGGGGGGGGACTGTACATTGGAGGTGGTTGGGGCGGGGGAGGTTGGGTAGGAGGGGTGGGTGGGGGACACTGTACAACTGTACAAGCAAAACTGTACATTGGAATATTGACAAAACCATACTTGGTAATTTACTGTACATTGGAGGGGGTTGGGTTACAACACAGGAGCAGAGTATAAACAACAGTACAGGAATGAGAAACAGTCTAAATGGGTTTTAACATTTTAGTTTATTTCATGCGGATATGATCTGTAATACCTGATCGGTACAATATCTACTAACCTGATCAATACAAGCCCCCCCCCCCCCCCCTCTCGTCAGCGCAGACGTACTTGCTTTTGATTTTGACGTTCAACGTCAGACGTACTTCGAGATACTTCCGTACTTTCCGCCAATCAGCGCACATTGTCCTGTCCCGGGAGAAATGTCGTGGGAGCGGGCGGAAGTTGCCCAATCTGGAACAATCTCCGCGGCTGCAGCTGGACCCTATTGACATTACTTGCGATCGTCCCACACGACGCACACAGTCAGTTCCATGATTCGCAGCATCGCAATCAGTCAATCAGTTTGTCAGTCTGACTCTGACGTTAGAATCCTCTGCAGCGTTTGCACGCAGCCGTTACAATGTATTAATGTCCCGAGTCAACTCGAGATTCATTCATGGCATCATGTATGATTCACTGTGTTCCTCACGACCGGTCCAATCTGTCCACTCCGGTGTGCATCTTTTCCACATGTAGAAGGTCCTCTTCTCCTCGTCCTGGCGGAGTATTTCTACTGGTGTAGTGGCTTCAACAAACAGCCACTCTGAGCGGGGTGACGACGCACCATCCAAAAACCAAAAGTCCGTTGTTTCCAATTAACAAATGGATTTATTCACAAATCATTAACGAAAGAGTTTGGCCGACTTGCCTTATAAAACAATCAAATTAAACATGATTTGAGTCTTATATTCTCGGTGTTTTGCGGTAGAAATACTGTGTCCGCTCCCCAGTCTCCAACCAGGTATATCCTAATAACTTGGCCATGCACAGGTGCGAGCAGTTCCCCTAATAAGAATCCTGCCTGACCCTGTAATAGCAGGGCTGACCCAAAGAGGGAGCCAGACCTACCTAAACGCTCAGCAATCATAACTCATATCCTATCCAGTGCATGATATTGTGATTTGCATAACTTATATAAACCAATAAATCATTTCGTTCAATATTCCATACATTTAACTAATTTCCCTCTATAGGTATAACCATCAACCATAACAACAATAAGTCCAATCAAGTATTTCGGCTCCAACAACACTGTACTCCACATTCAAATACACTGTACACCACATTCAAATACACTGTACACCATTCAAATACACTGTACTCCACATTCAAATACACTGTACACCATTCAAATACACTGTACACCACATTCAAATACACTGTACACCATTCAAATACACTGTACACCACATTCAAATACACTGTACTCTGGTAGATGAATCAGAAAAGTACCTGACTAGCTGCTAATGACAAACTAGAGACGTCTGCAGATGTTTCTAGTTTGTCTCCTGTCCTGCAGACGTCTCTAGTTTGTCTCCTGTCCTGCAGACGTCTCTAGTTTGTCTCCTGTCCTGCAGACGTCTCTAGTTTGTCTCCTGTCCTGCAGACGTCTCTAGTTTGTCTCCTGTCCTGCAGACGTCTCTAGTTTGTCTCCTGTCCTGCAGACGTCTCTAGTTTACCTCCTGTCCTGCAGACGTCTCTAGTTTGTCTCCTGTCCTGCAGACGTCTCTAGTTTGTCTCCTGTCCTGCAGACGTCTCTAGTTTGTCTCCTGTCCTGCAGACATCTCTAGTTTGTCTCCTGTCCTGCACACATCTCTAGTTCACCTCCTGTCCTGCAGACGTCTCTAGTTTGTCTCCTGTCCTGCAGACGTCTCTAGTTTGTCTCCTGTCCTGCAGACGTCTCTAGTTTGTCTCCTGTCCTGCAGACGTCTCTAGTTTGTCTCCTGTCCTGCAGACGTCTCTAGTTCACCTCCTGTCCTGCAGACGTCTCTGGTTTGTCTCCTGTCCTGCAGACGTCTCTAGTTCACCTCCTGTCCTGCAGACGTCTCTAGTTTGTCTTCTGTCCTGCAGACGTCTCTGGTTTACCTCCTGTCCTGCAGACGTCTCTAGTTTGTCTCCTGTCCTGCAGACGTCTCTAGTTCACCTCCTGTCCTGCAGACGTCTCTAGTTTGTCTCCTGTCCTGCAGACGTCTCTAGTTTACCTCCTGTCCTGCAGACATCTCTAGTTTGTCTCCTGTCCTGCAGACGTCTCTAGTTTGTCTCCTGTCCTGCAGACGTCTCTAGTTTGTCTCCTGTCCTGCAGACGTCTCTAGTTCACCTCCTGTCCTGCAGACGTCTCTAGTTTGTCTCCTGTCCTGCAGACGTCTCTAGTTTACCTCCTGTCCTGCAGACATCTCTAGTTTGTCTCCTGTCCTGCAGACGTCTCTAGTTTGTCTCCTGTCCTGCAGACGTCTCTAGTTTGTCTCCTGTCCTGCAGACGTCTCTAGTTTGTCTCCTGTCCTGCAGACATCTCTAGTTTGTCTCCTGTCCTGCAGACATCTCTAGTTTACCTCCTGTCCTGCAGACGTCTCTAGTTTGTCTCCTGTCCTGCAGACGTCTCTAGTTTGTCTCCTGTCCTGCAGACGTCTCTAGTTTGTCTCCTGTCCTGCAGACGTCTCTAGTTTGTCTCCTGTCCTGCAGACGTCTCTAGTTCACCTCCTGTCCTGCAGACGTCTCTAGTTTGTCTCCTGTCCTGCAGACGTCTCTAGTTTGTCTCCTGTCCTGCAGACGTCTCTAGTTTGTCTCCTGTCCTGCAGACATCTCTAGTTTGTCTCCTGTCCTGCAGACGTCTCTAGTTTGTCTCCTGTCCTGCAGACGTCTCTAGTTTGTCTCCTGTCCTGCAGACGTCTCTAGTTCACCTCCTGTCCTGCAGACGTCTCTGGTTTGTCTCCTGTCCTGCAGACGTCTCTAGTTCACCTCCTGTCCTGCAGATGTCTCTAGTTTGTCTCCTGTCCTGCAGACGTCTCTAGTTCACCTCCTGTCCTGCAGACGTCTCTAGTTTGTCTCCTGTCCTGCAGACGTCTCTAGTTTGTCTCCTGTCCTGCAGACGTCTCTAGTTTGTCTCCTGTCCTGCAGACGTCTCTAGTTCACCTCCTGTCCTGCAGACGTCTCTAGTTTGTCTCCTGTCCTGCAGACGTCTCTAGTTTGTCTCCTGTCCTGCAGACGTCTCTAGTTTGTCTCCTGTCCTGCAGACGTCTCTAGTTTACCTCCTGTCCTGCAGACGTCTCTAGTTTGTCTCCTGTCCTGCAGACGTCTCTAGTTTGTCTCCTGTCCTGCAGACGTCTCTAGTTTGTCTCCTGTCCTGCAGACGTCTCTAGTTTGTCTCCTGTCCTGCAGACGTCTCTAGTTTGTCTCCTGTCCTGCAGACGTCTCTAGTTTGTCTCCTGTCCTGCAGACATCTCTAGTTTACCTCCTGTCCTGCAGACGTCTCTAGTTTGTCTCCTGTCCTGCAGACGTCTCTAGTTTGTCTCCTGTCCTGCAGACGTCTCTAGTTTGTCTCCTGTCCTGCAGATGTCTCTAGTTTGTCTCCTGTCCTGCAGACGTCTCTAGTTTGTCTCCTGTCCTGCAGACGTCTCTAGTTTACCTCCTGTCCTGCAGACATCTCTAGTTTACCTCCTGTCCTGCAGACGTCTCTAGTTTGTCTCCTGTCCTGCAGACGTCTCTAGTTTGTCTCCTGTCCTGCAGACATCTCTAGTTTGTCTCCTGTCCTGCAGACGTCTCTAGTTTACCTCCTGTCCTGCAGACGTCTCTAGTTTGTCTCCTGTCCTGCAGACGTCTCTAGTTTACCTCCTGTCCTGCAGACGTCTCTAGTTTGTCTCCTGTCCTGCAGACGTCTCTAGTTTGTCTCCTGTCCTGCAGACGTCTCTAGTTCACCTCCTGTCCTGCAGACGTCTCTAGTTTACCTCCTGTCCTGCAGACGTCTCTAGTTTGTCTCCTGTCCTGCAGACGTCTCTAGTTTGTCTCCTGTCCTGCAGACGTCTCTAGTTTGTCTCCTGTCCTGCAGACGTCTCTAGTTTGTCTCCTGTCCTGCAGACGTCTCTAGTTTGTCTCCTGTCCTGCAGACGTCTCTAGTTTACCTCCTGTCCTGCAGACGTCTCTAGTTTGTCTCCTGTCCTGCAGACGTCTCTAGTTTGTCTCCTGTCCTGCAGATGTTTCTAGTTTGTCTCCTGTCCTGCAGACGTCTCTAGTTTGTCTCCTGTCCTGCAGACGTCTCTAGTTTGTCTCCTGTCCTGCAGACGTCTCTAGTTTGTCTCCTGTCCTGCAGACGTCTCTAGTTTACCTCCTGTCCTGCAGACGTCTCTAGTTTGTCTCCTGTCCTGCAGACGTCTCTAGTTTGTCTCCTGTCCTGCAGACGTCTCTAGTTTGTCTCCTGTCCTGCAGACGTCTCTAGTTTGTCTCCTGTCCTGCAGATGTCTCTAGTTTGTCTCCTGTCCTGCAGACGTCTCTAGTTTGTCTCCTGTCCTGCAGACGTCTCTAGTTTGTCTCCTGTCCTGCAGACGTCTCTAGTTTGTCTTCTGTCCTGCAGACGTCTCTAGTTTGTCTCCTGTCCTGCAGATGTCTCTAGTTTGTCTCCTGTCCTGCAGATGTCTCTAGTTTGTCTCCTGTCCTGCAGACGTCTCTAGTTCCTGCTGAACGACTACGGAAAAAATCATGTTGACCGAATTACATCTTAGCACCGCTAAGCAGGGACGTGCACAGGACTTTAGAGGGGCAGGTGCTCAAAGGCTGAAAAGGGCACTGGGCCTGTGCTATATTTGGGGGCCATTTTTGGGCGGGGAGGGGCCTTTTTATGCTTTTGGGGGGGGGTTTTGGTGATCAAATATTGAATATTGAACTATAATAATCAGTGCAGGAGCTCACTTATCCTTGAAAGACACTTTTATCACTGACTTAAAAGGCCCATACATCTCCATAAATGTTCAGGGCGGAGGGAATAAGTGCTTACCCTACAGACCCCAAGTCTGTTAGGACAGCAGACTCGGTTGGCACTGCTCAAAACGTACCTTTTTAAAATAGCTTTTAAAATGAATTATTATCTTTATTTCATTGTCTTATTTTTCTTTATTTCTATATATTTTACTTAAATATTTTATTATAATTTGTATTGTTTTATGTAGTTTTTTTTATCATTTTATTTGTTCTTTTTTAATGTCAACATATTATTTAAATTATTCAAATAAACTCAAACATGTTCCGTTGTGATGTCACCAGTGTTGGGCAAGTTACTTTTAAAAAGTAACTAGTTACAGTTACTAGTTACTTCTTCCAAAAAGTTACTAAATTACTTACTCAGTTACAAATTATAAAGGTAACTAGTTACTTCAGAAAGTAACTATTGCATTACTTTCAAGTAAATGTTTTACATAAACAACATACACAAATCTAAACTATTTTAATGTTGCTGTGGGTGTTACGATTAGTACGCTTCTTAGTCATGTTGGACCCAGCTGGCAGAGTATGGATAGATGAGACCGGAGACAGCACTTGACGATTAACAGTTTACTTCAACACATACACGTACACACACACAGGTAACATTTATCAATGAACGCGCCCAGCAGGGCAGGACAGACAGGACTATATACACAAGACTAATTGACAAGACACAGAGGGTAATTTACAAACAAGACACAGGTGTGGTAGACAGAAACAATAGAGCACAGAGTACTGGGAAAACAATAACAAACAACCAGACTAAAACATAATTACAAACCACAGACAGGGAAACACAAGACTAACACAGTGGAGACAACAATAACAACAACAACACAGATAGTACACATAACAAACACAACTGACAATAAACAATAATGAGTTGATGTGTGAGCTGATGCCAGATCGGCATCAGCCCACCGGTTGGAAATGATGACTGAGAGTTATTGTTATTGATGGGAGGTTGTGAATATAAATGTCTGGATCCTGATCCCATAGGACCAGGACCGGAGGAAGTGTTACAGTGGGACAAAGTGAGACTAGCCTCCAATCAAATGCCATGTATGTAGATATTATAATTACTATGTTTATATAGTGGATCATACAAATACAAACACAATAGATGTTTTGGAACTTTTGATATGTATTGCCCCTCAAGAGGCCACAACTGGGCAACATTAAATATGAGATTACTCGTTACTGAAAAAACTAACACTGTTAATAATAACTGGATGTCACAGTATGATGTCATAATCAAACATTATAGAACATTTGTGATGTCACAGTATGATGTCATAATAGACCATTCTAGAACATTTGTGATGTCACAGTATGATGTCATAATAGACCATTCTAGAACATTTGTGATGTCACAGTATGATGTCATAATCAAATATTCTAGAACATTTGTGATGTCACAGTATGATGTCATAATCAAACATTCTAGAACATTTGTGATATCACAGTATGATGTCATAATCAAACATTCTAGAACATTTGTGATGTCACAGTATGATGTCATAACCAAACATTCTAGAACATTTGTGATGTCACAGTAGTTTTTTAATAGAACATTCTAGAACATTTGTGATGTCTCAGTATGATGTCATAATAGAACATTCTAGAACATTTGTGTACAGTATATATTCAACAATTCTCTCAGAAGTTCTCAGATCTCACAAGACAAGTGAAGATCTCACTTGTTGTTTCCGGCTACTTGTCTGTAAGCTTGAATATATTCTGTAGATACAATTTAAAATCCCCACATGGTAAAGGAAACAATGTCCTGTACAATCCTTAATGAGCTGCATCTGGAGGGAAGGCTCTGTGATGTGGTTATTAAAGTCAACAGCACTGAGTTGAATGCCCACAAGGCCCTCCTGTGTGACTGCAGTGACTATTTCAGGTAAGTTTAGCTTGGTTCAGGTTAGCTTGGTGCAGGTTAGCTTGGTTCAGGTTAGCTTGGTTAGTAAACAGATACCATAATGTACTTTTACTGTAAACAGATACTATACTGTACTTCTACTGTAAACAGATAACATACTGTATGTCTACTGTAAACAGATACTATACTGTACTTCTACTGTAAACAGATACTATAATGTACTTCTAATGTAAAAATATACTATAATGTACTTCTACTGTAAACAGATACTGTACTTCTACTGTAAACAGATAATATACTGTATGTCTACTGTAAACAGATACTATACTGCACTTCTACTGTAAACAGATATTATACTGTACTTTTACTGTAAACAGATACTATAATGTACTTCTAATGTAAAAATATACTATACTGTACTTCTACTGTAAACAGATAATATACTGTACTTCTACTGTAAACAGATACTATAATGTACTTCTACTGTAAACAGATACTATAATGTAATGTTACTGTAAACAGATACTATACTGTACTTCTACTGTAAAAATATACTATACTGCACTTCTACTGTAAACAGATACTATACTGCACTTCTACTGTAAACAGATACTATAATGTAATTTTACTGTAAACAGATATTATACTGTACTTCTACTGTAAAATATACTATACTGTACTTCTACTGTAAAATATACTATACTGCACTTCTACTGTAAACAGATACTATACTGTACTTCTACTGTAAACATATACTGTACTTCTACTGTAAACAGATATTATACTGTACTTCTACTGTAAAAAGATACTATACTTCTACTGTGCTAAGACCCTATACTTCTACAGTGAACATATATGACTACACAGGACAGCATGTTGCTTACTGTTTACTCATCAGATATCTCTATACTCTGCGTCCCACAGAGCCCTCTTCACTCGCTGGAGCGACTCAGAGAAAGCAGTCTACAGTATCCCTGGGGTGTCCCCGGGTATGATGCAGCTCATCATAGAGTACTCCTACACACGCTTTGTGCTGGTGACAGCAGAGAACGTGAAAGAGCTTCTGGTGGCTGCAGACCAGCTTCGCGTCACTGGCATAGTAGGAGCGTGCTCTGACTTCCTAGAGGGCCAGCTGTCTCTGGAAAACTGTGTCGGCATCTGGAGGTTCACGGACATCTACTGCTGCCTTGACCTGAGGCGCAAGGCCCATCTCTGCATCGTGTGCCACTTTGAGGAGATGTTGCACGTCTCACAGGAGTTTGTGGAGCTGTCCCCGCAGCAACTGGTGGACATCATTGAGAGGGATGACCTGAACGTGAAGAGCGAGGAGACGGTGTTCGAGGCCATCCTCCGTTGGATCGACCACTCCCGTGAGGAGCGTAAAACACACATCCCTTTGCTGCTGCCCAAGGTAACTAATTGTATTACGGATACACAAACATGGTTGCTAGTGCCTGAGCCACATTTTTTTTTTTTTTTTTTTTATTATTTTACTTTTTCTTGTTTGTCTGTCTCTTGTCAAGGTCATTATGATTCATGTTACTGTTATTATTGTTGTCGTCGCTGTTGTCATTATTATTATTATTATTATTATTATTATTATTATTATTATTATTATTATTATTATTATTATTATTATTATTATTATTATTATTATTATTATTATTATTATTATTATTATTGTACTGTTATGTTCTGTTTTATGTATGAAAAGAAAAGAAAAACATTTATAAATAAATTAATAAACTAATTGTATTACTGTGCATTACATTAAAACAACACTAGGTTCCCTAGTACAGTGGTTCTCAAACATTTGTGTCCAAACTGTTCCCTAGCAACAGAAACCGTCTACAACCGATGTCTAAGTTGTACCCGCTGTCTGCTTGTCTCTTCCCAGGTTCGCATGGGCTTGATGAGGCCTGACTACTTCAGGAGCAACGTCCAGAACAACCCTGTGGTGAGGGACAGCCACGACTGCAGGCCCCTCATCCTCAGCGTCCTGAACCCCCCTGGCTCCGACAGGCTCCCAAACCCCCTGACCCGCCCACGCCGGCCCCAGGAGGTCCTATTGGCCATCGGAGGCTGCGGTGGCGGCATCCTGAGCATGGAGGCTTACGATATCCGAGCCGGTGGATGGATGGACGTGAGCGTTGAGGGGGAGAGTCCCCGGTGGTGGCACGGCACCGCTTATCTCCACGGTCTGGTCTACTGCGTCGGCGGCCGGGACGCCGTACAGCCTCTCAACAGTGTGTGCAGGTTCAACCCCGTCACTCGCAGCTGGCTACAGGCGGCTCCCATGCACTCACGCCGCAGTCGCCTCAGCGTGGTCGTGTTGGACGGCTGTATCTACGCCATGGGAGGGTTAGGGTTCGACGGACACGGGGATCTGAAAACCGTCGAGCGCTACGAGCCTGAAACCGACCAGTGGACAGTGATCTCACCCATGCTGGAGCACAGGAGCCGCGCCGGGGCAGCAGCCCTCCAGGGCAAGGTGGGTGGAACTGAGGGACACAGGGTGCTAGATGAACACAAGGAACGTTAGATCAGAAATCATAAATGTCTTTATTGCCAAGTTAGCTTGCACATACAAAAGATGTGTCTGGGTCCTTTGGTGCATCAACATTAACAGACAATTAAAGTAGAATGAAATCAAATGGAATATATAAACTAAATTAGAATATTCTTTCTTATTACAGGTTTACATCTGTGGTGGCTTCAACTTGAGGACGGGGTGGCTGCTCACAGCTGAGTGCTACAGCCCAGACACCGACCAGTGGACTCTGATCGCCCCCATGAGCAGCAGGCGTTACGAAGTGGGAGTGGCTGCATACGGAGGACATGTCTATGCGGTAGGTGCACACAGAGACAAATGCTTTATACTAGATATTTTATAGATATATCATTTGACTTGCAATGCTTCTGTGATGCCCTAATTTCCCTAAATGGATTAATACAGTGTCTGCCTGCCTGAGCCACACACTAAAACATTCCTCTCATGTGTCCTGTCCTCAGGTGGGAGGGTGGGACGGTAGAAACACCCTGCGTAGCGCGGAGGCCTACAGCCCCTTGACTGACTCCTGGAGCGCCCTGCCCGACATGCTCACCCCCCGCAGCAGCTTTGGCATCGCGGTGCTGGACGACCTGCTCTTCGTGGTCGGAGGCTACATCACTGATGGCTTCAGAACCATCTCCAACGTGGAGCGCTACGACCAGAGCAGCGACAAGTGGACTGTAGCCGAGGACATGAAGATCCTGCGCAATAGCCTAAGCTGCTGCATAATGCATGGCCTGCCATTTTACATGAGCCAGTACGCTGCTCCCCGTGGAGGAGGAGGAGGAGGAGGAGGAGGATGAGGAGGAGGAGGAGGAGGAGGAGGAGGAGGATGAGGAGGAGGAGGAGGAGGAGCAGGAGCAGGAGGAGGAGGAGCAGGAGGAGGAGGAGCAGGAGGAGGAGGAGGAGGAGGAGGGTAGGAGGAAGAGCAGGTGTAGGAGGAGGAGGAGGAGGAGGAGGATGAGGAGGAGGAGGAGCAGGAGGAGGAGCAGGAGGGGAGGAGGAGGAGGGTAGGAGGAAGAGCAGGTGTAGGAGGAGGAGGAGGAGGATGAGGAGGAGGAGCAGGAGGAGGAGCAGGAGCAGGAGCAGGAGGAGGAGGAGGAGGAGGAGGAGGAGGAGGAGGAGGAGGAGGAGGAGGAGGAGGAGGAGATATATATATTAGGGCTGTCAAAATTAATGTTTTAACTTTGGAGATTAATTTAAATGATTTAAAGCATTAAAATAAATTAATCTATGGAGTGAAAAATCTTCAATCTTAGCTCCGCGGATATAAGAAAGAGATCTAGCTGAGTCAATGTTGATGGTTTTGTTGAACATTTGTATTTGACAGGAGAGAAACTGTATTCAAAGAAAGCTATTAAAATAGTCTTTGAATCTAAATATACTTTCTTTATGTTGATTTTACTCAAGTACATATTTGTTACAAGCTTCGGTCTTAAGTAGAGAAATGCTATTTTGAATCTAGATTAATTACAGAAAATTGTGAGATTAATTAGTTAATAATTTTTTTAATCTATTGACAGCACTAATATATATATTTCACAAATGATTCAATTCTGTGTCAATTCTTTCTCAAACCGGAGCTAGGCGAGTGGCGACGCCGGCGATGCTTTTCTTCGTTCAGATCTCAGCGTGTGGTCAATTTGGCAACTCCACCTCTGCCAACTCGGCGTTCCATTTCCGGACGGAGGCCTCCCGGCAAGCAGGAGGCGCTGTGGGGCAACTGTACCTCCATCCACAGCCACAGCCACGGACAACTCCATTTGTCAGGAAAGGCCACGGGGAAAATACAGATTGCAATTCCACGGTACAGGAACCTGCCTCCTCGTCTCTCTGCTCCTCTTCCAAGCAACACGCCGTGTTTACATCTGCAGCCACAGCCGGGGCGGAGCAGTCCTTTAACCACTCTCTCACTCCATCCCTCCGTCTCTCCGTCTCTCTATCCCTCCAGCCATCCCTCTATCTCTCCATCCATCTGTATCTCCATCTCTATATCCCTCTCTCCATCCTTCCATATCTATGTCCCACTCTCTCTCCATCCCTATTATATATCCATCTATTTGTCTCTACATCCCTCCATGCATCTCTCTCATCCCTCTATCTCTCTATCCCTCAATCCATCTCTCTTTACATCCCTCTATTTCTCCATCTCTCTATATCCCTCTCTCTATCCTTATAATAATAATAATAATAATAATAATAATAATAATAATAATAATAATAATAATAATAAAATAATAATAATAATAATAATAATAATAATAATAATAATAATAATAATAATAATAATAATAATAATAATAATAATAATAATAATAATAATAATAATAATAATAATAAATTGAATTTGTATTGCACTTTTTGTTCGCTGGGATCCCAAAGTGCTAGAGGGTTAAAACATAGTTAAAAAATTAAATAATTATTAGTAAAAAAAATATATATATTATACAGAATAAAAATAAGATAAAAATAGAACATGTCCTGAAGGTAGAGGGGTGCGTGTCCGTTTATGCAGTTATGGGTGAGCATCAGGATTTTGTAATTGATCCGGGATGATATTGTTGTTGGAGCGCTATATAAATCCAAGCCATTATTATTATTATTATTATTGTATAATGTTGTTTGCTGTTTATGTCATAATTGTGCTTAGGCAACATTTGTGAAATTTCATGCCAATAAAGCTTTTTGAATTGAATTGAATTGAGAGAGAGAGAGAGAGAGAGAGAGAGAGAGAGAGAGAGAGAGAGAGAGAGAGATGTGTGAGAGATGTGTGAGAGAGAGAGTGTGAGGTTTTGCCCGCTGCTCACCACCTTTTCTCTGTTTCTTTAAAGCCTACTGTTAGAAATTCCCTTCTCACTCACTCTCTCTAGCCCCCACCCTCTCGTTCTTTACTCTCAGTGGCCACACCTGTTCGATTATCAATTACCTCTCGCACCTGTGGTGGCAGGCTAATTAGTTCCCCTGTGGGCTTTAAATACCAGGGCGCTTCCCCTCGTTTCGGCGTGGGGTCGTGTTGTATTCATGCTGAGTCATATTCTCTAACATCTAGACTCTTTCGGGAGATCCTCTGGTCTACCAATGCTGTAAGATGGATCTCTCCAGCCTTGAGATGTTTTGCTCCAGCCTTCGTCTGCTGTCGCCGTAGCCTGTGGAGGAGACTGTTCTGCGCTCCCTGTAACTTCCACGGGAGGCACCCCAGCGTTCCACTGCAGACCCCAGCGCAGCTGTTCGTCCTGACGCACATCTAGACCAACGCACATCTCCCGGACCCTCGGGCTTGGCACGCTCTCCAGTCACCAGCGCGCAACGCGCATCTTCAAGGGCTTTGGCCACCTGTCGCCGTTTGCCTGGAGGGAGACATTGTACTGCGCTCTCTAATTCTCTACGGGAGGTATTCCAGTGTTCCACTCCAGACCAGCGCGCCAGATGCGCTCAAGCCTTCGCCACCTGCCGCCGTTTGCCTGGAGGGAGACACTGTACTGCGCTCTCTAATCCTCTACGGGAGGTATTCCAGTGTTCCACTTCAGACCTTCGAGCTTGGCACGCTCCTCCGTACCAGCGCACAGACGCGCATCTTCCAGACCTTCGAGCTTGGCACGCTCCTCCGTACCAGCGCACAGACGCGCATCATCCAGACCTTCGAGCTTGGCACGCTCCTCCGTACCAGCGCACAGACGCGCATCTTCCAGACCTTCGAGCTTGGCACGCTCTCCAGACCTCAGCGCGCCGACGCGCATCTTCCAGACCTTCCTGCTTGGCACACTCCTCCACGCAGACGCACCAGATGCGTCTCTCGGTTCCGACGCGCACACCAAGGTGTGGCGCGCACTCTGTTCCTTGGCTCCGACAGCGGCTACCCGGTGGACGACACCCTCGCCACCGCCACTGTTCCGACGCGCACACCAAGGTGTGGCGCGCACTCTGTTCCTCGGCTCCGACAGCGGCTACCCGGTGGACGACACCCTCGCCACCGCCACTGTTCCGACGCGCACACCAAGGTGTGGCGCGCACTCTGTTCCTCGGCTCCGACAGCGGCTACCCGGTGGACGACACCCTCGCCACCGCCACTGTTCCGACGCGCACACCAAGGTGTGGCGCGCACTCTGTTCCTCGGCTCCGACAGCGGCTACCCGGTGGACGACACCCTCGCCACCGCCACTGTTCCAGCACTCTGTCCCTCGGCTCGGACAGCCAGCCACCCGGTGGCGATGCCCTCGCCCCGCTGCTGTCCCCGTACCATTACGCTTACGCCTGGGTGAGTTTTGATTGTGATGTCACTCACCCAGCGTAGTGCCCTTGCCCCCGTTCCCGCTGCTGTCCCTGTACCTTTACGCATACGCCTGGGTGAGTTTTGATTGTGATGTCACTCACTCAGCGTAGTGCCCTTGCCCCCGTTCCCGCTGCTGTCCCTGTACCTTTAGCTGTAGCTATCAGTGCCCTGGCAGCTACCCTTTCCCTCTGCTAGCCTGGCTCCGGCAGCTTGCGCAGCCTCTATGTTGATGTAGCAGTACAGCTAGCATAGGCCCTGTAGCTATCAGTGCCCTGGCAGCTAACCTTCCCTCTGCTAGCCCTTTCCCGGTGCTTCCTTGGTTACCCCTTAGCTACCCTGCTTGCCCCTCAGTTCCTCTAGACCAGTTGCTCTAGACCAGTTCTCTAGACCCAGTTCCTCTAGACCAGTTCCTCTAGACCAGTTCTCTAGACCAGTTCTCTAAACCAGTTCTCTAGACCAGTTCTCTTGCCCAGTTCGCTAGACTAGTTCTCTAGACCCAGTTCCTCTAGACCAGTTGCCCCTCTGCTACCCTAGTTACCCCTCGGCGACCCTGTTTCTTTTGCTAGCCCCACTCTTGTGGTGGCTTCCCCTGCTGGCTTGGCCAGTACCTCTTGTTTTGCCCCCTGCCACTCTGTCTGTATTTGTTTTGGGTCGCCGGGTGGCTCCCGTTGAGGGGGGGGTACTGTGAGGTTTTGCCCGCTGCTCACCACCTTTTCTCTGTTTCTTTAAAGCCTACTGTTAGAAATTCCCTTCTCACTCACTCTCTCTAGCCCCCACCCTCTCGTTCTTTACTCTCAGTGGCCACACCTGTTCGATTATCAATTACCTCTCGCACCTGTGGTGGCAGGCTAATTAGTTCCCCTGTGGGCTTTAAATACCAGGGCGCTTCCCCTCGTTTCGGCGTGGGGTCGTGTTGTATTCATGCTGAGTCATATTCTCTAACATCTAGACTCTTTCGGGAGATCCTCTGGCACAGACGCGCATCATCCAGACCTTCGAGCTTGGCACGCTCCTCCGTACCAGCGCACAGACGCGCATCTTCCAGACCTTCGAGCTTGGCACGCTCTCCAGACCTCAGCGCGCCGACGCGCATCTTCCAGACCTTCCTGCTTGGCACACTCCTCCACGCAGACGCACCAGATGCGTCTCTCGGTTCCGACGCGCACACCAAGGTGTGGCGCGCACTCTGTTCCTCGGCTCCGACAGCGGCTACCCGGTGGACGACACCCTCGCCACCGCCACTGTTCCGACGCGCACACCAAGGTGTGGCGCGCACTCTGTTCCTCGGCTCCGACAGCGGCTACCCGGTGGACGACACCCTCGCCACCGCCACTGTTCCGACGCGCACACCAAGGTGTGGCGCGCACTCTGTTCCTCGGCTCCGACAGCGGCTACCCGGTGGACGACACCCTCGCCACCGCCACTGTTCCGACGCGCACACCAAGGTGTGGCGCGCACTCTGTTCCTCGGCTCCGACAGCGGCTACCCGGTGGACGACACCCTCGCCACCGCCACTGTTCCAGCACTCTGTCCCTCGGCTCGGATGCCCTCGCCCCGCTGCTGTCCCCGTACCATTACGCTTACGCCTGGGTGAGTTTTGATTGTGATGTCACTCACCCAGCGTAGTGCCCTTGCCCCCGTTCCCGCTGCTGTCCCTGTACCTTTACGCATACGCCTGGGTGAGTTTTGATTGTGATGTCACTCACTCAGCGTAGTGCCCTTGCCCCCGTTCCCGCTGCTGTCCCTGTACCTTTACGCATACGCCTGGGTGAGTTTTGATTGTGATGTCACTCACTCAGCGTAGTGCCCTTGCCCCCGTTCCCGCTGCTGTCCCTGTACCTTTACGCATACGCCTGGGTGAGTTTTGATTGTGATGTCACTCACTCAGCGTAATGCCCCTTGCCCTCGTCCCGCTGCTGTTCCTGCACCATTACGCATACGCCTGGGTGAGTTTTGATTGTGATGTCACTCACCCAGCGTATTGCCTCCTTTAGTTCTCACTTAGTTATTAGTTTGGACATTTCATCTCCCACTCTGTTTTGTTCTCTCGTGGATATTATTTTGGACATTTCATCTCCCACTGTGTGTTTGTTCACACGAAGATAGTATTTACTTTGTTACTTTGTTATTTGGACTGTTCTGCATCTGCTCTGTTTGTTCCCTTTGAATATTAACCCTCTCCTCTGTTCTGCAGAGCGGCCCAGATGTTTTCCCACCAGTCCCCAGTTCCTCCCTGTCCCCAGCCCGCCTCCGCGGTTCTCTGTCCCCAGTTCCTCCCTGTTCCCCAGCCCGCCTCCGCGGGCCTCAGTCCCCTCTGTCCCAAGTTCTCCCCTTCTAGTTCCACCTAGTCCCTAGTCCTCTTTCCCTAGTTCTCCTAGTCTCTAGTTCCTTTGTTCCCTAGGCGTTCCCTTAACCTTCCCTTAGGCGTTCCCTTACCTTCCCATAGTGTTCCCTTTTCCTGCCCGCCTCTTAAAGGCACTTTACCTTCCCCTCTTCTGTTATTCCAGTGTTTTGTGTTTTCTCCCTTAATGGGACAGTGCCCTTTTCCCCTGTTCTAAATAAATATCTGTTTCTTGGCAAACCATCATACCTGTCTTGTGTTGTGCGATTGGGGTCGGTTACAAACCATAACAGAGAGAGAGAGAGAGAGAGAGAGAGAGAGAGAGAGAGAGAGAGAGAGATGTGTGAGAGAGAGAGAGAGAGAGAGAGAGAGAGAGAGAGAGAGAGAGAGAGAGAGAGAGAGAGAGAGAGAGAGAGAGAGAGAGAGAGAGAGAGAGAGAGAGAGAGAGAGAGAGAGAGAGAGAGAGAGAGAGAGAGACGTGTGAATGTGTGAGTGAGTGGGTGAATGTGAGGCATACGTTGTAAAGTGCTATTGATTGAAATGCCAACCCAATTGTTGCAATAATAAAAGGTGATATATTGCTCACAGTTAGTACTCTTTCCAATAAACAAACAATATTGATACAAGACTGTATACAAAAACATCCACCTTCCTCTGTGATAGTCTATCTCAATAATAGACAAAAACAAAATGCAATGTTCATCTACTTCAAATCAAATGACCCGACACGGCATTGTTGGAGCCATTCTATTGTGTTCTTAGTGTATCTATCATTTATTTACATTTAGTTTCTGCACCTCTGTACTCATCTACCCCACCTAGCGTCCAAAGGCTGGTAGTGCACGTGGAGAGTGGGGGGCGGGGACTTTTGGAATCACAGGTGGGATAATGAGCAGGAAGAGAAACGTGATTACATATGCAAGCCGCATTTCTCGGAGACGCTCTCTGATTGGCCGACGCCTGTTTCTACACTGGTTAAGTTTAGGCACTCGAAGTTGGTTAAGGTTAGAGTTTGTCTTAGAGCGTGACGGCAAGTTCTTTCGACGGTTAAGCTTAGGCACTCTTTTTCGAAGTTGGTTAAGGTTAGAGTTTGTCTTAGAGCATGGCGATAGAACGCCAGGTAGTTTGCAGGCTGTTTGACGAGGAAATGGGCAAAGACACAGCTCGTCACGGATTGGGCAAACGCGTCAGTGGCCAATCAGAGAGCGTCAGTCAGTGCCAATCAGAGAGCGTCAGTCAGTGCCAATCAGAGAGCGTCTCCGAGAAATGCGGCGTGCATATGTAATCATGCGGAAGAGAAGGCCTAGGGATGGTCACAATGTTTGGTGAAGGTGGCAGGTTATACATGTTTCTTTAAACCACATCAGTGTGAGAATTCAGTTATTTTTGAGTATTGGAATCTATCTTTTGATGTTTTCTTTAGATGCTTCAGATGCTTAAAATTAACCTATAATTGAATTCATAATACCTTGGAAGGATCTCGTTTTGGATTTTTTTTTGGAATGTGCGTGTTAAAGACACTACCTGGTTGAACAACAAGAAGAAGCCATTACAGGCATGGTAAAGAATGTGGCACTGCTCCCTCTAGTGGCGGGTGAACGGGGCTACAGGGGGACGGGCCGGTCGGCCTGTAGCTGTTCCGCAACTGTAAGTTACTTCCGGGGTAGGCCTTCTTCTTCTTTCGTGTAACGTCAGAGGTCCAACTCCGTATCTTGTAGCCATGCCCTTAACTCTGGTCCCACATCAAAGAGGCTGGCTTCCGAGGGTGGTTTGTATAGGGGGCAGATGGTCAGGATGTGGTCAACAGTCTGCTCAGGGTCTCCACACTCACATGCAGCGCTGTCTGCCAGGCCCCACTTCTTTAATGATGCTTTAAAGCGACCAACCCCAGATCTTAAACGGTTCAGCAGAACCCATTGCTGGCGTGGAAGATCGTCTCCTGTGGCGCCATCTCCTGGATCCCAGATGTGGTGGTGGATACGGGTTGGCCCAGCACTCTCCCACTCTCTCTTCCAGGCTGCCGCCAGCCATCCATTTCTGGATAGGTCCTCAGTGGTGGAACGGAGCATCTCTTGTGCCACCTTGTTGTAGGGGTGGCGGGACTTGAGTCTGCTCATAGGTGCTGTTGTTGTTGTGGTGTTGTGTAGGATGTGCCAGTCATGCTTCACTGCCTTCCTTGCTAGGGCGAGAGTGGCAGCCTCTCGTCGTAGGCCAGCTGGTGCGATTCCTGCAAGGACTGGCAGCAGGAAGACGGGTGTAGCCTTCAGGCATCCAGTGATGATCCGGAGGGCGTTGTTAGTAGCCGCATCAACTTTTTTAACGTGCAGGCTTCTACTCCAGACTGGGGCACAATACTCTGCTGCCGAGAAGACCAGGGCTTGGGTGGATATCCGAAGGGTCTTGGCAGTGGCTCCCCAGGTTGTACCTGCGAGGCGTCGGATCAGCGCAACCCTTGATGTTGTCTTTGCCCTGACATCTTCGAGGTGTTGTTTGAAGGACAGTGTCCGATCCAGACGCACGCCAAGGTATTTAGGGGCTTGCTGGGACTCCAGACGCTTGTGGTCAGCATATACCTCCAGTTCCCTCTTGGCATCTCTGTTGCAGAGATGGTATGCTGCTGAAACGGTCTTGCTGGTGCTGAGCTGTAGGCGCCACTTTTGTAGATAGGCTACTAGGATGTCCATGTCTTGGTTAAGACCGTCCTCCAGTGCCTTCCATGTGGGTCTTCTCAGCATGATGGCAAGATCGTCCGCATAGCCGTACTTTCTGGATGCTGTGACTGGGAGATCGTAGATGTAAATATTAAACAGCATCGGAGAAAGGACTGACCCCTGTGGGACACCGTTCCTCAGTCTTCTGAGCCTGCTGCGCTGGCCATCGCTGGTGTGTAGGACAAAACTGCGGTTAGACAACATCTCCATGATAAACTTCACCATGTGCCGATCAGGTACCATCCTCATCAGCTTCAGGTGGAGTCCACGGTGCCAGACAGTATCGTATGCGGCAGTCAGGTCCAGGTACACTACCCCCGCTTTCTCATTAGCCTGGAAGCTGTCCTCGATGTCTTGAGACAGTAGTGTTACCTGGTCCACTGTTGATCTACCACGTCGGAAACCGGCCTGTTCCTGTGGGAGCTGTGTGTCAATTACTGGCTCAATGCGGCTATGGATCATTCTTTCCAATATCTTAAATGGAACACAGAGCAGCGAGATGGGTCGATATGCCTTGGGGTCTTCCGCAGGTTTGTTTGGCTTTGGCAGGGCAATTACAGAAGCACGACGCCAGGTCTTGGGGATCTTGCACCTCTGATAGCATGCAGAGAAGAATGCACAGAGCCAGTCAGATGTTGTTGTGCTCTGAGTGGGTGATAAACTCCGGGTGGATGTTGTCACGGCCTGGAGATTTGCCCGTCTTGAGCTTACTCATGGCCTCATCGAGTTCATCTGCTGTGAACTCTCCTGAGAGGTTAGAATCTACACTGGCCACCTTGGAGAGGGAAAACACCTCCTGTGTTATCAGGCGGGGTAACATCTTTGTCTGCGTCTGGGTAACGACCGTTCTTCAGGAGCTCGGAGGCGATGGCATCTGCAGTGACTGGGCAGCTTGGGGGCTTCGTACATCTGCCTGTAAGCTGGTTGATCGTTTGCCACGCCTTCCGACTAGAATGGGTAAAGTCAATTGATTCAACTACTTCAGTCCATCTGTCTCTACGCGTGCTGTCCAGTCTCTGGAGCAGTGCCGCTGCAGTCGCATCCACCTCTTCCCTGGAGCCAGCGCTCTGGTGGTCGCACAGGAGGCGGCTGCACTCCTCGTCCCAACCAGGGGATGTAGTTCCTGTTGTAGCCGCGTGGGATGGTCTTCTTTGCCGCACCCAGGAGGACCCCCACAGTAGGCCTCATAGGCGGCGTCCACATCGGCTGCATCTGGGTCTGGCAGACCAGCTGCCCTCTTATCCGTCTCCTGAGCAAATACCTCCCAGTTGGCCTTTCGAAAGTTCCATCTTTTGACAGGCTTCCCTAATACCGGTTGCACCAGTGATGGGACTTTAATGATGGATGGTCGGTGGTGTGAGTCGGGAAACTGTCTAGGACGCGTCTTTCTGGTTTCGGGTCATTGCTCCAGCATACGGCAAAGGCCAGGTCTGGGTTGGTAGAGGTGTTCCAGCGTGCAGAGAAGAAGCTTGGCGGCTCCTTGGGGTCGTACAACAGCAGAGCATCGATGTTGGAGGCCCATTCGCTGAGCGCCTCTCCGTTAGGTGTTGTGTAGTTGTAACCCCAGTCTGTGTGTTGACAGTTGAAGTCACCTGCGTAGATGGCGGGTGTAGTTATGGACGGGAGGGACGTAGCAGCCAGCTCTGATGGTGGGGGCTTATATACGTTGATGACTGAAGTTTCCTGGATTTTAGTAACCAGCCACTCGATGTCGGTGCCTGGTGGGGATTGGCTACTGGCTGACCAGCTTAGTTCAGTCCTCACGAAGGTTGCCACACCATGTTGCTTGTTGTGGATGGACCGGCTAGATGGAAACCAGGCATCTTGAGGATGTTATCGTTTGTGCAGTGTGTCTCCTGCAGGAGCACCACCGCTGCCCCATTGGAATCAGCCAGGTGACGTACGATCTCGAGTTTGGCGCTGGTGAGGCCCTCGACATTGAGTTGGAGCACTGGTAGGCCGCGGTTTTCGACGGCCAGTATGACCGCCCGTCCTGAGTAGGACGCTCCACCGTACCTTGGCCTGCCTGCTCGACGTTTAGTTGGCGACATTCGTTTCACAAGTTGGTCTTGCACCATCTCTTGCTACTTACAGGGAAGGCCTCGTGAAGGCTGTCGTCATCTCCCCCTTCTCTAAGACAAACTCTAACCTTAACCAAGCTCCTTAACAGCGCCTAACTTAACCCTTCTAACCATAACCAACTCCGAAACAATGCCTAACCTTAACCAACTCCGAAACAATGCTTAAAGTTAACATGCCTAAACTTAACGGCGAACGAATGCACGTTAAAAAAATAAAAATAAAATTGAAGGGAATCGAACTTGCCAGCAACGGACGGTAGGATCCACACCAATGGCAGCGCTGCCAATTAAGCTATTTCTGGATAGTGAAAAAGGGCGGATTACTGCTACATAATGCTGCCGCGGAGCGTGCCGCGCGGCAGAGAAAGTTGCGCGT
>NW_028174873.1:740057-767557 GCF_963971535.1 Notolepis coatsorum | reverse complement strand
GGAGCAGGAGGAGGAGGATGAGGAGGAGGGGGAGGAGGAGGAGGAGGAGGGAGAGGATGATGAGGAGGAGGAGGAGGGGGAGGAGGAGGGGGAGGAGGAGGTGGAGAGGGAGGAGGAGGAGAGGGAGGAGGAGGAGGAAGAGGAGATAGGGGGAGGAGGAGGAGGAGGAGGAGGAGGAGGAAGAGGAGGAGGAGGTGGAGAGGGAGGAGGAGGAGGAGGAGAGGAGGAGGAGGATGAGGAGGAGGAGGAGGAGGAGCAGGAGGAAGAAGAGGAGGAGGAGGAGGAGGAGAGGGAGGAGGAGGAGGAGGAAGAGGTGGAGGAAGAGGAGGAGGAGGTGGAGAGGGAGGAGGAGGAGGAGGAGGAGGAGAGGAGGAGGAGGATGAGGAGGAGGAGGAGCAGGAGGAAAAAGAGGAGGAGGAGGTGTTGTGACTTTTTGATAGTAATATATAATTTGAACAGCTTGAAATATATCATTTATTATTGTAGCAAAAGGTGAAATGAAATTGGCATAAATATGTTTTATAATAGCCTAAATGGAGATTCAAGTTAAATTGTTTATCATATTGTTTATAATTAGATTGCATTATAGGACTGTATTCTGTGGTGCACCATCTTTGCCCCCAGTGGGAAGTCAGCTGCGCGCAGGCCTATAGCCACACGCTTCAACGCTAATTAGCAACGCGTGCCACCTGTAAAAGGGTGTGTTTGATCCTTCGGGAGAAGTTAGTTGACAGAATGTTTGTTAGAATAAGCTATGCCTCGCTGCTGCTCTGCTCTAGAAAAACCTGTAAAGGGATAAACGAATTAAATGGATGGAATTGAGAACTACATTTCTGCCTCTTGGTCGTCAATTGAAACATGAAGAACAAAAACTGTGAAATATGAATAATCATACGTGTTTAAATAAGAAGAGGATTTGGAACAGTTTATTGTGCAAACAAAGTGGTGCCGAAACCAGGGAGAATTTAAGTATATTCTACACGGACGGACTAATTGGATAAAGAAGAAAAATGACTGAACTAACAAGATTGAAGGCTATCCGAGGAGCAATAAGGACGTCTGTAACCAAGTTGCTGAACAAGATAGACGAGCAGATAGGAGCAGAGGCCCCATGTCTGCCCGACTTGGAGGAAAGTAAAGAAATATTAGTAGTCAAGGAGACTACTCTAAATGAACATGATCGGGACATTGCAGCAGCGACGGAGGAGAAGGACCTGGTCGAAGAAGTGACCACGGCTCTGGACTATATGGACCGAATAATCAAAAGGAAAACTCGGATCAACAGGTTGGTGCGCGACTCTCTCATAAAGACAGAAGAGGAGCGACAGAGAAGAGTGAGCGATGGGAGCTCACACTCATCAAGTAGATCGGATCATATAAGACTTCCGAAATTGATAATTGGAAAATTCAGTGGTGATATAAGCCGATGGCAAGACTTTTGGAATCAATTTAAAGTGTCGATTCACAATAACACCACCCTGAGTTCAGCTGACAAGTTCAGCTATTTGAAGTCATTATTGACAGACACGGCCGCAAACGTAGTCGCAGGATTATCCTTATCCGACGAGAACTACGACAATGCAATTGCAATGTTGATGGAAAGATTTGGCCGTAAAGATTTGATAATAAACGCACACATGAACAAGCTCCTTAATCTAACCCCTGTAAAGAGTGCCACGAACATTAACGCACTAAGGAGATTGTATGATGACTGTGAAATACAAGTGAGGAGTTTAGACGCACAGGGCGTTGTATCGGACTCATATGGAAGTCTACTGTGTCCGATTCTCATGAAAATGATTCCCGAAGAAATAACCCTGGAGTTTACGCGTGTTCAGGCTACAGGGTCTGTATTGAAAGTCAAAGACCTAATGACATTCCTGCAAAGGGAACTCGAGAGTCGGGAAAGGACAATGAACTTGACACAGAGAAAGGAGACTCCACCTCCACCCGCAGACAGTGTCTGGGAAAGGAGGAGTCGGCGGCCCCAGCGCGCGGGCGCCGCATCGACATCTACATTTTACGCAGCTGATAATGAAGATGGAAAAGCATGTGTATTCTGTAACAAAAGCAATCACAGATCAAAGGACTGTTCAGAATTCACTGCTGAGATCAGAAAAGAAAAATTAAAGGTACAGGGCAGATGCTACAGATGTCTAGGTGCCAGGCACACTTCTAGTAAATGCAAAGTGCAGGGAATGTACTGCGAGGAGTGTAATAGTATATGGCATCATAGAACAGTGTGTACCAGACAGAAGGGCACACAGAGTAATGTTAGGGAAAACCCCACAGATACTGTAGTGTCAATTGTCCCAACATCAGAAAGGGGCACAGTTCTGCTGCAGACAGCGACTGTATGGATAGAAACACCCACACGCAGCCAGATAGTGAGGTGTGTTATGGATGGGGGTAGCCAACGCAGTTTTATAAGAGAAGATATCTCAAAGGCTCTAAATCTACCAGTAGTAGGGGAGGAGGTATTGAACCTGCATACATTTGGCTCGCTAGTACCCAAACGAATAACCTGTAGGAAGGTTAGAGTGTATCTGAGAAATATTCGAACCAACCAAGCAGTGGAACTAGAACTGCTGGAGACGCCACTGGTGAGCACGTCATCAAACCTGACAACAGCCAGTGAGAAACTGAGAGGAACGCTGCACAAAAGAGGAATGCAACTTGCTGATACCCCAGTGAGGGGAATGGAATCTGAAAAGCTTGGAATATTGATCGGAGGTGATCACTATTGGAAAATCGTCACTGGACGAATGGAGAGACTGGATGACGCACTAGTTGCGCTCGAAAGCAAGTTTGGATGGTTAGTGCAAGGAACTGTCACAACGGCGATGATGTGTGTCACAGAGACTCCAGACGTGGACGTGATGCTCGTGAGCATGGGAGAGGAGCAAGCGCTTTCAAACCAGTTGCGCAGCTTCTGGGAAACTGAATCCCTCGGAATTGACATGTCAAAAGAAGGCCGCGCTGAGAGCGCAGACGCTGCAGACGCGCTACTGAAATTCGAGGAATCAATCAAATACACGAACGGGAGATATGAGGTTCGGTTGCCATGGAGAGAGGAACAGGTGATCATCGCTGATAACTACGCAGCTGAGAGTAGATTTGCTCACCTGGTAAGAAGATTCCATAGCAACCCCGTACTGTACCATAGATATAATGACGTCATCCAAGAGTACCTAGCCGATGGAATAGTAGAAATAGTAGAACAGGTGCAGCCCAAACAGTCAGAGAACCCTATCTACTATTTACCCCATCATGCTGTAATTAGAGATCAAAGAGAAACTACTAAATTAAGAGTAGTATTTGATGCGTCTTCACATGGAGATTGTCAGTCTCTTAACGAGTGTCTCCAAACCGGCCCCAATTTAAATCCAGACCTATTAGGCATTCTAGTCAGATTTAGACAGTATAAAGTGGCCCTCATGTCAGACATTACGAAGGCCTTCCTTCAGATTTCTCTAAACGAACAGGACAGAGATGCACTGAGATTTCTCTGGACCACCGGAGACACATTGTCAATGGACCAGATCAGCATTCTGAGAATGACACGAGTTCCATTCGGAGTGTCCTCCAGTCCATTTCTATTAGCAGCCACAATTCGTCATCATCTAAAGAAATACGAGAATAAATATCCAGAGGTCGCAAAAACCCTAGATGAGTGTCTCTACGTAGATGACTATATCTGCGGTGCTCACACAGTAGAGGAGGCTTTAAAAATCACTCAAACAGCCAAGGAGATCATGTCTGAAGCTGGAATGGATTTGTGCAAGTGGAAAACTAATTCAAATGAGCTGCAAAGAGAATGGACACAACAAGTGAAAAATGAACAGGTGGAAGTCAAAAGCCAAACGCCAATGAAAGTGTTAGGGCTGACATGGAGAACAGAAACAGACGACTTTGTGTTTGAAATGAAGGATTTTATTGAACATTTAAAAGACAAAAAAAACACGAAGAGAGGAGTTCTCCAATCCGCAGCACGAATCTTTGACCCAATAGGTTTTTTATCCCCATTTAGCATTAGGGTAAAATGCCTGTTCCAAAAAATGTGGGAACGGGGTCTCGACTGGGACGCACAGCTCCCAGATGACCTCTCCGTAAAATGGAACCAGTGGTGCGCTGAAATTCCTGATTTAGGCTCTATAGCCATAAGCAGAAGTTACACTTCAGAACTACAGAATAGTGACGACACGCTTTTAGATAAAGAGATCCACATATTCTGTGATGCGAGTGAAAAAGCTTATTGTGCAGTAGCCTATTTGCGCACGACAGATATAGATGGAAAATGCGCCACTAGTCTAATAACGGCCAAAACTAAAGTTGCTCCATTAAAGAAAATCACCCTACCTCGACTGGAACTGATGGGAGCTTTGATAGGGTCTAGACTAGGAAAGTTTGTATGTGAACAATTAAAAATGCCTGAAATCAAGACACACTATTGGACAGACTCAATGATCGCTCTCCATTGGATCAAAGGCACGGCTAAACAATGGAAGCCGTTCGTTCAGAACCGAGTGATCGAAATTCAGAACCTGACCCTCCCAGAGAACTGGGGGCACTGCCATGGAGCAGAGAACCCGGCCGATCGCGGCACACGGGGCTCCAGCGTAAAGACGCTAAAAGATGACTCTCTGTGGTGGCACGGGCCACAGTGGTTAAGAGAGCCAACCGGAAAAAGTACGTCAAAAGATGATATTGATGAAGGAGTGAATTTGGAGGAGTGTGTGGTGCAAAGCCAGATAGTGAAAGAGGAGAAAACAAGTATGTGTTTGGGCCCGCTATTTGACCTGGGAAAACACAGCAAACTCAACCGAGTCCTGCGCGTCACAGCGTGGATGCTGCGTTTTACAAGCAATACACAGAAGAGAGAAAAAAAGAAATCTGGTCCGCTGTGCGCAGAGGAAATCAGAGAGGCGGAGAAATACTGGACAAAACTCTCCCAAACAGAAAGCTTCCCAAAAGAACAATCAGATTTGTTAAATGGAAGAGAAGTGCATAGAGGCTCAAATTTAATGAGCCTAAAACCGTTCATGGATAATGAAGGGCTTCTGCGCGTCGGAGGACGGCTTCAGGAAACCAACTGGGATTACGCACAGAAACGTTAGGTTATGACTATAACCAAGTTCTGTTAGTATAGCGACGCTCGGCATCGCTCTCTGCACTATCTCGCATACGTGCACGCGCACTGAATAAAGACCACAATGTACCTTTAATCCCAATATTCGTCTGACCACACCCCTATCAGCTTACCCATATAAGCAGGGGTGGGGCCACCCACTCTCCTCCTTCCCAAGCTTTCGCCACAAGGCGAGGTCAAAGGCTGCAGCGGCGTCGGATGCCGAGCGTCGCTATACTAACAGAACTTGGTTATAGTCATAACCTAACGTTCTGTATCGTATCGCTCTCGCTCGGCATCGCTCTCTGCACAAGGGAGGCCGAGCGAGAGCCAACGGCCGACAAATACACCCCGCTGACAGCCCCCCACAAACCATCAGAACAGGGAGGGCCGAGCCCCCCCGACCCACCCTAATGGCGGGCACCCCCCCTATTAGGGGCTTCACGGGAGGGCGACGGACCCGACCATGCGAAGAGGCACTCAAGCAACTCAACGCACAGGGTGAGCAGACCGTGGCTTGACCCCACGACTACACACACGCACAACCCGCATGCCACCCGGGAACGAACGGAGGAACAACCTCGTTACTGCCCCCAGAATCACGGGGTCAAGGGCAAACCCAACCCCGTGGCAAGGCCGTAGCAGCGGAGCACGAAGGAAGACCCAGACCCACCAAAAGGACTGGACTCCCTAGAATGGGGGCCCGGAGAAGTCCATGATGCCAGCATCAAGACCCCACCAGGTGGGCACGTAGTGCCCCGCCCCCCACATCGCCAGCGTATTCGGACAAAGGCCCCTCAGTAACTGCACCTGGTATTCCCAGGCGGAATCCCATCCAAGTACTAACCAGGCCCGAACCTGCTTAGCTTCCGAGATCGGACGAGATCGGGCGTGTTCAGGTTGGTATGGCCGTAAGCCGAGCGGGCCCTGTCCCCCCAATAGTACACCGCCTGGCACACTGACCCTGCAGAACAGGCAGTCAGCATGGCCGTAAGCACACAAAAAAGGTTAACCAACGGAAGCAGGCAGCGCACCGGGGAAAAACCAGGCAACAGGCTGTTAACCCTAGCCTGGAGACTGCGGACGAGACAGGCGCCAGAGGGGACAGCTGAACACAGCCGCCCCGGCGGAAGGAGCGTAAGCTGGCGGTGTTGCATGACCAAGCCTCCATTTAAAAACCCCCACCCAGAGGGGTCGAGGCAGAGAAGGCTGACACGATTGGCAGACGTCATGAACGTGCAGGGGCACCCTCAAACGGTGAACCCGGGAGTTGACACTGCTCCAACACACCAGGGAATCAACCACCTCGGTGTTACCCAATGCGGTGGTTGTTCCTATAACCCCTCAAGAAAAAACTCCAAAACACACCTGCGGGTATACACCGGCTATACCGCAGTACAAGTGTTTCAGTTTCCAAAAAGGGTTAACCCAGGCCTACGGGTCGCAAACATCACTTCGGACCGGGCCTGGCGGTACGGGAAGCACAGGGTCACCAGAGGAGGTCAAAAAACCACCCCCACAGGCCCCTCTTCGCCATACGTGAAAGAGGAGCGAAAAATAATGGAGAACCAGCCCCTAAGCACACCGTACCTGGTATTCCCCGGCGGTCTCCCAACCAAGTACTAACCAGGACCAACCTGTGTAGCGGCCGAGATCCGACGAGATCGAGCGCGTACAGAATGGCATGGCTGTAAGCCATGACGACAGTGCTGAGTAAAAACATACCCAACCAGGGTCTCCATAGCGCTTAACCCTGTGACACCCAGACCGACCTGGCATTTTTCCCCCTGAAAAAAGCCCAAGTCCCTCAGGGTACCAGAACAGCAGATCTGCATCCCCGGCGGACAACGGGTTCAACTGATCTGGACCAGCGTGACCAGAACCAGTCCCGTGCCCTAACCACGCCGACATGCCTACTCCAGGAGAAGGGCAGATATGCGTGTTGATCTTAACATGAAAAGAAGGCGCCACCCAGACGTTCGGACGAACCGCGCCTGGTGGCCCACCCCAAGGGCGTGAGACCCCACCACATATGTTCAGATCCATCCCGTCATCATCCCCCAGACATGAACGAGAATCCGTCGACAACCCACCCAGGTCATGGGATGTGGTCGTCGGAAGAGGAAAAACCCCCATCTCAGTTGCTTTATAAAAACGCTGTTTCAACCACAAGCAACCAAGGCGTGCCAGTCAATCGCCTGTTTACAGCGAGCTAGCACTATACGTGCGTCGGGACACACCCCCATCAATGAACAGGCTAATTAGACCCGTCATTGAATCCCCAAGGCGCCCAGGGGAACGACAAGAGGGGTGTGACACTTCCTAACTCCAACACTTCTGGAATAGAAAGAAGGAAGCATCAACAGTATGTATCCCAGTCTACACAGCCGGGGTAAAAAATGTTCACATTTTTACATCCCACCACCCTCCCATAGGAAAGAGACGGGGATCCCCAGAGAGACTTCCCACGCGAGCTGTACAGATTGAAAAGAATATATTGCACCTTGAGCCATGTAAAAAACTGGTTTTAGGGCCTCCGGGGAAGAGGCACTGAACCCATACACACTCAATAAACGAATTGAATCGAATATACATACAATAGAAAAGGACCCTTCTAGAGGGTCCACTCACTTTGACAATCTGAGGAGGAAGGCTCTGTACTCTGATGGAGGCTTCCTCACATGGAAGAAGGAGTCCGAACTCACAGAAGGCCTGAATAGGCGCTTGGTGAGGAGGAGCCCTGACCACCCCCCCTGAAAACAGATCCATCACATGGACCTGAACAGCACACGGAAGTCCTACCAACAGAGACGCGCACGGTGACGTACTCTATGGCGGGGGAATTCCAGCGGTGCACACGCCCAATATACCAGGCCGTGGGACCAGGAACTCCCCCCCCCGTAACGTGCCGAACCGCCACGTGACGGGAACCTTGAAGGACAGGGGGTGTACCCCTGACCGACAGAACAATGGGGAGAGGAAAGGTTACCAGTTCACCCCTTTACGACCCCACACCCATGATACGATGTAACGACAAAAAGAGAATATGACACAGTCATAGTCAGCTCTATGAAGCGTTTCACAGCTCCACACAGCGCATGAGCTAACCTGCTATCTGATTTTTACTAAGGAAAAACACAGAATAGAGAGGGCTCTAAGAACCCCGGTCCAACATACACATGTGCTTCTGTGGCCAGTACAACCCAGTTGTAGGTCACATGACACACACAACCCATCATCACCTACAAAAAATGGCAAAAACACTCAACAGAGGAACGCCGTTTTTTTTCACAATGAGAGAATACATCATTCTTGATTAGTATCGACCACAGGCCTTGCTAAGCACACATGACAGCAACCAAACCAATTTCCCTTTAGGAAATAAGTTTCTCCAGCAGATTTAGCACAACCTCAGCAATCAAGCTAAGAGTTACATCGTATCCCTACCACACAAAAGACACAATTAATGCACAACATGTCTGATAGGAGGATGAAAAAGTCCCCAGGGAACCGGGGGGGAAAACACAATCCTCCTATTTTACCCTCAATACGGCCAGTTAAAACAGGAAAACCTGTTAATATGTGAACACACTGTTCATTGTCATCACAGTCTGAGAAAAGAACATTCTTTTACTCACTTGTCACCAAGCATAGCTTCATAGGTTAGTTACCTTAGTTGTGAGTACACGGTAGTAGGTACATATAAACACCATGATGTTTCTCACACAACAACCAGATCATTACATCCCGATTTGCACGGAGAAGCTAACTGCCAGTGACAAAAACAGCTCACACATAACCCGCAACGTATCCTAAATGCATTGCAACAACACACGTTTTGGGAAAAAACACCGTTATTCACAATACATTTAGCAAAGTAAAACCAGAAGACGTGTTATGAGGTCTGGTCAACCCCGTACCTACCCGGAACGCAGATCAGCGAAGTGCAGTCACAGATACCGTAGGAACACAGCCGCTCCTGTGTTGTCCTAACTGGGTAGCGTCTCCGCCCCAACCCGTACTACAGTCCCCCGTTGATGCAACCTTGCCGTCCAGGCTCAGGGCAGGGTCGACGAAAACATCCCCTGTCAAGGATGACGTCGCGGTCAAGAGTGTAAAACATGTTAAAATCAAAGCACGTTCAACAGAATAGCATCAAGCTAACGGCCGCTCCAACCGTTCGGGTGCTACTGCTTCTGCTTGCGAGATGCCGAGCAGCAAGCTAACGTTACCTAGCGACCACGACATGCTAGCCCCGCAGCTAATAGCTGACTGGCTAATAGTAGGCCCTAAGCAGGCCACGCAGCGATCCAGCAGGCTAACGCAGCAGTTAACAGCTGACTGGCTAACCGTAAGCTATGAACATGTAAACAATGACATAACACTCACCCAGACAGGCCGCCGTTCTGAACCTCTCCTCACTTTTTAAGAGAAAAGAGAAAACAAGATGTCAACACCGCTTCACAACGGTGACTTTACCACACCCGACGGAATCAGCACAGTACCAACTGGCCTGTGTAGCTGACTTTGAACATGAATCTGCCGCTATCGCACATTACATGCACATATCCCCTCGTGAAGGAATACTCTCATTTGGATATGAAAGATGGGGCCTTAACACGGTGACAGAGAGAATCCACTCGTCCAGAACACACAGGGATCACCAGTGTCAATGGTCGCGGCCCACTAGTTAAAACTATAATGGTCTTCAGACCAAGGCCTTCTGTCGCCTAGGTGGCTAAACAAAGGACCCTAGCCTGGGGCCGGTTTCCATAAACTTTGTCAAGTAGCCCCCATAGCACTAACAGACAAGTGGAGCCCGCCAGCAAACACTACTCACCCAACCTGGAACGCACCGCTTCTCACAACAGCGGCATGTCCGACAGTTCAGCTGTGGCCTGACAGGTTTCACCCCAACAACACAGCAAGGAACTGCAGTTGAGAAGCATGCAGCGGCGTGCTCCCAATACGAAAACCGGTGGAGGGTTTTTAGAATGATCATCATCTTCCAGACACTCCAGTACGAAGACAATATCGCCGTATTTTCTCGAAAATAGTGAGAGAGAAAATAAAGATATGATGTCAACGTATCCTTGTTTCCCAAAGCTGCTCCTAAACCTTTCTTCCATCATGGTGTCAAGTGTGGGGATCTACCGAGGCACTTCTTCCTTGTGGTGAAAGCGAGAAGGAGGAGAGTGGGTGGCCCCACCCCTGCTTATATGGGTAAGCTGATAGGGGTGTGGTCAGACGAATATTGGGATTAAAGGTACATTGTGGTCTTTATTCAGTGCGCGTGCACGTATGCGAGATAGTGCAGAGAGCGATGCCGAGCGAGAGCGATACGATACAGAACACCCTCTCATACTGTCCGGGACTAACCCCTTCTCCTTGCTGGCCATTAAGAGAGCGCACAATGATGTATTCCACTCTGGTTTACAAGACACCTTGACACAGGTGAGAGAACAGTTTTGGATATTAAGAGGACGCCAGTTGGTGAAGAAAATGGTAAAACAGTGTCTCGTCTGTCGAAAAAGTAAATTAAAAGCAGGCCAACAATGTACTGCGCCCTTGCCCAAAGATAGGGTGACAGAGGCCCAGCCGTTCGAAGTAACAGGTGTAGATTTCGCAGGGCCATTATATGTAAAGCCCCAGAATAAAAAGGCATATGTAGCTTTATTTACTTGTGCAGTGACAAGAGCTGTGCATTTAGAAATAGTATCAGACCTCAGCACAGATTCATTTCTTTTGGCCTTTAGACGATTTGTGGCCCGACGAGGAATCTGTACCACGATATATTCAGACAACGCAAAAACATTCAAGCGTGCAGACAAAGATCTGAGAGCTATGTATAATTTGATAAAAGATACGAAGATACAGGAGTTCTTTGCAGGGAAAATGATCACCTGGAAATACATAGTAGAACGGGCAGCTTGGTGGGGCGGGATGTGGGAACGCATGGTGAGGTCAGTAAAGGTGTGCTTAAGAAAGGTGTTAGGAAAAGCGTTTTTGACATTTGAAGAGCTTCAAACGTTGCTTACTGAAGTGGAGGCTGTTGTCAATTCAAGACCCCTCACCTTCACACACGCAGAGTGCGGAGAGCCTGCTCCGCTAACCCCAGCCCACTTCTTGGTGGGACAGAGACTCACGACCCTACCTCCACTGCCCACTCCCCCCAATTACCACGCTAATGCTGACGCAGCTAAGCTCAACAAACGGTTACAATACCGTCAGAGACTGATCAACGGATACTGGATTCGATGGAAGAAGGATTATTTAATGGAGCTGAGATCAGCACACACAGCATCGAACAAGCCCAGCACATTCAAGGTGGGCGACCTGGCTTTACTGCACGAAGACAAACAGCCAAAGCATATGTGGAAAATGGGTCGCATTGAACAGGTGTTCGTAGGACGGGACGGAAAGGTTCGTTCATGTTCGTTAAGACTCCCCAAGAATCTGGTCCTGAAGAGACCGGTACAGCTGCTGTACCCCTTGGAACTAGAAGAATGATGACACCATGGGAGCTCATCGGGGGGGAGTTTGTTGTGACTTTTTGATAGTAATATATAATTTGAACAGCTTGAAATATATCATTTATTATTGTAGCAAAAGGTGAAATGAAATTGGCATAAATATGTTTTATAATAGCCTAAATGGAGATTCAAGTTAAATTGTTTATCATATTGTTTATAATTAGATTGCATTATAGGACTGTATTCTGTGGTGCACCATCTTTGCCCCCAGTGGGAAGTCAGCTGCGCGCAGGCCTATAGCCACACGCTTCAACGCTAATTAGCAATGCGTGCCACCTGTAAAAGGGTGTGTTTGATCCTTCGGGAGAAGTTAGTTGACAGAATGTTTGTTAGAATAAGCTATGCCTCGCTGCTGCTCTGCTCTAGAAAAACCTGTAAAGGGAGAAACGAATTAAATGGATGGAATTGAGAACTACATTTCTGCCTCTTGGTCGTCAATTGAAACATGAAGAACAAAAACTGTGAAATATGAATAATCATACGTGTTTAAATAAGAAGAGGATTTGGAACAGTTTATTGTGCAAACAGGAGGAGAGGGAGGAGGAGAGGGAGGAGGAGGAGGAGGAGGAGGAGGAGGAGGAGGAGGAGGAGGAGGAGGAGGAGGAGGAGAGCAGAGCTCCTAGTGGTCAACAGTGTCAGACTGTGGTTGTACTGGGCAGCTCCTAGTGCTATTGCATGTACTTAAGTATCTAAAGTAAAAGTACACATTCTACATGACGTTTGTGTATCCATAGGTTGTGTTAAAGTGGTATGTGGTCCAGTGGTGTAAAAAAAATAAACACCAGCGTCCTTCATCGATAACCAATCACATGTTTGTGTTGCTCTGGGAGTCTGTGGAAGACCTGTGTTGCTCTGGGAGTCTGTGGAAGACCTGTGTTGCTCTGGGAGTCTGTGGAAGACCTGTGTTGCTCTGGGAGTCTGTGGAAGACCTGTGTTGCTCTGGGAGTCTGTGGAAGACCTGTGTTGCTCTGGGAGTCTGTGGAAGACCTGTGTTGCTCTGGGAGTCTGTGGAAGACCTGTGTTGCTCTGGGAGTCTGTGGAAGACCTGTGTTGCTCTGGGAGTCTGTGGAAGACCTGTGTTGCTCTGGGTGTCTGTGGAAGACCTGTGTTGCTCTGGGAGTCTGTGGAAGACCTGTGTTGCTCTGGGAGTCTGTGGAAGACCTGTGTTGCTCTGGGAGTCTGTGGAAGACCTGTGTTGCTCTGGGAGTCTGTGGAAGACCTGTGTTGCTCTGGGAGTCTGTGGAAGACCTGTGTTGCTCTGGGAGTCTGTGGAAGACCTGTGTTGCTCTGGGAGTCTGTGGAAGACCAGTGTTGCTCTGGGAGTCTGTGGAAGACCTGTGTTGCTCTGGGAGTCTGTGGAAGACCTGTGTTGCTCTGGGAGTCTGTGGAAGACCAGTGTTGCTCTGGGAGTCTGTGGAAGACCTGTGTTGCTCTGGGAGTCTGTGGAAGACCTGTGTTGCTCTGGCGTTGGCTTCAACAGTGATGCAGAGCTCCGCTCTATTGCTGCCGGCAGGTGAACTCACTCACGCTCATCTCCCAGAAGCTGCCTCATGCAGCTCTAACTGGATATGGAGCTTTTGCAAAACATGAAAGACGGCATCTAATATTGCACAGTAACTTTATAATACATTATAAAGGCAGTGGTGGAAAGTAACTAAGTATTTGTACTCAAGTTGTGTACCAGTTTCGAGTTACTTGTACTTCATGTGAGTATTTTCATTTTAGGGAACTTTATACTTTTTTACTCCATTACATTTCAAGGGAAATGTTGTACGTTTTACTCCACTACATGTATCTGAATCCATGAGTTAATAGCTATTTTGAAGAAAAATATGTTTGCATAGAAAACGCAATATAAAATAAAAAAATTATGAAGATGATATACTTTTTCACATTTGAAGCCTGTTAACTTCAACGGGATGTAATCAGTGCAGCGTAACTGGACCACATACCACTTTAACATAACCTTTAATCAGAGCAGCGTAACTGGACCACATACCACTTTAACATAACCTTTAATCAGTGCAGCGTAACTGGACCACAAACCACTTTAACACAACCTATAATCAGAGCAGCATAACTGGACCACATACCACTTTAACATAACCTTTAATCAGTGCAGCGTAACTGGACCACATACCACTTTAACATAACCTTTAATCAGTGCAGCGTAACTGGACCACATACCACTTTAACACAACCTTTAATCAGTGCAGTGTAACTGGACCACACACCACTTTAACATAACCTTTAATCAGTGCAGCGTAACTGGACCACAAACCACTTTAACACAACCTATAATCAGAGCAGCATAACTGGACCACATACCACTTTAACATAACCTTTAATCAGTGCAGCGTAACTGGACCACAAACCACTTTAACACAACCTATAATCAGAGCAGCATAACTGGACCACATACCACTTTAACATAACCTTTAATCAGTGCAACGTAACTGGACCACATACCACTTTAACATAACCTATAATCAGTGCAGCATAACTGGACCACATACCACTTTAACATCACCTTTAATCAGAGCAGCATAACTGGACCACATACCACTTTAACATGACCTTTAATCAGTGCAGCATAACTGGACCACATACCACTTTAACATCACCTTTAATCAGTGCAGCGTAACTGGACCACAAACCACTTTAACACAACCTATAATCAGAGCAGCATAACTGGACCACATACAGATACAGCCATGAAAAGTCCTGGAACAACTGTTAGGGGACCGTTTGGGGGCCGTTTGGGCATGGTTAATGGTAACAATGACCAGCGGGGGCGCTCTCACACAGCTGGTGACATCTACCCGACGCGCCGGCTTTTTGTTAATGCATTTAAACCACCATTTGTTAAACCATGTATTATTTTGGCCATATAGTGGCGCTGTTGCGAGTTTGTGGATGCTGCGCTGCTATCCACATTTAGGAGAAGAAGAAGAAAAAGAAAAAGAAAAAGAAAAAGAAAAAGAAAAAGAAAAAGAAGAAGAAGAAGAAGAAGAAGAAGAAGAAGAAGAAGAAGAAGAAGAAGAAGAAGAAGAAGAAGAAGAAGAAGAAGAAGAAGAAGAAGAAGAAGAAGAAGAAGAAGAAGAAGAAGAAGAAGAAGAAGAAGAAGAAGAAGAAGAAGAAAGAAGAGAAGAGAAGAAGAAGAAGAAGAAGAAGAAGAAGAAGAAGAAGAAGAAGAAGAAGAAGAAGAAGAAGAAGAAGAAGAAGAAGAAGAAGAAGAAGAAGAAGAAGAAGAAGAAGAAGAAGAAGAAGACTTTGTTTTGCAACTGGAGTCGTGTTTATTTTTCAAACGTAAACTAGTCAATAATATCTTAAACAATGTCACAACAGCAGTCAGTGTATATTTTCAACAATGCGTTTGTTTACCAATAGGTTAAACTGTTTTTGGATCTGTGTTGGCACTCTTTCAACATTTGGATTATAGCTCAGTCACAGCGTTACAGACCAGCGTTAAACTTTCCAGAGACACACTGACCTGCTGCAACTTTTCAGAGACGGTAAGTTAATTTAACTTATTCTAGTCTAAAGAAACCTATATATTACTATTTGTTAATCAGAGCGTTATTTGGTTATAACACAGTGTGTGTGCGTCGTGTGTGTGCGTGCGTGCGCGCTATATATTACTGTAGATGAATGCGTTTGTTAATCAGAGCGTTATTTGGTTATAATACTGTGTGCGTGCGTGTGCGCTATATATATTACTATTGATGAATGTGTTTGTTAATCAGAGCGTTATTTGGTTATAATACTGTGTGCGTGCGTGCGCGCTATATATATTACTATTGATGAATGTGTTTGTTAATCAGAGCGTTATTTGGTTATAACACTGTGTGTGTGTGTGCGCGCGATATATATTACTATTGATGAATGTGTTTGTTAATCAGAGCGTTATTTGGTTATAACACTGTGTGCGCGCGATATATATTACTATTGATGAATGTGTTTGTTAATCAGAGCGTTATTTGGTTATAACACTGTGTGTGTGCGTGCTATATATATTACTATTGATGAATGACACAGCGTGCGTTAAACTTTCCAGAGACACACTGACCAACTTTTCAGAGACTGTAAGTTCATTTAACTTATTCTAGTCTAAAGAAACCTATATATTACTATTTGTTAATCAGAGCGTTATTTGGTTATAACACCGTGTGTGCGCGCTTGATAAAACAAAGCATCTACTGTATTACTGTGTGTTTCTATTGTGAGCAAGTCAAGCAAGTGTAATTGAACACAATACATGCTGTACAGTCTGCTAGGGGTAGGTACAAATAGAAAACTTCTATAACTGAACTGTCTAATAACTGAACTGTCTCATTGTATCTGTCTTTAGGATGCCTTAACTCGCTACTCGAGTGCCTATGTGGACTTTGTGGAGTTGGTCCACTATATCCGGGCATTCGAGTCGGCCAAAGAGAGGTCTCTGCTGCCCGGGCAGGAGGGCCTGGCCCTTGTTGGCTTCGGCCAGTACAAGAGTGAGACCCTGCAGGACCTGTACCAGTCAAAGGACCCCAATACTGTCCGCTATGTTTGAACGTATACAAATTAAATTCAATCGATTAATATAATGTTGTGTGGTTAGTTGTGTGTTATTGGAATGCCAAGCATTGTAATTTAAAGGTTTAGAACGCCTATTCACATATACGCCTGTAGACATATGGTATGGTATTTATTTTAGACAACAAAACATATACAGATCGTTATACAGTATATACTGTAAGACGTTGTAGCGTCCGTCTAATGACTGTGCGCCTCCTGGCGGCATAAAACAGAACAGCAGCCTGGGTTCCCAATTAATTCCAACGACGTGATATCACCGTGCGCGCGTCGCGGCAACGCGTCCATGAAAACTAAAGGCTTCATCTGTACCACTTTAACACAACCTTTAATCAGAGCAGCGTAACTGGACCACATACCACTTTAACATAACCTTTAATCAGAGCAGCATAACTGGACCACATACCACTTTAACATAACCTTTAATCAGAGCAGCATAACTGGACCAGATACCACTTTAACATGACCTTTAATCAGAGCAGCGTAACTGGACCACATACCACTTTAACATGACCTTTAATCAGAGCAGCATAACTGGACCAGATACCACTTTAACACAACCTTTAATCAGAGCAGCATAACTGGACCACATACCACTTTAACATAACCTTTAATCAGAGCAGCATAACTAGACCACATACCACTTTAACACAACCTTTAATCAGAGCAGCATAACTGGACCAGATACCACTTTAACACAACCTTTAATCAGAGCAGCATAACTGGACCAGATACCACTTTAACATAACCTTTAATCAGAGCAGCGTAACTGGACCACATACCACTTTAACATAACCTTTAAACAGAGCAGCATAACTGGACCAGATACCACTTTAACACAACCTTTAATCAGAGCAGCATAACTGGACCACATACCACTTTAACATCACCTTTAATCAGAGCAGCATAACTGGACCACATACCACTTTAACGTCACCTTTAATCAGAGCAGCATAACTGGACCACATACCACTTTAACGTCACCTTTAATCAGAGCAGCATTAGGTTATATATTTACCACCGTTGACATATTTACACACCAACCATTCAGGTTATATATTTAGGTATATTATACCCACCATATTTAAGTTGAAGTCACATGGTGTGTCATCTCTGTGTTCGTTTCGGGACAGCACATCATGTGATCTGTTTTTTTTTTTTACATCTGTTTATTTGCATCTTTCATTTCACAAAGAATTAGTGCTGTATACGTTAACATAAATTGATAAGAGTTAAAAGAGTTTCATAAAAACATAGGTTATATTAAACACACACACACACACACACACACACACACACACACACATATACACACACACATACATATACACACTTACAAAGTATAATACAAGTTTAAATTAGAAATACAATATATCAGTAATAGTACAAAGCTGTGTTATAGAGTGATTATTAGACGTCTCATATTAGGTATAAACTAGAGTAGCTAGAGTTACAGATGATGTATTGCCTAGTATCAATATAATCAATGAAGGGTTGCAGAGTCCGATGGCATTGATCTCCTATGATGTTGTTGAACAGTTCATCAGTTCGTTCCACCCTGCATCACACTCTTCATCAGCTCCACCCTGCATCACACTCTTCATCAGCTCCACCCTGCATCACACTCTTCATCAGCTCCTCCCTGCATCACACTCTTCATCAGCTCCACCCTGCATCACACTCTTCATCAGCTCCACCCTGCATCACACTCTTCATCAGCTCCACCCTGCATCACACTCTTCATCAGCTCGCTCCACCCTGCATCACACTCTTTATCAGCTCCACCCTGTATCACACTCTTCATCAGCTCCACCCTGCATCACACTCTTCATCAGCTCCACCCTGCATCACACTCTTCATCAGCTCCACCCTGCATCACACTCTTCATCAGCTCCACCCTGCATCACACTCTTCATCAGCTCCACCCTGTATCACACTCTTCATCAGCTCCACCCTGCATCACACTCTTCATCAGCTCCACCCTGCATCACACCCTTCATCAGCTCCACCCTGCATCACACTCTTCATCAGCTCCACCCTGCATCACACTCTTCATCAGCTCCACCCTGTATCACACTCTTCATCAGCTCCACCCTGCATCACACTCTTCATCAGCTCCACCCTGCATCACACTCTTCATCAGCTCCACCCTGCATCACACCCTTCATCAGCTCCACCCTGCATCACACTCTTCATCAGCTCCACCCTGCATCACACTCTTCATCAGCTCCACCCTGTATCACACTCTTCATCAGCTCGCTCCACCCTGTATCACACTCTTCATCAGCTCCACCCTGTATCACACTCTTCATCAGCTCCACCCTGCATCACACCCTTCATCAGCTCCACCCTGTATCACACTCTTCATCATTTCCACCCTGTATCACACTCTTCATCAGCTCGCTCCACCCTGCATCACACTCTTCATCAGCTCCACCCTGTATCACACTCTTCATCAGCTCCACCCTGCATCACACTCTTCATCAGCTCCACCCTGCATCACACCCTTCATCAGCTCCACCCTGCATCACACTCTTCATCAGCTCCACCCTGTATCACACTCTTCATCAGCTCCACCCTGTATCACACTCTTCATCAGCTCGCTCCACCCTGTATCACACTCTTCATCAGCTCCACCCTGTATCACACCCTTCATCAGCTCCACCCTGTATCACACTCTTCATCAGCTCCACCCTGCATCACACCCTTCATCAGCTCCACCCTGCATCACACTCTTCATCAGCTCCACCCTGCATCACACTCTTCATCAGCTCCACCCTGCATCACACTCTTCATCAGCTCCACCCTGCATCACACTCTTCATCAGCTCCACCCTGTATCACACTCTTCATCAGCTCCACCCTGTATCACACTCTTCATCAGCTCCACCCTGCATCACACTCTTCATCAGCTCCACCCTGCATCACACCCTTCATCAGCTCCACCCTGCATCACACTCTTCATCAGCTCCACCCTGCATCACACTCTTCATCAGCTCCACCCTGCATCACACTCTTCCGTTATGAACAGTGATGCCAGTAACTAGTTACTCTAATTTGATGACTTTTTTCAGTAAATATTCATCTAACTTGTTACTTTTTACAAGCCAATAATCTGATTACAGTTACTTTTCCAAGTGGCTGTGCGTTACTATTACCAACAGATGGGAGAGCCGTGTAGCAATATATGCCCATTCAAAATTGGGAACACCCAGACCACCCTCACGTTTACTGTGAAATATAATGTCACACACACACACACACACACACACACACACACACACACACACACACACACACACACACACACACACACACACACACACACACACACACACACACACACACACACACACACACATACATATACACTCTTACAAAGTATAATACAAGTTTATAATAGAAATACAATATATCAGTAATAGTACAAAGCTGCGTTATAGAGTGATTATTAGACATCTCATATTAGGTATAAACTAGAGTAGCTAGAGTTACAGATGATGTATTGCCTAGAGATCAATATAATCAATGAAGGGTTGCAGAGTCCGATGGCATTGATCTCCTATGATGTTGTTTAACAGTTCATCAGCTCGCTCCACCCTGCATCACACCCTGCCGTTATGAACAGTGATGCCAGTAACTAGTTACTCTAATCTGATTACTTTTTTCAGTAAATAGTCATCTAACTTGTTACTTTTTACAAGCCAGTGATCTGATTACAGTTACTTTTCCAAGTGGCTGTGCGTTACTATTTAGTTACTATATCTCATAATGCCGATGATAAGAGAGCCAGGGGTACAGTCAGCTAGACCGGAGATGGGACGTGCGCTCAGTAATCAGTAATCAGATTATTTTTACAAGTAATCTGTGGCATCACTGGTTATGAAATACACATTTGGAACAGGATCCATGTCAGAAACATGTGACGTGTGTCGTGTCCAGTGACAGAGACGGAGGAGAACAGAGGAACGTAAACACTCGAGTACAACCAGCTAGTGACTCTGATCTCCAGATGCCCTTGGGCTGTGCAACAGCTCAGCTCTGCTGGGGAAACCAGCTGCGACACCCTCCACTCCCCTCTAGAGGGCGACACAGCCACAATTTAAACCAACTAGGCCCAGTGCTGAACACTGTGCCCATATAGAGTAGTTTCCACATGTCATTGTATGTGGCGTCATCATAGAGACACACAAGGCACAGTTATGTATGTTTTTATTCACTTGAAGGGGGGAAAAAATGCATGAAAACAGTATGACCATGAATGGCTTTCACTTGGCATTGTATTGTTATTAAGGTCATATATTACCTTAGTAACACAACACAGGGTTATTTGTTATATATTATCTTAGTAACACAACACAGGGTTATATGTGTTATATATTATCTTAGTAACACAACACAGGGTTATAGGTGTTATCTATTATCTAAGCAACACAAGACAGGGTTACTATCTATTATCTAAGCCAGTGTTTCTCAACTGGTGGGCCATTTTGAGTGGGTCGCGGATGTGTAATTATTATTATTATTTTCTTTTTTTTATAATATCTTTTTTTTACTACCTATCTTTGTGAAAGTGGCTTCTCAGCTCTGGTCCAGCTGAAGACAAAGCAGAGGAACAGATTGGACATTGAGCATAACCTCCGAGTTGCTTTGTCTACCATCACCACAGACTTTGAGACTCTTGTCAGGAGCAAACAACATCCCCAGTTATCCCATTAGTTCCCTGGGATGTTAAGCTAAGAAGTCTGCTAAGAAGGATATATTATTTATTATTATTATATTTCATTGGGTTTTTAGCCCTAGTTGCACTTTTGTTGCAACCCCAGTTATCCCATTAGTTCCCCCAAACTTAGGTCTGTTATGTTAAGCTAAGAAATCTGCTAAGAAGCATTATATTATTTATTATTATTTTATTTCATTGGGTTTTTAGCCCTAGTTGCACTTTTGTTGCACTTTTTTGTGTTTATTTCATGTTTTTAACAGTGCATGAAAGATTGTGTATTACTGAAAAAGAAAAAAAAATGAAATAAATCACAGTGGTTAAAAGATTTGGGTCGCGACTTAAAGGGGAACTATTTTACTATTTCTTTCACTATTTGGGCACTTTTACACAATTCCTGTGAGTTTATGGAACACCTCTGTAATTTTTATTTTTTTTAATTTCATTGTTTTGTATTTCTAATCAAGTCCTCAAAAACAGCATTTTTCTACCTCAAGATCTCGAGCTGTTTTGAGGCTGGGCTCCTAAACCACTGTGTGGCCTGGTGGCATCTGGGACATTATCATGCAGCGGTGTCTATCTGACATCACAAATCAGCACATTTTCAGATGACTCAGTTCAGTGAGGGTGAATATTGTGAGAGGAGAATTGGAAGAATGCGCCAATATGAGAATTAGAGACATAGATCATATTAATATAAGTCCACATAGCTAGGAAACAATGCTAAACACTGAAAAAGGCCATTTATAAGATAGTTCCCCTTTAATGACTAAGGAAAATGTTGGGTCCCGAGGCTAGACCAGTTGAGAACCACTGATCTAAAGAACTCACGACGGTTATTATCTATTATCTTCTAAGCAACACAAGACAGGGTTATTATTTATTATCCAAGCAGCACAAGACAGGGTTATTATTTATTATCCAAGCAGCACAAGACAGGGTTATTAAATTATTATTTATTATCTAAGCAGCACAAGACAGGGGGTCTCATTCTCCAACGGACTTACGACAAAAAGGGCTTTCTCTTTCCACTCCTATCCGAGCTCCGAGAGAAGTCGCCTATTCTCAGTCCTTGCCCCACAATGGTGGAATGAACTACCCACCCCAGTTAGGAGCCGAAACCCGTCCAATCTTTCGCAGTCGACTAAAGACACACTTCTTCAACCATTATCTGAAAAAAAAATTATAATAAATAAATCTAACCCTAACTAACCTTACCGTCATGCACTTGTCCTAATAAACTAACCTACACTGTAGCACTCAACACTTTGATGAACATTGTTACTCAGCTGATAGAGTTGTGCCCTTCCTGATGACTTGTCGTACAGAACTTGTAAGTCGCTTTGGATAAAAGCGTCAGCTAAATGACTAAATGTAAATGTAAGATGAATATATACAATATATTATAATATAATATTAATTATATATGTTTTATTGGGATGGGTGGTGAATCCCAAAATCGGCCCAAAAGGTCTCAAATGGCCCTAAGAGAAAGCACTTTTTGTTGTACGTCCTTGGTGAATGAGACATCATGCAACACACACACAGAAACAACTACCACCTAAGCAAGACTAGATATAAACTATGTCTGTCATCATTTCTTCAGCAACACAGAGGTATACACTAGTGCAGGGGTGGCCAACCAGTCAGAGACTAAGAGCCACACCACAAAGTGGTACCACAAAGAGCCACACCATATACCAGCGTTTCTCAACCTTTTTTTTCAGTCACGGCACCCTTCATGTGTTTATAGGTCTCACCCTCTGGCCTCTGAAGTTACTAATGTATTTTTTATTTGGGCCTCACAGGGTTAAAAGTACCGACCCACTGTTGCAAAATTACAAAATCACTTTTAGCCATTTAAAAAAAGAATGTTTATTTAAAAAATGTTAAGCACAATGTTAAGTCCAGGGACGTGCACAGGACGTTAGAGGGGCAAGTGCTCAAAGGCGGAAAACGGCACTGCGCCTGTGCTATTTTTGGGGCCCTTTTTGGGCGGGGAGGGGCCTTTTTATGCTTTTTGGGGGGTTTTGGTGATCAAATATTGAATATTGAACTATAATAATCAGTGCAGGAGCTCACTTATCCTTGAAAGACACTTTTATCACTGACTTAAAATGCCCATACATCTCCATAAATGTTCAGGGCGGAGGGAATAAGTGCTTACCCTACAGACCCCAAGTCTGTTAGGACAGCAGACTCGGTTGGCACTGCTCAAAACTTACCTTTTTAAAATAGCTTTTAAATGAATTATTATCTTTATTTCATTGTCTTATTTTTCTTTATTTCTATACATTTTACTTAATATTTTATTATAATTTGTATCATTGTTTCATGTAGTTTTTTTTATCATTTTATTTGTTCTTTTTTAATGTCAACATATTATTTAAATTATTCAAATATCACTCAAACATGTTCCGTTGTGATGTCACCAGTGTTGGGCAAGTTACTTTTAAAAAGTAACTAATTACAGTTACTAGTTACTTCTTCCAAAAAGTTACTAAATTACTTACTCAGTTACAAATTATAAAAGTAACTAGTTACTTCAGAAAGTAACTATTGCATTACTTTCAAGTAAATGTTTTACATAAACAACATACACAAATCTAAACTATTTTAATGTTGCTGTGGGACAAAGTGAGACTAGCCTCCAATCAAATGCCATGTATGTAGATATTATAATTACTATGTTTATATAGTGGATCATACAAATACAAACACAATAGATGTTTTGGAACTTTTGATATGTATTGCCCCTCAAGAGGCCACAACTGGGCAACATTAAATACGAGATTACTCGTTACTGAAAAAACGAACACTGTTAATAATAACTGGATGTCACAGTATGATGTCATAATCAAACATTCTAGAACATTTGTGATGTCACAGTATGATGTCATAATCAAACATTGTAGAACATTTGTGATATCACAGTATGATGTCATAATCAAACATTCTAGAACATTTGTGATGTCACAGTATGATAGAACATTCTAGAACATTTGTGATGTCACAGTATGATGTCATAATAGGACATTCTAGAACATTTGTGTACAGTATATATTCAACAATTCTCTCAGAAGATCTCAGATCTCACAAGACAGGTGAAGATCTCACTTGTTGTTTCCGGCTACTTGTCTGTAAACTTGAATATATTCTGTAGATACAATTTAAAATCCCCACATGGTAAAGGAAACAATGTCCTGTACAATCCTTAATGAGCTGCATCTGGAGGGAAGGCTCTGTGATGTGGTTATTAAAGTCAACAGCACTGAGTTGAATGCCCACAAGGCCCTCCTGTGTGACTGCAGTGACTATTTCAGGTAAGTTTAGCTTGGTTCAGGTTAGCTTGGTGCAGGTTAGCTTGGTTAGTAAACAGATACGATACTGTACTTTTACTGTAAACAGATACTATATTGTACTTCTACTGCAAACAGATACTATACTGTATGTCTACTGTAAAAATATACTATACTGTACTATTGCATTACTTTCAAGTAAATGTTTTACATAAACAACATACACAAATCTAAACTATTTTAATGTTGCTGTGGGACAAAGTGAGACTAGCCTCCAATCAAATGTAATGTATGTAGATATTATAATTACTATGTTTATATAGTGGATCATACAAATACAAACACAATAGATGTTTTGGAACTTTTGATATGTATTGCCCCTCAAGAGGCCACAACTGGGCAACATTAAATACGAGATTACTTGTTACTGAAAATACTAACGCTGTTAATAATAACTGGATGTCACAGTATGATGTCATAATCAAACATTCTAGAACATTTGTGATGTCACAGTATGATGTCATAATAGACCATTCTAGAACATTTGTGATGTCACAGTATGATGTCATAATAGACCATTCTAGAACATTTGTGATGTCACAGTATGATGTCATAATCAAACATTCTAGAACATTTGTGATATCACAGTATGATGTCATAATCAAACATTCTAGAACATTTGTGATGTCACAGTATGATGCCATAACCAAACATTCTAGAACATTTGTGATGTCACAGTATGATGTCATAATAGAACATTCTAGAACATTTGTGATGTCACAGTAGATTTCATAATAGAACATTCTAGAACATTTGTTCACAGTATGATGTCATAATAGAACATTCTAGAACATTTGTGTACAGTATATATTCAACAATTCTCTCAGAATTTCTCAGATCTCACAAGTGAAGTGAAGATCTCACTTGTTGTTTCCGGCTACTTGTCTGTAAGCTTGAATATATTCTGTAGATACAATTTAAAATCCCCACATGGTAAAGGAAACAATGTCCTGTACAATCCTTAATGAGCTGCATCTGGAGGGAAGGCTCTGTGATGTGGTTATTAAAGTCAACAGCACTGAGTTGAATGCCCACAAGGCCCTCCTGTGTGACTGCAGTGACTATTTCAGGTAAGTTTAGCTTGGTTCAGGATAGCTTGGTTCAGGTTAGCTTGGTTAGTAAACAGATACCATACTGTACTTTTACTGTAAACAGATACTATACTGTACTTCTACTGTAAACAGATAATATACTGTATGTCTACTGTAAAAAGATACTATACTGTACTATTGCATTACTTTCAAGTAAATGTTTTACATAAACAACATACACAAATCTAAACTATTTTAATGTTGCTGTGGGACAAAGTGAGACTAGCCTCCAATCAAATGCCATGTATGTAGATATTATAATTACTATGTTTATATAGTGGATCATACAAATACAAACCCAATAGATGTTTTGGAACTTTTGATATGTATTGCCCCTCAAGAGGCCACAACTGGGCAACATTAAATACGAGATTACTCGTTACTGAAAAAACTAACACTGTTAATAATAACTGGATGTCACAGTATGATGTCATAATCAAACATTCTGTCACAGTATGATGTCATAATAGACCATTCTAGAACATTTGTGATGTCACAGTATGATGTCATAATAGACCATTCTAGAACATTTGTGATGTCACAGTATGATGTCATAATCAAATATTCTAGAACATTTGTGATGTCACAGTATGATGTCATAATCAAACATTCTAGAACATTTGTGATATCACAGTATGATGTCATAATCAAACATTTTAGAACATTTGTGATGTCACAGTATGATGTCATAACCAAACATTCTAGAACATTTGTGATGTCACAGTATGATGTCATAATAGAACATTCTAGAACATTTGTGATGTCACAGTAGATTTCATAATAGAACATTCTAGAACATTTGTGATGTCACAGTATGATGTCATAATAGAACATTCTAGAACATTTGTGTACAGTATATATTCAACAATTCTCTCAGAAGATCTCAGATCTCACAAGACAAGTGAAGATCTCACTTGTTGTTTCCGGCTACTTGTCTGTAAGCTTGAATATATTCTGTAGATACAATTTAAAATCCCCACATGGTAAAGGAAACAATGTCCTGTACAATCCTTAATGAGCTGCATCTGGAGGGAAGGCTCTGTGATGTGGTTATTAAAGTCAACATCACTTAGTTTGATGCTCACAATGACCTCCTGTGTGACTGCAGTGACTATTTCAGGTAAGTTTAGCTTGGTTCAGGATAGCTTGGTTCAGGTTAGCTTGGTTAGTAAACATATACCATACTGTACTTTTACTGTAAACAGATACTATATAGTACGTCTACTGTAAACAGATAATATACTGTATGTCTACTGTAAAAATATACTATACTGTACTTCTACTGTAAACAGATACTATACTGTACTTCTACTGTAAACAGATACTATAATGTACTTCTAATGTAAAAATATAATATAATGTACTTCTACTGTAAACAGATACTGTACTTCTACTGTACAAAATATACTATACTGTACTTATACTGTAAACAGATAATATACTGTACTTCTACTGTAAACAGATAATATACTGTACTTCTACTGTAAACATATACTATACTGCACTTCTACTGTAAACAGATACTATAATGTAATTTTACTGTAAACAGATACTATACTGTACTTCTACTGTAAAAATATACTATACTGCACTTCTACTGTAAACAGATACTATACTGTAAACAGATAATATACTGTACTTCTACTGTAAACATATAATATACTGTACTTCTACTGTAAAAAGATAATATACTGTACTTCTACTGTAAAATATACTATACGATACTTCTACTGTAAAATATACTATACTGCACTTCTACTGTAAACAGATACTATACTGTACTTCTACTGTAAAAAATATACTATACTGCGCGTTTACTGTAAACATATACTATACTGTACTTCTACTGTAAACAGATCATATACTGTACTTATACTGTAAAACATATACTATACTGTACTTCTACTGTAAACAGATACTATACTGCACTTCTACTGTAAACAGATACTATACTGTACTTCTACTCTAAAAATATACTATACTGCACTTCTACTGTAAACAGATAATATACTGTACTTCTACTGTAAACATATACTATACTGTACTTCTACTGTAAACAGATACTATACTGTACTTCTACTGTAAAAAGATACTA
>NW_028174873.1:728088-734857 GCF_963971535.1 Notolepis coatsorum | reverse complement strand
ATGGCTCAGCTAAGTAGGTGTATGACATTCACACTGGTAATGTGAGTGTGACATAATGGTACGTGTTGCAACCATGGAAACCAGAGGGCCTGCTTGTTAAAACAATATGGTGGCCCCCTGTTTGTGGCTGGTGTTGCACTTCCACAATCATTGATACACCTCCACAATCATTGATACACCTCCACAATCATTGATACACCGTCACAATCATTGATACACCTCCACAATCATTGATACACCGTCACAATCATTGACACACTTCCACAATCATTGATACACCTCCACAATCATTGATACACCTCCACAATCATTGATACACCTCCAAGGCTGTAGCGGCTCCACCATTGACAGGGGCTACAAGCTCATCCGATCACGACTCCATCTTGTTATTCCCCGCTTACAAACAAAGATCACGTGACGCCGTCGTGTCACGTGAGACAAATTTACCGACCAATCAGAGGCCACGCTTCAGGATGCGCTCGAGGATGTTGACTGGAATATGTTTCAAGGAAGCGCCAGTGACGTCAGCGAGTTCGCCGACAGCGTTATCTGCTTCATCACAACACTGGCTGATAGTATTGTACCAACAAAGAAGGTGCGGGTGTTCCCAAACCAGAAACCGTGGGTGGACAGTACTATCAGAGCAGCTCTGAAATCCCGCTCCACTGCTTACAACCTGGGCAGAGAGTCGGGAAACATGGAAGAGTACAAGGCTTCAGTCTATACTCTGCGCAAGGCTGTAAAACTTGCAAAACGGACATATGCTGATAAACTGGAGACACAAATGGCACAAAACGACACAAGGTGAGGACTGAGGACAATAACTGACTACAAAGTCAGCGCCCCCTCAATGGGGAGCGACGACGCCTCTCTCGCGGACAAACTCAACTCTTTCTACGCTCGGTTTGGTGCAGACAGTGGCACCGCTAGCTTAACAGCTAGTGACATCACTGGCGCTCCGGCTGTTGTGGAGGGGGGGGGGCAACCGCAGGGGGGCGGGAACGCTCTCTCGTTGTTGGAACACAGTGCGAGAAGAGCATTTATGCAGGTGAACACCAGAAAAGCTGCTGGCCCAGATGGTATAACAGGACGCATACTTAAGTCCTGTGCCAACCAGCTAGCCCCAGTGTTCACCGCCATATTTAATCAATCCCTGGCGGAGTCAGTGGTCCCTGCCTGCTTCAAGATGTCTACCATCATCCCTGTACCAAAGAAACCCTCCCCAACATGTCTCAATGACTACAGACCGGTGGCACTCACCTCTGTGGCCATGAAATGTTTCGAGAGGCTGGTCAAGGATCACATTTGTGCCTCCCTCCCCAGTGATATGGACCCCATGCTATTTGCATACAGGCCAAACAGGTCCACTGACAATGCGGTCTCCCAAGTACTGCACAGCACCCTCTCTCACCTGGACCTTCAGAAGGGGGGCTATGTGAAACTGTTGTTCATTGACTACAGCTCAGCGTTCAACACCATAGTCCCCACCAGACTGGTGGACAAGCTGATCGAGCTGGGTCTGAGCTCCGCTCTGAGCGCCTGGGTACTGGACTTTCTGAGTGAAAGACCCCAGGCGGTCAGGGTGGGGGATCAGACCTCCAACACCATCACCCTGAGCATCGGGTCCCCCCAGGGCTGTGTTCTGAGCCCCCTGCTGTACTCACTATATACACACGACTGTGTGGCCAAGTTCAGCTCCAACTCCATAGTGAAGTTTGCGGACGACACAGTGGTGGTGGGGCTGATCTCGGACAACGACGAGAAGGCCTACCGGGAGGAGGTTGAGGTACTGGAACGCTGGTGCCAGGACAACAGCCTGCTCCTGAACATTGGTAAAACCAAGGAGCTGATCGTGGATTATAGGAGAGGACAGCAGGAGACACACACACCACTGAGGATAAACGGGGCTACCGTGGACAGGGTGAGCAGCTTTAAGTACCTGGGGTCCACATCTCAGAGGATCTGACATGGTCAACACACATAGACACAGTCGTAAAAAAGGCGAAGCAGCGCCTCTACCACCTGAGACAGTTAAGGAAGTTCAGAGTATCTGGGAAGATACTCCAGTCCTTCTACTACGGAGCTGTAGAGAGTATCTTGACTGGAAACATCACTGCCTGGTATGGTAACAGCACGGCACAGGACAAGAAGGCCCTACAGAGAGTGGTGCGCTCAGCCGAGCGTACCACGGGTATTGCACTACGTCCCCTGCAGGTTCTATACAACAAGAGGTGAAAATCCAGAGCCTGCAGAATAATGAAAGACCCTCACCACCCCAATAACAGCCTGTTCCAGCTGCTGAGGTCAGGCAGATGCCTGCGAACCCCAGCTACTAGGACAGAGAGGCTTCGGATCAGCTTCTTCCCCCAGGCCATCAGAGCCTTGAACACTGAACACTGAGTGCCACAGAACACTGAACTCTACACACACAAGCGCACAGGAGCACACACACGACACGGACGCTGTACACGCTCGCACACTAGCAGCCACTTTAACATGAGCAAGCACGCACTCATGATGCACACGCCCACACTTATGGCCACAAAGGAAGGGTCACTTTAAAAATAGTATAGCAACAGTAACAGTGTATTGCACTACCAAGGGACCTTGCATGTCCTCCATGCTCTGTAAATAACTATGTACATATACCGAGATGCCCCACTATGTTACCTGTTTATGTTTATTGCACAATGTTGTTTTATTGGATTCTATTATATGTTGTACCACTGGATTGCACATCGTTGTGGGCAAGACCACCCGCATTTCATTGTATACTTGTATGCCGTGACAAATAAAACTCTTGACTTGACTTGACACCTTCTCCAACACCTTTTTCTTTGCATGCCCATATAAGCCTGAGGTGTGGTCACTGCCAGTGATCACATGGAGAGGTATGATGATGTCTGCAACCTCTTCAGAGAACATTGCACGGCAGTTGATAAATGCATTCTTGCGCTTGATCAGCAGATCACCTCTGATTTGTTGCGAGACATAAGCTGCTTGGACAAACATGTCTGTGTCTTCGCAGTCTTGAACAACAGGTCCAGTGTAGTCGGTGGTCCTCACCTTTGCATAGGCGGAGAGCAGCATTGTGTCTGCCTCTGGATGTTTGAAGACATATAGTCTCCATTAGGCACGCCAGTGCTGAGGTTGGCTGACACTTCTCCCTCACAGTATATGATATCACCCTGCACTTGACCAACTTGTGTTTTCACCTGTTATTTCACAAGTTTCTGAAATCTGACCTTGTTTCCTGAGTTGACCATGAGTTCACTGGATTCAGCAGCACCTGGGAACCTGTCTTCGGGTTTTGGGAAAACATTTGGTATGTGTGGATCACAGTAAGCTGTCTGTAGAGCCTCTTGAGTTTCAGTCAGTGCATTCTGCAGAATGTTGAGGTTCTCCTTGATGTCTTCCGATAGTTCTTGTGCTCAAGCATCTTTGACAGTTGATTTTGGATAAGAACCTCTCTCAAGAGCAGGATGCACCGCACTCCCCGCCTGTAGTGGTTTCCTCCTAGTGCTTGGTCTACCGACCCCTCCACTACTACCCCTGCTGTAACCAGAGTGTCTGCCATTCCAGAGCCCTTGTAAATAAATCTCTTGTAAATCGCATAGATGTAGGACATCAGCTGGTGGAAAGCTCTGAGGATTGGGATGATGTCCTTGAACATTTCTGGATTCTCCGCCTTGAGCTGAGTGATTGTCTTGTAGGTGGGCAGGTCACCAACAAGAAATAATGGAATATTCTTCAGCCGCATGGCCTCCACATATTTCACCATGATGTCATTCACCACTGACTTGCTTGGAGGTCCATTGTATGTTGTGTGGTAGTAAGGCTTGCTCTTGTTGGGTGGTGGATGACAGCAGGACTGGGCACCACTGCATCCTGGAACACGCTGCTCTTCAGGTGGTGGTCTTGTACCATGATTGTCTACACGAGACAGTGCATGTATCACAGAGCGAGCACGCTGCGGAGCTGACCCATCCACTGGTGGATCTACCCTGGGACGAGCAGGTGGCTCACGCTTGCTACCAGGGTGGCATCTGTACTGGCAAACCTTTGTCAGTTCTGCACACTTCTGCTTTAGCTGTGCAGAGATTTCCTTCTTCTTGGTGAGCGTTTCAGCAGTCTCTTTGCCTGGTTTCTTTTCATAGTTCTCTGGCTGCACATACATGACATTTGTTCGATGGGCTCCTGTAGAGTCACGTGTCATAGTGTCAATCTTGAAGTTGTCATTGTCGATGATCACGATAGCTGGCTTGCTGTCTGCGATCTCCTGTGGGCAGGTTGCTGATGCCTACATATCCATCAAAGCCCAGTGGTCATAGAGGAGCAGTGTATCTGCATAGCTGATGCAGACACCACTCTTGTGCAGAGTGTCTATTAGATCTTTACTCCTTGTCATGCCATGGACATTTACGCCTATGCATTGCATCATCTGTCTTGAAGACTGTGTGGTGGATATGCTTCATCCAACAGGCATAGTGGTACATTATATAATTGTATTGTGTATAATATAATACACTACATAATTTGCGTACGGATCTGACAGTGCTGTCGTTGACTCAATTAGTCGTGTGAGACAATCCCTGAGCTCCTCATCTTCCATGAGGATTGTGTGGCGCTTGAAGGAGCGCCATGCTGATGGTGTGTTGATTCTTAACAGCTTGCCTTGTTTCCTGTCCGGGTGCCTCATGTCCGTACCTTGCATACACCACACACATTTAGTTTTGTCATGGAGAGGCCCACCCACTGACGAACGAAGGTGCTTTGGTGACGGTCCCTCTGCCTCTTCATCACATAAAGCACTCTGAGCAGGCATTTCAGATCTTGAACACTGAGCATTTTAACTTTTGTTGTCTTTGCGTCACCTGGCTTGCTTAACACTTTCAGTGCCGGCCATTTAACATTGAAAACCCTGTTGAGTGCCTACAGCCCCTTGACTGACTCCTGGAGCGCCCTGCCCAACATGCTCACCCACCGCCGCAGCTTTGGCATCGCGGTGCTGGATGACCTGCTCTTCGTGGTCGGAGGCATCACTGATGGCTTCACCACCCTCTCCAACGTGGAGCGCTACGACCAGAGCAGCGACAAGTGGACTGTAGCCGAGGACATGAAGATCCCGCGCTATGGCCTAAGCTGCTGCATAATGCATGGCCTGCCATTTTACATGAGCCAGTACGCTGCTCCCCGTGGAGGAGGAGGAGGAGGAGGAAGAGGAGGACGAGGAGGAGGAGGAGGAGGAGGAGGAGGAGGAGGAGGAGGAGGAGGAGGAGGAGGCAGGGGATCCATCTAAGAACCTTAAACATTTATTAGACCATTGCTGTTTACATAATGGATTAAGATGCAATCACTCAGTGACAGCCGGGGTCCACTTTCCAATAATGCATGCTGAACCCCATCTGCACACAAATGTGCATGCACACACACACACACACACACACACACACACACACACACACACACATGTGTGTGTGTGTGTGTGTGTGTGTGTGTGTGTGTGTGTGTGTGTGTGTGTGTGTGTGCGTGTGTGTGTGTGTGTGTGTGTGTGTGTGTGTGTGTGTGTGTGTTGTGCTATTCTACAGCAACAGACACTTGACGAAGAAAGTGTGCAGACCTTGTTATGTGAGGTAGAATCAATCATCAACGACAGGCCCATCACCACAGCCTCTAATGACCCTAACGACCTAGAACCTCTCACACCAAACCACCTACTTCTGATGAACACCAGACCTTCTAGACCACCTGGAGTGTTCACACCAGAGGACTGCTACCCTAGACGCAGATGGCGGCAGGTACAATATATGGCCGACCTTTTTTGGAAGAGATGGACAAAGGAGTACCTGCCCGAGTTACAGGAACGCCAAAAATGGATACGGAAAAGAAGGAACTTTGATACCGGAGATATTGTTCTCATCATTAATAATACTGCCCCCCGCAACTCCTGGGTCCTGGGGCGGGTCATACAAACTATGCCCGACTCCAGAGGACTGGTTAGACAGGTTCAAGTGAGAACCCAGACTACCACTCTTCGCAGACCGATCACAACGTTGTGCCTGCTGCTCGAGGCTCCTACATAGAACACACACACACACCGCCCCCCACCCTGTTCACTAATACACCCTTACTGATCACTTGGAAGATGGACGATTTTTTTGCTTGGATTTTGATTTTTGAATGGACTATACATTTTGGCTCCTTTTTTATATTTTGAAAGTTGTAATTGTTTCGTTTGCCTACAAGGACAATTAGAGGTCGGTTTGTAGGAGCCAAATCATATGATGATAAATTGTATCTTTATTGCCCCCTTAGACATATAGTTTATTATGGTATTCGTGCTTTGTGTTTATTAATATATGTCAATGAATTCCAAGATGGAGACTTACCTGGTCAACTCCCCTTTTTCCCCACGTTCCCCCTAACCCCTCCTATAACATGGCAGGTGATTTAGAGTTCATGCAGGCCCAGGTGGAGCGGTACCATATCGTTTTTGACCGCACTCAATTCGCATTTGATTGACAGTTTACGTCCATTTACATAACCCTTTTTGTTTGTTTTATAGTGGTAGGCAGCTATTGGGGCTGTTGTGACTCGCTTTCCAATAAATCCTGTTTGTTTTGAAAGTACATCGGATCAGCGTCATCTTTTCTTTTGGACTGCAATTCGGAGCGTGTCGGACTAACAGCGCATTACCTGGAGCCTCAAGGCAACTGTGGTTCGTATGATTGCCTTCACAATTAGATTAGATTAAACTGTAGTGTCATGA
>NW_028174873.1:660588-723088 GCF_963971535.1 Notolepis coatsorum | reverse complement strand
CCTCCATGGGCGATGAAAGCCAGAGAGAGACAGACTCTGGGCTGGGCCGGTGAATGAAAGCCGGCGGGGAATAATTCCACACACCGGGTTGGACGATCGGTGGGGCGGGGTTCTCTGGAACTCCACGGGCACCAGGTAGGAGCGACAGGTGTTTTTCCATTTGGCCGCCGCGCCTGATGAATTGAAAATGGGGGACCCTGTGAGGTTTTGCCCGCTGCTCACTACCTTTTCTCTGTCTTCTTTAAGCCTACTGTTAGGAATTCCCTATTCTCTGTCTTCTTTAAGCCTACTGTTAGGAATTCCCTACTCACTCTCTCTAGCCCCCACCCTCTCGTTCCTTACCCTTAGTGGCCACACCTGTTTGATATTCTATTATCTCTCGCACCTGTGGTGGCAGGCTAATTAGTCCCCCTGTGGGCTTTAAATACCAGGGCGCTTCCCCTCGTTTTGGCGTGGGGTCGTGTTGTATTCATGCCGAGTCATATTCCTAACATCTAGACTCTTTTCGGGAGATCCTCTGGTCTACCAATGCTGAAAGATGGATCTCTCCAGCCTTGAGATGTTTGCTCCAGCCTTCGTCTGCTGTCGCCGTAGCCTGTGGAGGAGACTGTTCTGCGCTCCCTGTAACTTCCATGGGAGGCACCCCAGCGTTCCACTGCAGACCCCAGCGCAGCTGTCGTCCTGACGCACATCTAGACCAACGCGCATCTCCCGGACCCTCGAGCTTGGCACGCTCTCCAGTCACCAGCGCGCAACGCGCATCTTCAAGAGCCTTCGCCACCTGCCGCCGTTTGCCTGGAGGGAGACACTGTACTGCGCTCTCTAATCCTCTACGGGAGGTATTCCAGTGTTCCACTTCAGACCTTCGAGCTTGGCACGCTCCTCCGTACCAGCGCACGGACGCGCATCTTCCAGACCTTCGAGCTTGGCACGCTCCTCCGTACCAGCGCACGGACGCGCATCTCCCAGACCTTCGAGCTTGGCACGCTCCTCCGTACCAGCGCACTGACGCGCATCTTCCAGACCTTCGAGCTTGGCACGCTCCTCCGTACCAGCGCACTGACGCGCATCTTCCAGACCTTCGAGCTTGGCACGCTCCTCCGTACCAGCGCACGGACGCGCATCTTCCAGACCTTCGAGCTTGGCACGCTCCTCCGTACCAGCGCGCCGACGAGGCGTCTCTCTGTTCCGACGCGCACACCAAGGTGTGGCGCGCACTCTGTTCCTCGGCTCCGACAGTGGCTACCCGGTGGACGACATCCTCGCCACCGCCACTGTTCCAGCTCCCTGTTCCGACGCGCACACCAAGGTGTGGCGCGCACTCTGTTCCTCGGCTCCGACAGTGGCTACCCGGTGGACGACATCCTCGCCACCGCCACTGTTCCAGCTCCCTGTTCCGACGCGCACACCAAGGTGTGGCGCGCACTCTGTTCCTCGGCTCCGACAGTGGCTACCCGGTGGACGACATCCTCGCCACCGCCACTGTTCCAGCTCCCTGTTCCGACGCGCACACCAAGGTGTGGCGCGCACTCTGTTCCTCGGCTCCGACAGCGGCTACCCGGTGGACGATGCCCTCGTCACCGCCACTGTTCCAGCACTCTGTTCCTCGGCTCCGACAGCGGCTACCCGGTGGACGATGCCCTCGTCACCGCCACTGTTCCAGCACTCTGTCCCTCGGCTCGGACAGCCAGCCACCCGGTGGCGATGCCCTCGCCCCGTTGCTGTCCCTGTATCTTTACGCATACGCCTGGGTGAGTTTTGATTGTGATGTCACTCACTCAGCGTAGTGCCCTTGCCCCCGTTCCCGTTGCTGTCCCTGTACCTTTACGCATACGCCTGGGTGAGTTTTGATTGTGATGTCACTCACTCAGCGTAGTGCCCTTGCCCCCGTTCCCGCTGCTTTCCCTGTACCTTTACGCATACGCCTGGGTGAGTTTTGATTGTGATGTCACTCACTCAGCGTAGTGCCCTTGCCCCCGTTCCCGTTGCTGTCCCTGTACCTTTACGCATACGCCTGGGTGAGTTTTGATTGTGATGTCACTCACTCAGCGTAATGCCTCTTGCCCCCGTTCCCGCTGCTGTTCCTGTACCTTTACGCATACGCCTGGGTGAGTTTTGATTGTGATGTCACTCTCCCAGCGTATTGCCCCTGTTAGTTAGTTTGGACATTTCATCTCCCAGCGTATTGCCCCTGTTAGTTAGTTTGGACATTTCATCTCCCAGCGTAATGCCTCTGTTTTTGGTTCTCACTTAGAATAGTATTTTTGGACTTTACATCTCCCCCTGTGTGTTTGTCACACGAAGATATTATTACTTTGTTCACTTTGTTATTTGGACTGTTCTGCACCTGCTCTGTTTATTCCCTTTTGTGCATTAACTCTCTCCTCTGTTCTGCAGAGCGGCCCAGATGTTTTTCCCACCAGTCCCCAGTTCCTCCCTGTTCCCAGCCCGCCTCCGCGGGCCTCTGTTCCCTCTGTCACCAGAACCTGGCCCTCGGTTCCCCAGAACCTGTTCCCTAGTTCTCCTAGTCCCTAGTCCTCTATCCCTAGTTCTCCTAGTCCCTAGTCCTCTATCCCTAGCTCTCCTAGTCCCTAGTCCTCTGTCCCAAGGCGTTCCCTTAACCTTCCCAAGGCGTTCCCTTAACCTTCCCAAGGCGTTCCCTTAACCTTCCCAAGGCGTTCCCTTAACTTTCCCTTAGGCGTTCCCTTTACCTTCCCATAGTGTTCCCTTTACCTGCCCACCTCTTCAAGGCACTTTTCCTTCCCCTCTTGTGTTATTCCAGTGTTTTGTGTTTTCTCCCTTAAAGGGACAGTGCCCCTTTTTCCCTGTTCTAAATAAATACCTGTTTCTTGGCAAACCATCATACCTGTCTTGTGTTGTGCGATTGGGGTCGGTTACAAACCATAACAGTACGACCCCACCAAATCGACGACCCCAGCCAGCACAGACGGTGTATGTTGAGTTTGCCTTTTTTTTTCTTGTTCCCTCTAGCTCCCCTGTTAGCCCAGTTTAGCTTCCTTGTTAGCCCTGTTTAGCTTCCTTGTTAGCCCTGTTTAGCTCCCTTGTTAGCCGGTTAGCTCCCCTGTTTGCTTCCCGTTTAGCCCTGTTTGACCCCCCTGTAGCTGGCCATGCCCTGGCAGCTAACCCAGTCCCTCAGCAGAGCCCCTGTCTGCTAGCTTAGCCCCGGCTGCTAGCACAGCCTCTATGTTTATGCAGCCCTTGCTGCTGGCATAGGCCCTGTAGCTAGCCATGCCCTGGCAGCTAACCCAGTTTCCCTCTGCATGGCCTCCACTTTTTTGTGTAGTTTATCCCCACAGCTAGGACTGTCCTTCCAGCTAGCTTGTTCTCTCATGCTGGTCCAGCCCTGTCTGCCAGCCTAGCTCCGGCAGCTAGCGCAGCCTCTATGTTGATGTAACAGTACAGCTAGCATAGGCCCTGTAGCTATCAGTGCCTTGGCAGCTACCCTTTCCCTCTGCTAGCCTAGCTCCGGCAGCTTGCGCAGCCTCTATGTTGATGTAGCAGTACAGCTAGCATAGGCCCTGTAGCTGTCATTGCCCTGGCAGCTAACCTTCCCTCTGCTAGCCCCTTTTCCCGGTGCTTCCATGGTTACCCCTTTGCTACCCTGCTTGCCCCTCAGTTCTCTAGACCCAGTTCCTCTAGACCAGTTCTCTAGACCAGTTCTCTAGCCCGGTTCTCTAGCCCAGTTCTCTAGACCAGTTCTCTAGACCAGTTCTCTAGACCAGTTCCTCTAGACTAGTTCTCTAGACCCAGTTTCTCTAGACCAGTTCCTCTAGACTAGTTCTCTAGACCCAGTTCCTCTAGACCAGTTCCTCTAGACCAGTTCCCCAGTTGCCCCTCTGCTACCCTAGTTACCCCTCGGCGACCCTGTTTCTTTTGCTAGCCCCACTCTTGTGGTGGCTTCCCCTGCTGGCTTGGCCAGTACCTCTTGTTTTGCCCCCTGCCACTCTGTCTGTATTTGTTTTGGGTCGCCGGGTGGCTCCCGTTGGAGGGGGGGATACTGTGAGGTTTTGCCCGCTGCTCACTACCTTTTCTCTGTCTTCTTTAAGCCTACTGTTAGGAATTCCCTATTCTCTGTCTTCTTTAAGCCTACTGTTAGGAATTCCCTACTCACTCTCTCTAGCCCCCACCCTCTCGTTCCTTACCCTTAGTGGCCACACCTGTTTGATATTCTATTATCTCTCGCACCTGTGGTGGCAGGCTAATTAGTCCCCCTGTGGGCTTTAAATACCAGGGCGCTTCCCCTCGTTTTGGCGTGGGGTCGTGTTGTATTCATGCCGAGTCATATTCCTAACATCTAGACTCTTTTCGGGAGATCCTCTGGTCTACCAATGCTGAAAGATGGATCTCTCCAGCCTTGAGATGTTTGCTCCAGCCTTCGTCTGCTGTCGCCGTAGCCTGTGGAGGAGACTGTTCTGCGCTCCCTGTAACTTCCATGGGAGGCACCCCAGCGTTCCACTGCAGACCCCAGCGCAGCTGTCGTCCTGACGCACATCTAGACCAACGCGCATCTCCCGGACCCTCGAGCTTGGCACGCTCTCCAGTCACCAGCGCGCAACGCGCATCTTCAAGAGCCTTCGCCACCTGCCGCCGTTTGCCTGGAGGGAGACACTGTACTGCGCTCTCTAATCCTCTACGGGAGGTATTCCAGTGTTCCACTTCAGACCTTCGAGCTTGGCACGCTCCTCCGTACCAGCGCACGGACGCGCATCTTCCAGACCTTCGAGCTTGGCACGCTCCTCCGTACCAGCGCACGGACGCGCATCTCCCAGACCTTCGAGCTTGGCACGCTCCTCCGTACCAGCGCACTGACGCGCATCTTCCAGACCTTCGAGCTTGGCACGCTCCTCCGTACCAGCGCACTGACGCGCATCTTCCAGACCTTCGAGCTTGGCACGCTCCTCCGTACCAGCGCACGGACGCGCATCTTCCAGACCTTCGAGCTTGGCACGCTCCTCCGTACCAGCGCGCCGACGAGGCGTCTCTCTGTTCCGACGCGCACACCAAGGTGTGGCGCGCACTCTGTTCCTCGGCTCCGACAGTGGCTACCCGGTGGACGACATCCTCGCCACCGCCACTGTTCCAGCTCCCTGTTCCGACGCGCACACCAAGGTGTGGCGCGCACTCTGTTCCTCGGCTCCGACAGTGGCTACCCGGTGGACGACATCCTCGCCACCGCCACTGTTCCAGCTCCCTGTTCCGACGCGCACACCAAGGTGTGGCGCGCACTCTGTTCCTCGGCTCCGACAGTGGCTACCCGGTGGACGACATCCTCGCCACCGCCACTGTTCCAGCTCCCTGTTCCGACGCGCACACCAAGGTGTGGCGCGCACTCTGTTCCTCGGCTCCGACAGCGGCTACCCGGTGGACGATGCCCTCGTCACCGCCACTGTTCCAGCACTCTGTTCCTCGGCTCCGACAGCGGCTACCCGGTGGACGATGCCCTCGTCACCGCCACTGTTCCAGCACTCTGTCCCTCGGCTCGGACAGCCAGCCACCCGGTGGCGATGCCCTCGCCCCGTTGCTGTCCCTGTACCTTTACGCATACGCCTGGGTGAGTTTTGATTGTGATGTCACTCACTCAGCGTAGTGCCCTTGCCCCCGTTCCCGTTGCTGTCCCTGTACCTTTACGCATACGCCTGGGTGAGTTTTGATTGTGATGTCACTCACTCAGCGTAGTGCCCTTGCCCCCGTTCCCGCTGCTTTCCCTGTACCTTTACGCATACGCCTGGGTGAGTTTTGATTGTGATGTCACTCACTCAGCGTAGTGCCCTTGCCCCCGTTCCCGTTGCTGTCCCTGTACCTTTACGCATACGCCTGGGTGAGTTTTGATTGTGATGTCACTCACTCAGCGTAATGCCTCTTGCCCCCGTTCCCGCTGCTGTTCCTGTACCTTTACGCATACGCCTGGGTGAGTTTTGATTGTGATGTCACTCTCCCAGCGTATTGCCCCTGTTAGTTAGTTTGGACATTTCATCTCCCAGCGTATTGCCCCTGTTAGTTAGTTTGGACATTTCATCTCCCAGCGTAATGCCTCTGTTTTTGGTTCTCACTTAGAATAGTATTTTTGGACTTTACATCTCCCCCTGTGTGTTTGTCACACGAAGATATTATTACTTTGTTCACTTTGTTATTTGGACTGTTCTGCACCTGCTCTGTTTATTCCCTTTTGTGCATTAACTCTCTCCTCTGTTCTGCAGAGCGGCCCAGATGTTTTTCCCACCAGTCCCCAGTTCCTCCCTGTTCCCAGCCCGCCTCCGCGGGCCTCTGTTCCCTCTGTCACCAGAACCTGGCCCTCGGTTCCCCAGAACCTGTTCCCTAGTTCTCCTAGTCCCTAGTCCTCTATCCCTAGTTCTCCTAGTCCCTAGTCCTCTATCCCTAGCTCTCCTAGTCCCTAGTTCTCTGTCCCAAGGCGTTCCCTTAACCTTCCCAAGGCGTTCCCTTAACCTTCCCAAGGCGTTCCCTTAACCTTCCCAAGGCGTTCCCTTAACTTTCCCTTAGGCGTTCCCTTTACCTTCCCATAGTGTTCCCTTTACCTGCCCACCTCTTCAAGGCACTTTTCCTTCCCCTCTTGTGTTATTCCAGTGTTTTGTGTTTTCTCCCTTAAAGGGACAGTGCCCCTTTTTCCCTGTTCTAAATAAATACCTGTTTCTTGGCAAACCATCATACCTGTCTTGTGTTGTGCGATTGGGGTCGGTTACAAACCATAACAGACCCTGATGTAAACAAGACGAAAGTCTTTCTCTGGTCTGCATCCCCTTAACAATTGTGTGTATTGAGCTGTACTGTATTGTACCCATTCTGCAATCTGTTAATAAAGTTTTCAATCAATCAATCAAACCTCCTCGTTTTCTCCGCCTCCTCGATGGTCTTTTGCGATGGGGGACACCGAGGCACAGACGTATTAGCTCGGCTGGGAGTTTGGCCAGCCATGCATTGCATATTATGATACTATTTTGATTGTGACTAAATGTAGGCTATAATCAATGAACAAATGCGTTACGAGCATGTGGCTTGGTTTGGGCGGAGGGAGCAACGTCACATAATTTTGGACAATTGGCCATACCCATTCCAAATGCGTTCCGCGGTCCATGCGTTATTCCACATATATATGGAATATATAATATGTGGAAAGTCACAGCACTTTGTGAGCGTCTAACGCAGGGGTGGCCAACCCATGGCTCGCGAGCCACATGTGGCTCTTTGCCCGTCAATGTGAGGCTCTTCCATCCAAAAAAAAAATATTATAATATATATATTTTTTTATTTAAAATAAAAAAAAAAAATGTGTCACTCAAACCTGTGGTAAACCTCAAATTTTTATATTAAGAGGTAATTATATAGTTTACACTGTTTATTTTTCTCATATTTCTCATATAAGCTGTGGGGTCATCTGACCCCTTCCGGCGGGAATCAGTGACATTTTCTCCATGGCTGTTCTAGTGTTAAGACATGCATGACATACAGATATATATATATATCTCTGAGCACCTGAAGACTGTGTTATTAAAACAGGAAGTGCAGCACTGTTGATAAGGCTGTAGCCTCCACTACTGTAGTGCCCTGCGCTGCAACACAACTAACACAAGAGTGAACAAAAAATGCTGTCTGTCGTTGACTGCTCGCTTGTGTTGTTTGTTGGATTAGTTTTGGATTATTTGGGCTCGCCAAACAAACTATCAAAACGTACACAGAACCGCGGTCTGTCGTTGACTGAGTCGCTTGTGTTGTCGCTGTGTGTCAGACTCTGGATTCTTTCGAACACCCGCCCACCTCTACCTCTGATTGGCTTACCATGACATTTTACTCAACCTCAGCCAATCGCGCACTGCCCACTAACCAAGGAAAAAAAGTATTGCTTCTCAGCGCAGAGATCTGTCTGATGAAAAAAACAGCTTCAATCATAGTAACGCACTGCATCTTTTGGCAGTAACGGTAACGGCGTTATTAAGATTGGAAGAGTTAGATTACTCGTTACTGAAAAAACTAACACCGTTATTCATAATGCTGTTATTCCCATCACTGGATGTCACAGTATGATGTCATAATCAAACATTCTAGAACATTTGTGATGTCACAGTATGATGTCATAATAAAACATTCTAGAACATTTGTGATGTCACAGTATGATGTCATAATCAAACATTCTAGAACATTCGTGATGGCACCGTATGATGTCATAATAGAACATTCTAGAACATTTGTGTACAGTATATATTCAACAATTCTCTCAGGAATTCTGAGGGGAGCTCAGTGTGAGAGGACGGAGATGGAGGGTTCCCCCTCTTGGGGGGGCCCCTCCAAGAGAGGAGATGATGTTTGTATTGTGATTGTATGACAAGAGGAGCAGAGAAGAAGGAGACAGAGACGATAGAAATGTGTTTTGAAGATGAGAAGAAGAAGAAGAGGAGTGTAAACTTTCTCAAGTGTGGGCGAAGCAAGAATTGCGGAGGGCAGTAATACGCCACGATGCGTCTACACTGCCGGAAATTCAAATAAGAAGAAGAAGAAGAATATCAAAGATCGCAGGGGGCAAGGAGGGTCCCGCGGAGGGGGGCCCAGACAGGAAGTAGACAATGGACAATGTAGTTGATGACAGGGTCCAGTAGAAGGAGAAAAAGACGGTGAAGAAGGAGAAGAAGGAGAAGAAGAAGAGCCCATAAAAAGAATTGCGGAGGGCAGTAATACGCCACGATGCGTCTACACTGCCGGAAATTCAAATAAGAAGAAGAAGAAGAATATCTCAGATCTCAGAAGACAAGTGAAGATCTCACTTGTTGTTTCCGGCTATTTGTCTGTAAGCTTGAATATATTCTGTAGATACAATTTAAAATCCCCACATGGAAAAGGAAACAATGTCCTGTACAATCCTTAATGAGCTGCGTCTGGAGGGAAGGTTCTGTGATGTGGTTATTAAAGTCAACAGCACTGAGTTGAATGCCCACAAGGCCCTCCTGTGTGACTGCAGCGACTATTTCAGGTAAGTTTAGCTTGGTTCAGGTTAGCTTGGTTCAGGTTAGCTTGCTTCACCTTAGCTTGGTTTAGGTTAGCTTGCTTCAGCTTAGCTTGGTTTAGGTTAGCTTGGTTCAAGTTAGCTTGGTTAGTAAACAGATACCATACTGTACTTTTACTGTAAACAGATACTATACAGTACTTCTACTGTAAACAGATACTATACTGCACTTCTACTGTAAACATATACTATACTGTACATCTAGTGTAAAAAGATACTATACTGTACTTCTACTGTAAAAAATATACTGTACTGTACTTATACTGTAAAAATATACTATACTGTACTTCTACTGTAAACAGATAATATACTGTACTTCTACTGTAAAATTATAATATATATATTTTGTTATTTAAAAAATTTAAAAAGAAATGTGTCACTCAAACCTGTGGTAAACCTCATATTTTTATATTAAGAGGTAATTATATAGTTTACACTGTTTATTTTTCTCATATTTCTCATATAAGCTGTGGGGTCATCTGACCCCTTCCGGCGGGAATCAGTGACATTTTCTCCATGGCTGTTCTAGTGTTAAGACATGCATGACATACAGATATATATATCTCTGAGCACCTGAAGACTGTGCTATTAAAACAGGAAGTGCAGCACTGTTGATAAGGCTGTAGCCTCCACTACTGTAGTGCCCTGCGCTGCAACACAACTAACACAAGAGTGAACAAAAAATGCTGTCTGTCGTTGACTGCTCGCTTGTGTTGTTTGTTGGATTAGTTTTGGATTATTTGGGCTCGCCAAACAAACTATCAAAATGTACACAGAACGGCGGTCTGTCGCCCACCTCTACCTCTGATTGGCTTACCATGACATTTTACTCAACCTCAGCCAATCGCGCACTGCCCACTAACCAAGGAAAAAAAGTATTGCTTCTCAGCGCAGAGATCTGTCTGATGAAAAAAACAGCTTCAATCATAGTAACGCACTGCATCTTTTGGCAGTAACGGTAACGGCGTTATTAAGATTGGAAGAGTTAGATTACTTGTTACTGAAAAAACTAACACCGTTATTCATAATGCTGTTATTCCCATCACTGGATGTCACAGTATGATGTCATAATCAAACATTCTAGAACATTTGTGATGTCACAGTATGATGTCATAATAAAACATTCTAGAACATTTGTGATGTCACAGTATGATGTCATAATCAAACATTCTAGAACATTCGTGATGGCACCGTATGATGTCATAATAGAACATTCTAGAACATTTGTGTACAGTATATATTCAACAATTCTCTCAGGAGCTCGAGAGAAGATCTCATTGAAGGATCAAGAACAAGATGCCTTGCCGACTGTCTACATACGCCTAAGGATCAAGAACAAGATGCCTTGCCGACTGTCTACATATGGAAAGATCTCATTTGATGATCTCAAGAAGGAGGGAAGGCGAGCGAGGCAGCTTATGGAGAGCGGGGAGAGTGGAAAACCGTCCTGGAAAGGCATGAGGGGGAGTGAGCGGTGGTGGAAGGCGAGCGAGGCAGCTTATGGAGAGCGGGGAGAGTGGAGTCCTCGTGAATGGCCCCGGCCGGTGCAAGACTGTCCAGGGTTATGGGTGAATCGAGATGGGAGCGAGTGGAATGAGGGCATGCGTCAGGAGGATGGCAAAGGGAAGGAGTCGGGTGGTGACAGAATGGAGTATAGTGGGGAGGAGAGTGAGAAAGAAGAGATTGAGAAAGAGGTGTGGGAAATGGCGGGGAAGAAGAGGAAGAAACAGATGGGGAGGAACGACAGCGATGGGGATAGCCAGGGCAAGGGTGAGGGGTCGGGTGAGAGTAGGGGGGAGGAGAGGGGGGGAGAAGGGGGGAAGAGGAAGAAAGTGGGGGACGATAGCTCAAGTGGGCCGGGAGACGAGGGTGCTGGAAAAGATGTGGCAAAAGCGGAAGTGATCCATATAGTGGTCAGGCTTGAGGGGGAGAGGGGTGAGAGGAAAGTAGGTAGGCTCGAGTGGCCCAAACTCATTGCCGAGCAATTAGGGGAGGTAAAGTACGTGAGAGTTTTGTGGGATGGGAATCTGGCCGTAGGGTGTGGTAGTGAGGGGCAGGTGGAGGTGGCTAGGAAGATGCGGGGCATTGGGGGGGTGGGTATAAGTAAGGTGGCGAGGGTAGGGGAGAAGAGGGTGGGGGGATGTAAGGGGGTGATAGCTGGGGTACCGGTCGAGGTTACAGTAGAGCAGCTGGTGGGAGAGCTAATGGAGAACGGGCGTAATGGCATAGTTAAGAGTGCAGAAAGGATGAAGAGGGGAGCAGAGAGGGCAGTGACGGGGACGGTAGTGATTACATTTGAGGGGGTTGTTCCTAGGGAGGTGTTTGTAGGGCGTAGGATGTATAGGGTTAGGGAATTTGTTCATGATCCTCTTAGGTGCTATAGGTGCCAGGAGTTTGGCCATATAGCTATCACGTGTAGGAAGGGGCTGAGGTGCGCTAGGTGTGGCGGGGAACATGAATATGGGAAGTGTGGAGAGGGAGTGAAGCCGAAGTGCTGTAGTTGTGGTGGGGAGCATAGTGTAGCGTTTAGGGGGTGCGAGGTGATGATGAAGGAGGTCGCGGATCGGAGAGAGAGAAGGGAGGGTAAGTTGACGTATGCTGGGGCGGTTAGCAGGGCAGGACAGGGTAGCCAAGAAAGGGTGCAGGGGGTTGAAGGAGGGCATTTGGCAGTGAGGGTAGAGCAGGTAGAGAGGGGAAGGGAGGAGAAATTAGGTATTGTGGCCTTCGTGGCAGGGGTAGTTACTGGTATGGCAGAGGCTAAGGGTAAAACAGCGATTGTGAAGATGATTGTTAGGATAGCGGTTCAACATCTGGGATTGGAAGGTCTGGACTGGGAGGTGGTGTATAGCGAATTGGCTGAGGGGGCTGCGAGGGACAAGGCTGCGAGGGACAAAGCAGCCCAGGATAAGATAGCAGGGGGCAAGGTGGGTCCCGCGGAAGGGGGCTCAGACAGGAAGTAGCAGCAGTAGCTGCACTCCAATGGACAATGTAGGTGATGACGGGGTCCAGTAGAAGAAGAAAAAGAAGGTGAAGAAGGAGAAGAAGGAGAAGAAGAAGAGCCCATAAAAAGAATTGCGGAGGGCAGTAATACGCCTCGATGCGTCTACTCTGCCGGAAATTCAAATAAGAAGAAGAAGAAGAGAGGAGACGATGTTTGTATTGTGATTGTATGACAAGAGGAGCAGAGAAGAAGGAGACAGAGATGATAGAAATGTGTTTTGAAGATGAGAAGAAGAAGAGGAGTGTAAACTTTCTCAAGTGTGGGCGAAGCAAGAATTGTGGAGGGCAGTAATACGCCACGATGCGTCTACACTGCCGGAAATTCAAATAAGAAGAAGAAGAAGAAGAAAATTCTCTCAGAAGATCTCAAGAGAGAGGATTCTGGTGGCGATGAGATGGAGGGTTCCCCCTATTGGGGGGGCCCTCCAAGAGAGGAGATGATGTTTGTATTGTGATTGTATGACAAGAGGAGCAGAGAAGAAGGAGACAGAGACAATAGAAATGTGTTTTGAAGATGAGAAGAAGAAGAGGAGTGTAAACTTTCTCAAGTGTGGGCGAAGCAAGAATTGTGGAGGGCAGTAATACGCCACGATGCGTCTACACTGCCGGAAATTCAAATAAGAAGAAGAAGAAGTTCTCAGATCTCACAAGACAAGTGAAGATCTCACTTGTTGTTTCCGGCTACTTGTCTGTAAGCTTGAATATATTCTGTAGATACAATTTAAAATCCCCACATGGTAAAGCAAACAATGTCCTGTACAATCGTTAATGAGCTGCATCTGGAGGGAAGGCTCTGTGATGTGGTTATTAAAGTCAACAGCACTGAGTTGAATGCCCACAAGGCCCTCCTGTGTGACTGCAGTGACTATTTCAGGTAAGTTTAGCTTGGTTCAGGATAGCTTGGTTCAGGTTAGCTTGGTTAGTAAACAGATACCATACTGTACTTTTACTGTAAACAGATACTATATTGTACTTCTACTGTAAACAGATACTATACTGTACTTCTACTGTAAACAGATACTATAATGTACTTCTAATGTAAAAATATACTATAATGTACTTCTACTGTAAACAGATACTGTACTTCTACTGTAAACAGATAATATACTGTATGTCTACTGTAAACAGATACTATACTGCACTTATACTGTAAACAGATATTATACTGTACTTCTACTGTAAACAGATACTATAATGTACTTCTAATGTAAAAATATACTATACTGTACTTCTACTGTAAACAGATACTATAATGTAATTTTACTGTAAACAGATAATATACTGTACTTATACTGTAAAAATATACTATACTGCACTTCTACTGTAAACAGATACTATACTGTAAACAGATAATATACTGTACTTCTACTGTAAAATATACTATACTGCACTTCTACTGTAAACAGATAATATACTGTACTTCTACTGTAAAAAAAATACTATACTGTACTTCTACTGTAAACAGATCATATACTGCACTTCTACTGTAAACAGATAATATACTGTACTTCTACTGTAAACAGATACTATACTGTACTTCTACTGTAAACATATACTATACTGTACTTATACTGTAAACAGATACTATACTGTACTTATACTGTAAAAATATACTATACTTCTACTGTGCTAAGACCCTATACTTCTACAGTGAAAATATATGACTACACAGGACAGAATGTTGCTTACTGTTTACTCATCAGATATCTCTATACTCTGCGTCCCACAGAGCCCTCTTCACTCGCTGGAGCGACTCAGAGAAAGCAGTCTACAGTATCCCTGGGGTGTCCCCGGGTATGATGCAGCTCATCATAGAGTACTCCTACACACGCTTTGTGCTGGTGACAGCAGAGAACGTGAAAGAGCTTCTCGTGGCTGCAGACCAGCTTCGCGTCACTGGCATAGTAGGAGCGTGCTCTGACTTCCTAGAGGGCCAGCTGTCTCTGGAAAACTGTGTCGGCATCTGGAGGTTCACGGACATCTACTGCTGCCCTGACCTGAGGCGCAAGGCCCATCTCTGCATCGTGTGCCACTTTGAGGAGATGTTGCACGTCTCACAGGAGTTTGTGGAGCTGTCCCCGCAGCAACTGGTGGACATCATTGAGAGGGATGACCTGAACGTGAAGAGCGAGGAGATGGTGTTCGAGGCCGTCCTCCGTTGGATCGACCACTCCCGTGAGGAGCGTAAAACACACATCCCTTTGCTGCTGCCCAAGGTAACTAATTGTATTACGGATACACAAACATGGTTGCTAGTGCCTGAGCCACATTTTTTTTTTTTTTTTTTTTTTTATTATTTTACTTTTTCTTGTTTGTCTGTCTCTTGTCAAGGTCATTATGATTCATGTTACTGTTATTATTGTTGTCGTCGCTGTTGTCATTGTTATTATTATTATTATTATTATTATTATTATTATTATTATTATTATTATTATTATTATTATTATTATTATTATTATTATTATTATTATTATTGTACTGTTATGTTCTGTTTTATGTATGAAAAGAAAAGAAAAACATTTATAAATAAACTAATTGTATTACTGTGCATTACATTAAAACAACACTAGGTTCCCTAGTACAGTGGTTGTCAAACATTTGGGTCCAAACTGTTCCCTAGCAACAGAAACCGTCTACAACCGATGTCTAAGTTGTACCCGCTGTCTGCTTGTCTCTTCCCAGGTTCGCATGGGCTTGATGAGGCCTGACTACTTCAGGAGCAACGTCCAGAACAACCCTGTGGTGAGGGACAGCCACGACTGCAGGCCCCTCATCCTCAGCGTCCTGAACCCCCCTGGCTCCGACAGGCTCCCAAACCCCCTGATGCGCCCACGCCGGCCCCAGGAGGTCCTATTGGCCATCGGAGGCCTGGGTGGCGGCAGCACCACCATGGAGGCTTACGATATCCGAGCCGGTGGATGGATGGACGTGAGCGTTGAGGGGGAGAGTCCCCGGTGGTGCCACGGCACAGCTTATCTCCACGGTCTGGTCTACTGTGTCGGTGGCCAGGACGCCGTACAGCCTCTCAGCAGTGTGCGCAGGTTCAACCCCGTCACTCGCAGCTGGCTGCAGGCGGCTCCCATGCACTCACACCGCTGGGAGCTCAGCGTGGTCGTGTTGGACGGCTGTATCTACGCCATGGGAGGGAGAGACAACAGACACGTGGTACTGAACACCGCCGAGCGCTACGAGCCTGAAACCAACCAGTGGACAGTGATCTCACCCATGCTGGAGCACAGGTGCCGCGCCGGGGCAGCAGCCCTCCAGGGCAAGGTGGGTGGAACTGAGGGACACAGGGTGCTAGATGAACACAAGGAACGTTAGATCAGAAATCAATAAATGTCTTTATTGCCAAGTAAGCTTGCACATACAAAAGATGTGTCTGGGTCCTTTGGTGCATCAACATTAACAGACAATTAAAGTAGAATGAAATCAAATGGAATATATAAACTAAATTAGAATATTCTTTCTTATTACAGGTTTACATCTGTGGTGGCTTCAACAGGAGGGAGTTTCTGCTCACAGCTGAGTGCTACAGCCCAGACACCGACCAGTGGACTCTGATCGCCCCCATGAGCACCAGGCGTGAGGCAGTGGGAGTCGCTGCATACGGAGCACATGTCTATGCAGTAGGTGCACACAGAGACAAATGCTTTATACTAGATATTTTTATAGATATATCATTTGACTTTCAATGCTTCTGTGATGCCCTCATTTCCCTAAATGGATTAATACAGTGTCTGCCTGCCTGAGCCACACACTAAAACATTCCTCTCATGTGTCCTGTCCTCAGGTGGGAGGGGGGGACGGTAGGTGGCACACCCTGCGTAGCGCGGAGGCCTACAGCCCCTTGACTGACTCCTGGAGCGCCCTGCCCGACATGCTCACCCCCCGCTGGAGCCTTGGCATCGCGGTGCTGGACGACCTGCTCTTCGTGGTCGGAGGCTACAATGGCTCCAGAACCATCTCCAACAACGTGGAGCGCTACGACCAGAGCAGCGACAAGTGGACTGTAGCCGAGGACATGAAGATCCCGCGCAGTGGCCTAAGCTGCTGCATAATGCATGGGCTGCCATTTTACATGAGCCAGTACGCTGCTCCCCGTGGAGGAGGAGGAGGAGGAGGAGGAGGAGGAGGAGGAGGAGGAGGAGCAGGAGGAGGGTAGGAGGAGGAGGAAGAAGAGCAGGAGCAGGAGGAGGAGGAGGAGGAGGAGGAGCAGGAGGATGAGGAGGATGAGGAGGAGCAGGAGGAGGAGGAGGAGGAGGAGGAGCAGGAGCAGGAGGAGGAGGAGGGGAGGAGGAGGAGGAGCAGGAGGAGGAGCAGGAGGAGGAGGAGGAGGAGGAGGAGGAGGAGCAGGAGGAGGAGCAGGAGGAGGAGGAGGAGGAGGAGGAGGAGGAGGAGGAGGAGGAGGAGGAGATATATATATTAGGGCTGTCAAAATTAATGTTTTAATTTTGGAGATTAATTTAAATGATTTAAAGCATTAAAATAAATTAATCTATGGAGTGAAAAATCTTCAATCTTAGCTCCGCGGATATAAGAAAGAGATCTAGCTGAGTCAATGTTGATGGTTTTGTGGAACATTTGTATTTCACAGGAGAGAAACTATTCAAAGAAAGCTATTAAAATAGTCTTTGAATCTAAATATACTTTCTTTATTTGTTACAAGCTTCGGTCTTAAGTAGAAAAATGCTATTTTTAATCTAGATTAAATTGTGAGATGAATTAGTTAAAAAAAATTGTATCTATTGACAGCACTAATATATATATTTCACACATGATTAAATTCTGTGTCAATTCTTTCTCAAACCGGAGCCAGGCGAGTGGCGACGCCGGCGATGCTTTTCTTCCTTCAGATCTCAGCGTGGTGGTCAATTTGGCAACTCCACCTCTGCAACTCGGCGTTCCATTTCCGGACGGAGGCCTCCCGGCAGGCAGGAGGCGCTGTGGGGCAACTGTACCTCCATCCACAGCCACAGCCACGGACAACTCCATTTGTCAGGCAAGGCCACAGGGAAAATACAGATTGCAATTCCACGGTACAGGAACCTGCCTCCTCGTCTCTCTGCTCCTCTTCCAAGCAACACGCCGTGTTTACATCTGCAGCCACAGCCGGGGTGGAGCAGTCCTTTAACCACTCTCTCACTCCATCCCTCTGTCTCTCTATCCCTCCAGCCATCCATCTATCTCTCCATCCATCTCTCTATCCCTCCAGCCATCCATCTATCTCTCCATGCCTCTGTATATCCCTCTCTCCATCCTTCCATATCTATGTCCCACTCTCTCTCCATCCCTCTGTCTCTCCATCTATATATCCCTCTCTCCATCCGTCCATTTCTGTCTCTCTCTCTCTCTCTCTCTCTCTCTCTCTCTCTCTCTCTCTCACTCTCTCTCTCTCTCTCTCTCTCTCTCTCTCTCTTGCCATCCCTATATCTCTCCATATCTCTATCCCTCAATCCATCTCTCTTTACATCCCTCTATTTCTCCATCTCTCTATATCCCTCTCTCTATCCTTATAATAATAATAATAATAATAATAATAATAATAATAATAATAATAATAATAATAATATAATAATAATAATAATAATAATAATAATAATAATAATAAATTGAATTTGTATTGCACTTTTTGTTCGCTGGGATCCCAAAGTGCTACAGGGTTAAAACATAATTAAAAAATAAAATAATTATTAGTAAAAAAAATATATATACAGAATAAAAATAAGATAAAAATAGAACGTGTCCGTTTATGCAGTTATGGGTGAGCATCAGGATTTTGTAATTGATCCGGGATGATATTGTTGTTGTATTGTATAATGTTGTTTGCTGTTTATGTCATAATTGTGCTTTTGGCAACTTTTGTGAAATTTCATGACAATAAAGCTTTTTGAATTGAATTGAATTGAATTGGATTGAATTGAGAGAGAGAGAGAGAGAGAGAGAGAGAGAGAGAGAGAGAGAGAGAGAGAGAGAGAGAGAGAGAGAGAGAGAGAGAGAGAGAGAGAGACGTGTGAATGTGTGAGTGAGTGGGTGAATGTGAGGCATACGTTGTAAAGTGCTATTGATTTAAATGCCAACCCAATTGTTGCAATAATAAAAGGTGATATATTGCTCACAGTTAGTACTCTTTCCAATAAACAAACAATATTGATACAAGACTGTATACAAAAACATCCACCTTCCTCTGTGATAGTCTATCTCAATAATAGACCAAAACAAAATGCAATGTTCATCTACTTCAAATCAAATGACCCGACACGGCATTGTTGGAGCCATTCTATTGTGTTCTTAGTGTATCTATAGTTTATTTACATTTAGTTTCTGCACCTCTGTAGTCATCTACCCCACCTAGCGTCCAAAGGCTGGTACTGCATGTTGAGAGTGGGGGGCGGGGACTGTTGGAATCTCAGGTGGGATAATGAGCAGGAAGAGAAGGCCTAGGGATGTTTGGTGAAGGTGCCATTGGTTATACATGTTTCTTTAAACCACATCAGTGTGAGAATTCAGTTATTTTTGAGTATTGGAATCTATCTTTTGATGTTTTCTTTAGATGCTTCAGATGCTTAAAATTAACCTATAATTGAATTCATAATACCTTGGAAGGATCTCGTTTTGGATTTTGGAACGCACTGCTCCCTCTAGTGGCGGATGAGCGGGGCTACAGGGGGACAGGCCGCGCGCGTGGCTCCCAGCAGCTGAGTCGCTGAAGAGCCTCGTGTGCAGGCATGCGTTGTTCATGGGACGGGGTAGCACGGTGTGCAAGCTCACTGAGTATTAAAGATTTGAGCAGAAGCGCGTGCACGTGTAGCAGGTACAACCTAGCACCTGCCACGAAATTCGACCGCGCCTCGAGTGGGAGTCGAACCCCGAGCGTCTGCACGGGGGGAAGCAACACAAACCGCTGCGCCAAGAGAGGAACTCCTCCCTAAGCGCTCGGTTTATATGCCTCTGGGGAGTGAGTTTTCACTTCAATGTACCGCTACCGAGCCAGCCACATCTCTGGTCACACTATCGCGGTACATATCCGTTACACACGCACATGCATGGTTGTGCGCGCATGCGCGTGCACTCAAGAACGCGCTGCGCTCGACTCGGCTCGTCTGTTTACCTGCCTCCCGGCGCTACCTCGCATTATCATAACAATAGCCGCTAGGCCGGTGTCTTCAACCACGTCTGGACTCTTTGTGATGTAAATATGGAATGTCCCAAGTTGCTGCTGTTTACAGAGTGTATTGTTGTCCAAAGGTGAATGATGTATGAGGAATCGAATACATTTTCCTACGTGTCTCACCGTTTGGAATTGACAACTGTTTTGATTTAACCCTTCATTCACCATCATTCACCTTTGGACAACAATACACTCTGTAAACAGCAGCAACTTGGGACATTCCATATTTACATCACAAACTTTGGGACTGAGTAGATAATTAATTAATCTTCTCTTTATTTTATTATTTATATTAAAACTGAATCAAACCATAAACAAGGTTGCCTGTTGGGATGTTAGATCCTAATGTGAAAAACTGATTTTATATGTCTGCACTTTATGTGCTCATTTTATGCCTGTCTTTCTTCTGTTGTGAAGCACTTTGAGCTGCAGTTTCAGTATGAAAGGCTATACAAACAAAGTGTATTATTATACATGTGCGCGAGGGACCATATGCGCGCGCGCGGCGGCATTATCCTGCGTGCCGGCTCAGTCCATATTAACAACGCACCACTGCTCGTGTGCTTTAGCTGAGACCGAGAGCGGGCTGAGAGAATAAACGTGTAACACGATACAGTACATCTCTACACACACGGCCAGCAAGCACACGGGGGAGCCATTGTGTGCAGTGTACACACACACGCACACACGGTGTGTGTTCGGCCTATATGTTTAACATTCAACTGAGGGGAAGAGGAGGAGGAGGAGGAGGAGGAGGAGGAGGAGGAGGAGGAGGAGGAGGAGGAGGAGGAGGAAAGGAGGAGGATGTGGAGAGGGAGGAGGATGTGGAGAGGGAGGAGGAGGAGGAAGAGGAGAGGGGGAGGAGGAGGAGGAGGAGGAGAGGGAGGAGGAGGAGGAAGAGGAGAGATGGGGAGGAGGAGGAGGAGGAGGAGAGGGAGGAGGAGGAGGAAGAGGAGAGAGGGGATGAGGATGAGGAGGAGGAGGAGGAGCAGGAGGAAGAAGAGGAGGAGGAGGAGAGGGAGGAGGAGGAGGAGGAGGAGAGGGAGGAGGAGGAGGAGCAGGAGGAAGAAGAGGAGGAGGAGGATGAGAGGGAGGAGGAGAGGGAGGAGGAGGAGGAGGAGAGCAGAGCTCCTAGTGGTCAACAGTGTCAGACTGTGGTTGTACTGGGCAGCTCCTAGTGGTCAACAGTGTCAGACTGTGGTTGTACTGGGCAGCTCCTAGTGGTCAACAGTGTCAGACTGTGGTTGTACTGGGCAGTTCCTAGTGGTCAACAGTGTCAGACTGTGGTTGTACTGGGCAGCTCCTAGTGGTCAGTCTGTGGTTGTACTGGACAGCTCCTAGTGGTCAACAGTGTCAGACTGTGGTTGTACTGGGCAGCTCCTAGTGGTCAACAGTGTCACACTGTGGTTGTACTGGGCAGCTCCTAGTGGTCAACAGTGTCAGACTGTGGTTGTACTGGGCAGCTCCTAGTGGTCAACAGTGTCAGACTGTGGTTGTACTGGGCAGCTCCTAGTGGTCAACAGTGTCAGACTGTGGTTGTACTGGGCAGCTCCTAGTGGTCAACAGTGTCAGACTGTGGTTGTACTGGACATCTGGTTGTGTTAAAGTGGCATGTGGCCCAGTGGTGTAAAAAAAATAGAACCATATATATATATATATATATATATATATATATATATATATATATATATGGCCAAAAACACCAGCGTCCTTCATCGATAACCAATCACATGTTTGGGCCAGGTGTGGTTTTGAATGCAGTTTAAAGCAGCCAGTGCCCCTGGGAGTCTGTGGAAGACCTGTGTTGCTCTGGGAGTCTGTGGAAGACCTGTGTTGCTCTGGGAGTCTGTGGAAGACCTGTGTTGCTCTGGGAGTCTGTGGAAGACCTGTGTTGCTCTGGGAGTCTGTGGAAGACCTGTGTTGCTCTGGGAGTCTGTGGAAGACCTGTGTTGCTCTGGGAGTCTGTGGAAGACCTGTGTTGCTCTGGGAGTCTGTGGAAGACCTGTGTTGCTCTGGGAGTCTGTGGAAGACCTGTGTTGCTCTGGGCATCTGTGGAAGACCTGTGTTGCTCTGGGAGTCTGTGGAAGACCTGGGTTGCTCTGGGAGTCTGTGGAAGACCTGTGTTGCTCTGGGAGTCTGTGGAAGACCTGTGTTGCTCTGGGAGTCTGTGGAAGACCTGTGTTGCTCTGGGAGTCTGTGGAAGACCTGTGTTGCTCTGGGAGTCTGTGGAAGACCTGTGTTGCTCTGGCGGTGGCTTCAACAGTGATGCAGAGCTCCGCTCTATTGCTGCCGGGCAGGTGAACTCACTCACGCTCATCTCCCAGAAGCTGCCTCATGCAGCTCTAACTGGATATGGAGCTTTTGCAAAACATGAAAGACGGCATCCAATACTGCACAGTGACTTTATAATACATTATAAAGGCAGTGGTGGAAAGTAACTAAGTATTTGTACTCAAGTTGTGTACCAGTTTCGAGTTACTTGTACTTCATGTGAGTATTTTCATTTTAGGGAACTTTATACTTTTTTACTCCATTACATTTCAAGGGAAATGTTGTACGTTTTACTCCACTACATGTATCTGAATCCATCAGTTACTAGCTATTTTGAAGAAAAATATGTTTGCATAGAAAACGCAATATAAAATAAAAAATATATGAAGATGATATACTTTTTCACATTTGAAGCCTGTTAACTTCAACGGGATGTAATCAGAGCAGCGTAACTGGACCACATACCACTTTAACATAGCCTTTAATCAGAGCAGGATAACTGGACCACATACCACTTTAACATAACCTTTAATCAGAGCAGCGTAACTGGACCACATACCACTTTAACCTAACATTTAATCAGAGCAGCGTAACTGGACCACATACCACTTTAACATAGACTTTAATCAGAGCAGCATAACTGGACCACATACCACTTTAACATCACCTTTAATTAGAGCAGCGTAACTGGACCACATACCACTTTAACACAACCTTTAATCAGAGCAGCATAACTGGACCACATACCACTTTAACACAACCTTTAATCAGAGCAGCGTAACTGGACCACACACCACTTTAACATGACCTTTAATCAGAGTAGCATAACTGGACCACATACCACCTTAACATAACCTTTAATCAGAGCAGCATAACTGGACCACATACCACTTTAACACAACCTTTAATCAGAGCAGCGTAACTGGACCACACACCACTTTAACATGACATTTAATCAGAGTAGCATAACTGGACCACATACCACCTTAACATAACCTTTAATCAGAGCAGCATAACTGGACCACATACCACTTTAACATAACCTTTAATCAGAGCAGCGTAACTGGACCACATACCACTTTAACATAACCTTTAATCAGAGCAGCATAACTGGACCACATACCACTTTAACATAACCTTTAATCAGTGCAGCATAACTGGACCACACACCACTTTAACATAACCTTTAATCAGAGCAGCATAACTGGACCACATACCACTTTAACATAACCTTTAATCAGAGCAGCGTAACTGGACCACACACCACTTTAACATCACCTTTAATCAGAGCAGCGTAACTGGACCACACACCACTTTAACATGACCTTTAATCAGAGCAGCATAACTGGACCACACACCACTTTAACATGACCTTTAATCAGTGCAGCGTAACTGGACCGAATACCACTTTAACACAACCTTTAATCAGTGCAGCGTAACTGGACCACACACCACTTTAATATCACCTTTAATCAGAGCAGCGTAACTGGACCACATACCACTTTAACCTAACATTTAATCAGAGCAGCGTAACTGGACCACATACCACTTTAACATAACCTTTAATCAGAGCAGCATAACTGGACCACATACCACTTTAACATAACCTTTAATCAGAGCAGCATAACTGGACCACATCCCACTTTAACATAACCTTTATTCAGAGCAGTGTAACTGGACCACATACCACTTTAACATAACCTTTAATCAGAGCAGCGTAACTGGACCACATACCACTTTAACATAACCTTTAATCAGAGCAGCATAACTGGACCACATACCACTTTAACATCACCTTTAATCAGAGCAGCGTAACTGGACCACACACCACTTTAACATCACCTTTAATCAGAGCAGCGTAACTGGACCACACACCACTTTAACATCACCTTTAATCAGAGCAGCGTAACTGGACCACATACCACTTTAACATGACCTTTAATCAGAGCAGCATAACTGGACCACACACCACTTTAACATGACCTTTAATCAGTGCAGCGTAACTGGACCGAATACCACTTTAACACAACCTTTAATCAGTGCAGCGTAACTGGATCACACACCACTTTAATATCACCTTTAATCAGAGCAGCGTAACTGGACCACATACCACTTTAACCTAACATTTAATCAGAGCAGCGTAACTGGACCACATACCACTTTAACATAACCTTTAATCAGAGCAGCATAACTGGACCACATACCACTTTAACATAACCTTTACTCAGAGCAGCGTAACTGGACCACATACCACTTTAACATAACCTTTAATCAGAGCAGCATAACTGGACCACATCCCACTTTAACATAACCTTTAATCAGAGCAGCGTAACTGGACCACATACCACTTTAACATAACCTTTAATCAGAGCAGCGTAACTGGACCACATACCACTTTAACATAACCTTTAATCAGAGCAGCATAACTGGACCACATACCACTTTAACATCACCTTTAATCAGAGCAGCGTAACTGGACCACATACCACTTTAACATCACCTTTAATCAGAGCAGCGTAACTGGACCACACACCACTTTAACATCACCTTTAATCAGAGCAGCGTAACTGGACCACACACCACTTTAACATCACCTTTAATCAGAGCAGCGTAACTGGACCACATACCACTTTAACATGACCTTTAATCAGAGCAGCATAACTGGACCACACACCACTTTAACATGACCTTTAATCAGTGCAGCGTAACTGGACCGAATACCACTTTAACACAACCTTTAATCAGTGCAGCGTAACTGGATCACACACCACTTTAATATCACCTTTAATCAGAGCAGCGTAACTGGACCACATATAGCACTTTAACCTAACATTTAATCAGAGCAGCGTAACTGGACCACATACCACTTTAACATAACCTTTAATCAGAGCAGCATAACTGGACCACATACCACTTTAACATAACCTTTACTCAGAGCAGCGTAACTGGACCACATACCACTTTAACATAACCTTTAATCAGAGCAGCATAACTGGACCACATCCCACTTTAACATAACCTTTAATCAGAGCAGCGTAACTGGACCACATACCACTTTAACATAACCTTTAATCAGAGCAGCGTAACTGGACCACATACCACTTTAACATAACCTTTAATCAGAGCAGCATAACTGGACCACATACCACTTTAACATCACCTTTAATCAGAGCAGCGTAACTGGACCACATACCACTTTAACATCACCTTTAATCAGAGCAGCATAACTGGACCACATACCACTTTAACATTACATTTAATCAGAGCAGCGTAACTGGACCACATACCACTTTAACATAACCTTTAATCAGAGCAGCGTAACTGGACCACATACCACTTTAACATAACCTTTAATCAGAGCAGCGTAACTGGACCACATACCACTTTAACATAACCTTTAATCAGAGCAGCATTAGGTTATATATTTACCACTGTTGACATATGACAAATTATTTACACACCAACCATTCAGGTTATATATTTAGGTATATTATACCCACCGTATTTAAGTTTAAGTCACATGGTGTGTCATATCTGTGTTAGTTTCGGGACAGCACATCATGTGATCTGTTTTTTTTACATCTGTTAGTTGTTTTACATCTGTTAGTTAAAAGAGTTTCATAAAAACATAGGTTATATTACACACACACACACACACACACACACACACACACACACACACACACACACACACACACACACACACACACACACACACACACATACATACATATACACACTTACAAAGTATAATACAAGTTTAAATTAGAAATACAATATATCAGTAATAGTACAAAGCTGTGTTATAGAGTGATTATTAGACATCTCATATTAGGTATAAACTAGAGTAGCTAGAGTTACAGATGATGTATTGCCTAGTATCTATATAATCAATGAAGGGTTGCAGAGTCCGATGGCATTGATCTCCTATGATGTTGTTTAACAGTTCATCAGCTCGCTCCACCCTGCATCACACCCTTCCGTTATGAACAGTGATGCCAGTAACTAGTTACTCTAATCTGATTACTTTTTTCAGTAAATAGTCATCTAACTTGTTACTTTTTACAAGCCAGTAATCTGATTACAGTTACTTTTCCAAGTGGCTATGCGTTACTATTTAGTTACTATATCTCATAATGCTGATAAGAGAGCCAGGGGTACAGTCAGCTAGACCGGAGATTGGACGTGCGCTCGCACAGCCAATGAGCAGCCAATCATGATTTATGACATTATGCACTTTCAATAAAGCATTATAAAAAATTAAATAAAAACTGTTGTCATTCTTATGTTGTGGCAGCAGCAGGGGGGACGACGACGACTTCGTAACCTAGTTACTTTCAAAGTAACTTAGTAATCAAGTAATCAGTAAAGTAACTAGATTACTTTTTAAGGCGAGACACTGCAGGTGAATAGGCAAATATCCTTTTTTTGTTGATTTTGAGATTTTGTTATATTTTGCTTCCTAAACATGTCTTCTATGAAACTAGTGACAATAAAACGTCAATAACACACATTTAGTTGTTTATTTTACTTCATTTTGCCTTATTGCATCCATAAATTGTGAGGTTCGCCTGTTCCCTGGACCTTTAATTCCCTGTCTCCTCACCTCACCAGCCCCCACCCTCGCGTTGTTTTACTCTCCTCTGCTCTTCACTAGCCCCCACCCTTGGACTACCTTTCACAGCTGTGATAAGTTATGATTAGCGCCCCAGAGGGCTTTAAATACCTGGACTCCCCTCCAGTCCTCGTCGGGTCGTTCTGTATGCTACCATCTACCGCCGCGCTCCTGGTGAGACATCGTCATCGCTCTCTATTCTTCCACGGGAGGATTCCTTTGTTCTCTCTGGGAGACGTTGTGCCATTCTGTATGCTGGTTCTTTGTTCTGGACTCTGTATCCTTTTCTGTGTTCAGTGTTCATGGAGTCCTAGACGTTACCATCACCTGCCGCGTCTCCGGCGTGAGACGAGGTGCCAGCCATCGCCACCTGTCGCCGTTTGCCTGGAGTGGGACACAGTCTGCGCTCTCTAATTCTCTACGGGAGGTTTTCCAGTGTCCCACTCCAGACCCCAAGCCGGCGCGCTCCACTCCAGACCCCAAGCCGGCACGCTCCACTCCAGACCCCAAGCCGGCGCGCTCCACTCCAGACCCCAAGCCGGCGCGCTCCACTCCAGACCCCAAGCCGGCGCGCTCCACTCCAGACCCCAAGCCGGCGCGCTCCACTCCAGACCCCAAGCCGGCGCGCTCCACTCCAGACCCCAAGCCGGCGCGCTCCTACTCCAGACGCTCAAGCCAGCGCGCATCGCTTCCTATCCCACGGGACGATGCGTCTCTTCACTTCCGAGGAGGATCTCCTTGCCAGGCCTCCGCCGTCTGAACCCTGCCATCCCTGTAAGCAGCTCTGGCCCTCGCCCTGTCCAAGGCCTTAACCCTGTTTCTCTGTCCCTGTCTCCAGCCCGCCTCCCCGGGCCTCTGTCCCTGTTTCCCCATCTCCTGTGCCCCTGTTCCTGCCCTGACCTTTTGCCCTGGCCCTGTCCCTTAGCCTTAGCCTTTCCCCTTAGCCTGCTCGCCTCTTAAAGGCACAGTGCCACATTTTTCCCTATTTCTTTGTTTCCAGTATTTTTGTGTTCTCCCTTAAAGGGACAGTGCCGCTTTTTGTTTGTATTGAATAAATGCCCTGTTTTGGCTTACTCTCATACCTGTCTTGTGTTGTGCGATTGGGGTCGGTTACAAACCATAACATATTTAATGGGGAAGTGCCTCATTTGCATATATAAACATACATTTCAGAAAACTTGCAATATATTTCTTCTTAGTTTATATGTACATAACAAACTGGGAAAGTTTCATAGTGATATCTATTCAAATATTTTTTGCCTATTAGGGGGTACTACACTGTACTACACTGTTTGTAGCCTGTGTGTAGTTCTGTTCAGTTCAATAACATCATTATTATTATTATTCAGTTATCAGGCATGTGTTTAGGTTGTCTATTACTAATGGTTTGATTAGGTTTTGTGTTTGTAAATATCTGTTTAAAAAAAAAATATGGCATTTTACAATACAGAACTTTGAAGGCGTTTTCCCAAAAATGAGTTTTAAGAGTTTTTCCTCATACTCTGAGCCAGAAATCTCCACTGCAGTAGCACTCACATACACCAAACCTTCCAGTTCTATTTATATCTATGTTCTGAAGGTATTTACAGAAGGGTTTGTTGATATCGCATTCATACCCTGATTTATATCACATTTCATTCCTAAAAACATGGCGAAATATGGAATTTTACCATAAAAATGTACTGAATGGAGTATTTTCTGATTTATGGAGTGATAAAAAGAGATATCCAAAATTCCCTCTGTAATAACCTTTGGCTCTAATATGTCAACAAAATGAAACTATAATTTTGAAAATGGCTTTATCCAATGTTCAGATTTCTGTCCTGGAATTATATGCAAATTAGTGCATATTTAAGTAGATAATGCCTCATTTGCATATTTAAACATACAATTTCAGAAAACTTGTAATACAAAACAGTCTTGTCTTAATATAAGTAATCAACTGGGGAAGTTTCATTGTGATATCTCTTAGTTAATTATTTTACCCTATTCACCTGTAGTGTCTCCCCTTAACACTTTCCGTGCCACTCACGAGATTTCTCTGGTTTTTTTATAGGTGGTTGCTAGCCACTCACGAGATTTCTCTGATTTTTTTTATTTTTATTTTTTTAGCGATCTGAAAAATTATTGCATCACCCGAGCCTACCCGAGTATAGCCGAGGGGCGCCGGCGATCACTGTGGAAAAAAGCGCCCCCTGTCGTCTCCCAGATGACATAAGTGATTTTGGAATGGACTCAATGAAAATGAATGGGGAAAAAAATCCGGTACTCCACATTTTCCAGTTCACTGATCCAGCCGAGGTTACCACAGTTCATTCTGGAACCTCAGATCCCCGCGGATCATGGAGTTCTACAGTATCGCGTTGGATCCATACACTTATCGATTTTTTCGAATGGTGATCAGGAATTGGAATATACCAGTTGGATACCATCTGATGTCAGGTAAGGACTCTATGTTATCAGTGTTAGGATAATCAGAGTAAGTTTGATGAAGTTATAAGCTGTTTTGTGAAATGTCTTCTTTCGGTTTCACTGTAAAAGTCCGTGAGGAAATCAACGGAGCGATTATCCGCGCGCGGCCGTAATGTGCTTGCGTGCACGTATAATATTGATCATCTAGCGTTTATTTGAAAACGATTCATAAAAAGGCAGACGAATATCAACGTTGTGGAATATTCCACTAAAAGACGATTTTCATAGAATGCTCCAGAATGAGCTGTTTTTTATATCAAAACGGGGGCTTTTCTAAATGCTCTAAAACGGAAACGACGCGATAAAAAAACAATCTGCCTTCACAGCACTGACTGGAAATAGCCACATAGACACATAGCCATAATTTAAAACATAGATATTAACGTTAACATTGGCGCCGATGGTGGCATTCAGCCGGTAAAACGGAAAACCAGGCGTGGCGCTCAAAGTGTTAAAGGAGTAATCAGTAATCAGTAATCAGATTATTTTTTACAAGTAATCTGTGGCATCACTGGTTATGAAATACACATTTGGAACAGGATCCATGTCAGAAACATGTGACGTGTGTCGTGTCCAGTGACAGAGACGGAGGAGAACAGAGGGACGTAAACACTTGAGTACAACCAGCTAGTGGCTCTGATCTTCAGATGCCCTTTAGACGGTGGGCCGAATGTCTCTAGAGGCTTCCGTTAATGAAATGATTGATATGGGTAAACAGACTATATGTTATTGTAATATGAACTACATAATATACTATAATAACACATTTCCGTTTGTTGGCAACGGTTGTTGGGTCATATCTTTATGAAATTAATGTGTTGATAAGATAAAAACTACCTACGTTTGTGAAAAGGGGCGTTGCTGCGGAACCAATCAAAACGCGTTACAACGTCAGGTGACTTGATTTCTCCCAATGACATTCTTCAAGCCCTGGAACCAGGAAGTAAATATTGCTACTTGTCTGTTCACAACACTGGATAGCTCTGCATTTGGCAAGCTCTCAATTCATTACTATTACTATTGAAATGCATTTTTACTTAACTTTACAGCATTATTCAAACGTGATAGGAAGTTATGAGTCATCAGCAGTTTATATGTAGTCCGTTTTGACGTCCGATTACACATTGGAAAATGTTGTAGCCACAGCTCACAAAGACTAACGTTACCTACGTTAGCATTTTAACTTTAACATTACGTTAGTGTAAATCAAACAACTCTAACCCAATACTAATAATAGTAACTTGTTTCACATTCTTGCTGTGTGTTACACTATGGTAATAGCGGTCTTTGTTTTAGATGCTGTTGTCACTATGAATTACAAATGGGGGGCCCTGATGTAAACAAGACAAACGTCTTTCTCTGGTCTGCATCCCCTTAACAATTGTGTGTATTGAGCTGTACTGTACCCATTCTGCAATCTGTTAATAACGTTTTCAATCAATCAATCAATCAACATTTATAACACAATAACAAGTGTGAAAATAACATGTTATTTATTTTAACAGTAACATGTATTACAAAAACATATTCCCTGTTGTCCCAAATTACTGCTCCTTAATGATGATGATTCTTTAGCTTGGCAGGAAGTACTGCTGAGAAAAAAAATTGGCACTTTGATGGCAAGCTCCACATTCTCTGCCCTTTAATCACTGGAAACAGTTATTAGCTGATGTTGTAACAATGGAGCTTTCTACAGCTAGATTAAATGGTGCAAACTATCAAACAATAGATAGCTGGAACCAACAATGTGCATTGTATGCCTGTACCGGTGCCTTCCAAAAAAGAAATAAAATATATGAAAAAAAGAAGATACAGTGTTCTGACAGTCCAAACACAGACACATGTCTGTACATGGTAGGTTGTTTGATTTGCATGTGCATCGCCCCTTCATGCATTGTGTTTTTTTTGCAGGAGCAGTATACAAGTTCCAGGATTGCGACTGGGGCTGGAGGAAGTGACATCCAGTCAATCTCGAAGAAATCTCTGGACTGCTGATCACCACATGGGAACTGTATTGAGAGACATGAGCACAGTGAAGCAATAGTCGGGTGTCTGCATCCTCCTGTATTGAGAACAGTGTTTGTAGTGGTAACACCTCCACCCCTGTGCCATCAGGGACTTCAACTGTGGCGGGTGGATTTACTGATCCCTCGAGAAAGTGCATTAACATGGCTTTATCAGTTTTCACCATAGAGCCATCCATGTTCGCTATGGCTGCAGGGAAGGGTCCCAGACTGTAGACTAACATTTCCCCGATGTCAATCTTCCTGACTGTTCCCACCACTATAAGCCTGGCGAAGAGGTCTCGGTCTGCTTTCAGGGCCATCTCCTTGCCTCTCACCTTGGTAACACTTGATGTTGTTGTGTCCTTGAAGGTTTTGAGTTTCATCTTTTTTACAGGAGCATGGAAGTCCACCTCATCTGTTAGGAGACGTTGTTTAAAGAAATCGCCAAATGCCTTCTCACTGTACTAGTTACACATTACACACATACAAATGACAATAACACTATGTAACAACCATCAAATGCACTCACAGCACACACATCCACACGCACACACTCACTTTAAACAAACAACTCACTGCAGCACCCACTTTAGAACACCTAAACACACTTTATATTTATTGGCAAAGAATATGCACTACAACCCATACCTCATTACACCTTACTGTAAATTGTACCTCATCCCATTTCTGCATTGTACTGTATAGTATATTGTATTGTAACTCAGTTACTTTTCTACTCTGCATTGTACATTGTATGTATATATTGAACACTTGTCTACGTACTTGACTTCTATTTTTATCTAGCACAATCTCTGGAGCAAAACAGAAAGAAGCATTTTATATAAAAGTATTCTGTACTTCTGTATGACAACTAATAAAGAAACTTGAACATCAAAAAAATCAACATTCTGTTCTCTATGCCAGGCTAGATCTGACCTTGACTCATGTTACAGGATTAATACACACTTTATACACAAATTGCATATAGCATTCTCTTTGGTAGCATTCATTCTGTGTTTATTGTGTTATACTGGGGAATAATATTAATATTATTATGTCCTATTGGGGACATAATTTTAAATTCTGAGCAATTCAATCGTTTTTTTTATAGACGTCTGACATTGATTGAAAACGGTTAACAGATTGCAGAATGGGTACAATACAGTACAGCTCAGTACAGTGCACCTCATGGTACCAAAGCACCTCAAAGGCGCTTAAAACAAAATTACAAACATCACAAAACAAACTGGTCAGACTACTACTTGACCTGAACCCCAGAACCCACCTCACCCCTGCCCACTTTGCCAACCTAGGATGGCTTAGAGTAGACGACAGAGTACAGCAACTTGCAATGGGCCTGGTCTACAAGATACACTATACGACCGGGGTGCCCATATACATGTCAAAATACTTCCCAAAGGTCAGTGAATACCACAACCACTACACCAGAGGAAGCTCAACAAATCATGTTAAACCCAGATTCGGCTCAAACAAGGGACTAAACACGTTTCGCAATTATGCCACAACAACAGTGATGCCACAGATTACTTGTAAAAGTAATATGATTACTGATTACTGATTACTCCTTTAAAAAGTAATCTTAGTTACTTTACTGATTACTTGATTATCAGAGTAACTTAGTTACTTTGAAAGTAACTAGGTTACGAAGTCGTCGTCCCTGCTGCTGCCACAACATAAGAATGACAAAAAAAAATAGTAAAATGTACTCAGTTTGAGTAAAATGTACTAATAGGGCAGGTAGGCCTATCTATAGATCTATAGATTTCACAAAAGATAAATGGTCAATAACACATGTAGGCTGATATGTAGCCTACCTTTGAGGCCTGCCCTATTCAGATATGGTTCTAATGTTCCTAGTGAAACAGGGGAGAGGGGTGAGTAAACCAGTGATTATATCTCAGTAACAGAATCTTCTCAAACCTCTTGTCAGAAAGTCTGTTCCTTCTAGGCGTGAGCACCAACCCTCCCAGACTAAAAAGCCGTTCCACAGGAGCACTTGATGGGTTGGAGTGTTATACTTCAAGAAAATGTTCTTTATGTTTGAAGGTCTATCCAGTATCTGAAGCTCATGCTCTTAAAACAGTCTATTAAACGGTACTGCTCCTCCTATGCTATTATTATTATTATTATTATTATTATTATTATTATTATTATTATTATTATTATTATTATTATTATTATTATTATTATTATTATTATTATTATTATTATTATTATTAATTATTATTATTATTTATTATTGTGTGCTACTGACAACCTACATACTGCAGTATTGGTTGATTGATTGATTGAAAAGTTTATTAACAGATTGCAGAATGGGTACAGTACAGTACGGCTCAATACATACAATTGTTAAGAGGATGCAGACCTGAGAAAGACTTTCGTCTTGTTTCCATCAGGGTCCCCCATTTTCAATTCATCATATGACACACACGACATACAGATAGACAGTACTGCTACATCTATACATTTATGACATACCAGATTTTCAAATGCAGTACTGTTTGTGATACTAAAAAAATCCAGAAAAAGAGTGTATATACATTTGACATAGAAACTGTGCATTGGGGGAGGTTGGGTAGGTGGGGTGGGGCTGTACATTGGAGGTGTGTGTGAGTATGGTGTTCCATGTTCATGATCCATGTTTAACTCAAAGGTGGAACATACCTGCACTATGGTTTAAATCCAGTAAAGAAATCCAGAAGTCGATGCTTCGGGTTTGGTTTTTTTTCTATCCGTTTGGTCGTGCTGTGCTGTATATTCCAGATGCGGTAGACAGTATTTTGTTTCCTCCGCATAGTGTTTGTTTGTTTGTTTGTTTGTTTGTTTGTTGTTTGCAAGAAAGCGTTACCAGCGTGAACGTCTCCCTGCTCGCTAGTTTTGGTGAGCCTGATAATAACAATAACAGCCGCGCCCACCAGCATGGAACAACGTGAGGTTGCGTGCTGTGACGTCACTCCCCCAATACAAGGAAATACAGCTCCAAACGTATTTTTGACTGTCTAAAACGAAATAAAATACTGCATTCCGCCTGCATTATGAATTTATGATGAGATAGTAACGAAATAGTAATGCACAGCCACTTGGACAAGTAACTGCAATCAGATTACTGGCTTTTAAAGATTAACGCGTTATATTACTATTTTCGCGGAAAAGTAATCAGATTACTGTAAGGCGTTACTTAGTAACGCGTTAGTGGCATCACTGCACAACAATGTGGAACGCCCTACCCAAAGCTGTAAAGGAATGTGAATCCCTGCCCACATTCAAAACCGCTCTTAAAGAGCACCTACGGGAGGCTGCAATTCGAAACTGGCCACCGTAAATGCCCAAAACCCCCACCACCTCCTAATTATAATAGACAGTCTCCTCCCCACCGCATGTATATATTCCCTCCCCACCGTATGTATATTTCCCTCCCACCCACCCACCCCCTCCTAATGTACAGTCCCCTCCCCATCATATGTATATACTCTGTCAGGATCTAGGGGTAACAGTACTGTATATTTGAATACCGCTTATGTCACAAATGTATCAGTACTAAATACCTACATGTCCCTATGCCATAAATGTCATGTATGTTGTGTATGTCATAAATGTCTATATGAATTGAAAATGGGGGACCCTGATGGAAACAAGACAAACGTCTTTCTCAGGTCTGCATCCCCTTAACAATTGTATGTATTGAGCCGTACTGTATTGTACCCATTCTGCAATCTGTTAAATAAAGTTTTCATTCATTCATTCATACTCAATACACACAATTGTTAAGTTCAAGTTCAAGTTCTTTAATAGTTGTCATACAGAAGTACAGAATACTTTCATACAAAATGCTTCTTACTGTTACGCTCCAGAGACTGTGCTAGACAAGATAGTATCAAATAACATAATAACATAAGTGTCACAGTGTTCGGTATAGACATATGTACAATGTTCTGAGTTACCATATAATATACAATACACATACTATGCAGTGTACTAATGTACAGTACTATCTAGTGCAAAGCAGAAATGGGATGAGGTACAATTTTAGGTACAATTTACAGTAAGGTGTACGAGTTGTAGTGCAATCCTTCATCCATAAATATAAAGTGTGGGGAGTGGGTGCTACAGTGTGTTTGTTTAAAGTGGGTGTGTGCTATAAAGTGTGTGGAGTGGGGGGGGCGGAGCTGAGCGATCATGGAGTAGACGTGTTTCACATGAGCTCCCTTCTACCGTGCTGAATATACGTTTCTCCCCATTAGTCTTTATTTTATTTTTATTTGTTTTTTATCTGTTTGCTAGGTTGTCGTGTTTAGTATACATTCATCAACTTTTTTCGACTTTCTACGATGGCGGGGGTGGAAACCAGAGCCATGAAAGAATTAGGCACGACACCGGCACCGCCGAGCATGGCCGCACCGTCTCCCGCTGTCGGGGAGTTAAGCGAAGCTGTGCTCTTGGTCATGACCAAGCTACACGCAGACTCTGAGACACGCATCGCTGAAGCACAGAAGAAAGTACACGCAGACTCTGAGGCACGCATCGCTGAAGCACAGAAGAAAGTGTTGTCGGATTTCTGTATCAGCCTCCGTCGTGAGATATCAGAAGAAATACGGCTGGCGGTAGTCCCGCTGACAGACAAGATGGAGACGATTCACGCTGCCTCATCGGCTAATGCTAACGAACTAGCCATGCTAACGACGGAGGTATCATCACAGTGTGAGAAGATGGCGGGTCTTGAATCCGCCCTGCTGGCTAGGCAGGCTGAAGTCAACAAACTACAGTCGGCGATGGAGGAGATGCAGTCCCGGGATAGACGCCACAACGTCAGGATTGTTGGAGTACCGGAGACCAGCGGTGAAGGCCGTCTCTCTGAGACCGTGCCCGAACTGCTGCAGAAGATACTAGGGACAGACGTCCTCCCTATGCCTCCTATCTGTGAGTCGGCCTACAGAGCGGGCAGGTTTTCTCCCGGCGTGAACAAAGAACCGAGGCCCATCATAGTCAAGCTGAACAGACTCCAACAGAGAGAAATCATCATGCGGTCGGCTCGTACCAGAAGGGGTACTCTGAGGCTTGGCGATCACAAAGTGGCCATTTTCGAGGACTTTACACCGGAGGTTCAAGCTCAGAGAGCCGAGTACAAGGTGGTCCTGACTAAGCTATGGAAACTAGGCCTGAGGCCCACGTTATTCGCTCCCGCGAAATTATCTGTGTTGGAGAAGGTCGGTGGTCAGCGTTTGTTTTGGTCGTTGGCTAGAGCGAAGGAGTATCTCGCGGAGACACCCGAGTCTGTTGCTTGATATCTATGGAGGGTTGTTTTGAGCTTTGGTGATCCAAAGTAGATGCCAAGGTCGGTTGAATATGCATATACAATATTTGATAACAGGTTGGGTCGGGTATGGCTTGCACTTCATGGCTATATGGTTATATGGCTTGCACTCTAGCCATTACCCACTTTTCCTTTATTTTTTCTTTCCTATTGTCGCTGTTTTTATGTCATCTATATGCGCGATTTAAATGTGATCCGGTTCTACCTTGGACTAACTGCTGACTCGCCTTAATTTTGTTTTGAATTTTCCGTGAGCCACTTATGCTATAACGTTGATACATTAATATGCAGACTCCAAGGTAGATGGTTACAGGTTGATGCTGAGTAATTATATAATAATTATTGTCGCTGTTTTAATGGCATTTGAATGAGCAATTTAACTGTGATCCGATCCTACCTTGGACTAACTGCTCCGACCGATATCTTTATTGAAACAATGTATTATATGGCTTGCACTATAGCCATTACCCTCTTTTCCTTCCCTTTTTTCTTTCTTACTGTCGCTGTTTTTATGTCATCCGTATACGCGATTTAAATGTGATCCGATTCTACCTTGGACTAACTGCTAATCTGCCTTAAATGTGTTTTGAATTTTCCGTGATCCACTTATGCTATAACGTTGCGACATTAATATGCAGACTCCAAGGTAGTTGGTTACAGGGTTGATGCTGAATAATTATATAATAATTAGTGTCGCTGTTTTAATGGCATTTGAATGAGCAATTTAACTGTGATTCGATCCTACCTTGGACTAACTGCTCCGACCGATATCTTTATTGAAACAATGTATGATGACAGGTGGTGTCAGGTGTTGCCTATTACCATCCCCGGATTGATTAATGAATGATTGTGTTTAATTCTATTCTTACATAGGTTATGTCATTTCAGCCGTTGTGCCTGATCAGAGGGACGGCTAAAGGGGTGCACTTTGACCATAACCTTTTTTTTTCCCTTCCTCCTTTTTTTGTCATTGTTTAATTGACACTGTTCACACAATTTTGCACAATTAACCTGTGACCCGAACCTGCCTTAGACTATCGGCTGGGATGCTTTAATTTAATTTTGTTTTGAATTTTCCTATACCCTTTTGGGCTATAACAATGTGATGTTGAAGCGCAGATTCGGAAATAGAGGGCTGCAGGTTGATGCGGAGTTATTATTTAATAATGGCTATTTTTACCATTACGGTTGTCTCATGTTGGGGCCAGGGCTCAGGTGGGTTTCGACCGATATCTTTATTGAATTTTATTTTATTATTATTTGTGTTTATTGGACTAGTGGGGGTTTACTCAGGGGTTTATCTAGAGGGGGGTGGGAGTGGGGAGCGTCTTATTGATCCATGTCTCTAGTGGGAAGTGATAGGAAGATGACCATCCTCAGTGGATGGGGCATAGGGTGGGGATTGGAGAGTGGGTATAGGGGAACTTATAGTAGGACGGGTGGGTTAGGGTTTAGAGTAGAAGGAGGGGGGGTTGTAGCTGGGGTGGTATTTTTATGTGTTCTATGTACTGTTGTCTTATATATGTGTAAGTGTTCCTCCTCTGAACTCCTGGGATTGACCGTCCGGGCCCGCCGGGATCGGCACCTCTGTACTCAGCCTGGCTGCACGGGTATGTTCTCTACGCACTTATACAAGCTCGACCATGGCTAAATTGAATATTTTAATTTGGAACGCAGGAGGGCTTAACGCCCCACACAAGCGTGCCAGTGTCCTTTGGCTATTGAAGAGGAGAAATATTGACCTTGCTCTCCTTAGTGAGACGCATTTAATGGTAGGTGACGTGTCAAGACTGGCAAATCGGCAATATCACGTTATCTCCTCATCCTCAGCCGATGATAAGACGAAAGGAGTAGTCATAGTTACAAGACGTAACCTTGATATCAAAATCTTGGATGTATGGTCGGACACGGGGGGAAGGATTACTATAGCAAAAGTTGAATTCTTGCATAGGAAGATGGCTATAATAGCATTGTATGCTCCTAACACATTTGATTCAGCGTTCTATAATACAATCACAAAGAATATGTTGGAACTTAATGGATACGCTCTCATTGTGGGTGGCGATTTTAATGCGTGCTGGGATGCGGAGATGGATAGGTCCGGGCCCTCTGAAACGAGCGACCAGAAACGGGCCTCTAAGGCCCTCAGGATGTGGGCCAAAGACACGGGGCTCACAGACCTCTGGCGCTTATGCAACCCCACCCTCAGAGATTACTCTCACCTGTCAGCCAGACACAAAAGCTTCTCTCGAATTGACTATGCATTCGCGTCCCCTAATATGTTTGATAGTTTCGATGTCTCATTGGTTCCCTTGGCTCTCTCAGACCACAAGGGGATTTTCCTTACGGCAACCTTTGGCAGGCTCTCCGCAAGAGCTCCCAGATGGCGTTTTAATTCGACCTTGCTAAAGAACGATGACTTCTGTTCTGAGTTCAGGAGTAAACTAGCTGAATTTTTGCAGATCAACGTTGGCACAGTAGAAGACCCTAGGGTCCTGTGGAACGCATTGAAAGGATTCATCAGGGGTCATGTCACACTATTTGCCTCCAATTTGCGAAAATCCCGGTCAAAAAAGCTAGAAGGACTGGAATCATTATATGCGGACCTATACGCATCCTTGCAAACTGACTATAATGAACGACTAAACACACAACGTAAGATAGTCAAAAAAGAAATAAACTCCATACTTAAACAACAGTCTGAGTTCTTGATACATAGGACAAGACAAAATTACTATTTTCACGGCTCCAGACCTAGCCATCTATTGGCAATGAAAATACGCTCAAATGATAATTTCTCGGATATCCCCTCGATTAGGACGAGCCAGGGTGCAGTCACTACTGATTCGAAAAAGATCAATGACACTTTTAAAGAGTTTTACTCACAGTTATATAGCTCAGAGGGTAATCTGGATGACTCTAGATTTGAATCGTTCATTGGCAGGCTTGAGATACCCCACATTTCTGAGGAAGAGGCCAAGGAACTGGGGAGACCGATTACTCTCGTAGAATTGAGGGAGACTATTGTTGAAATGCAGAGGGGTAAGGCGCCAGGCTGGGATGGTATTCCACCCGAAGTGTATTTAGCTTTCTGGGACCAACTGGGTCCATTGATGCTCGATATGATCAATTACGCTATCGAACAAGGGGAGTTCTCAAGAGATGTCAATATGGCGTTGATTTCTTTACTTCTCAAAAAGGACAAAGATCCCAATGATTGTGGTAGCTATAGACCCTTGAGTCTTCTCGGGGCCGATTTAAAGGTGTTTGCCAAGGTGCTGGCCCGTCGCCTGCAGAGATTTATGTCTGTATTGGTACACTGCGATCAAACTGGTTTTATCCCGGGGCGTCTGGCTGCAGATAATCTTAGGAGGCTGTTGCATGTAATCGATAACAGTAAAGACAATACAACTCCATCCACAGTTCTGTCTTTGGATGCCATGAAGGCGTTTGACAGACTTGAGTGGTCATACCTGTGGAAGGTACTTGAGGTCATGGGTCTTGGAAAGAGTTTTATTCATATGATTAAAGTCCTGTATGCCTCGCCGTCTGCGATGATACTGACAGGCAAAAACTGTTCCACACTCTTTCCAGTCTCCAGATCTTCTAGACAGGGTTGCCCTGAGCCCGGGACTGTTCGCGCTTTCCCTCGAACCTTTGGCCCAATTTATTAGGCAATCGGAGGACATCGTCCCCATAATGGTCAACAATACTCCACACAAGATGACCTGCTGATTTTCATGGACGACCCCTCCCGGTCGGCCACAAAATTATTGAGGATAATCGACGACTTTGGTAAATTGTCAGGTTTTAAGATTAACTGGAACAAATCAGCCTGCCTACCTCTTAATGAACTGGCCAAGGCGGTACGACTACCAGCTGATATCCCCATAGTAGAACATTTTAAATACTTGGGCATAGAGATATTCCCCACGCTGAACCAAACTACTAAGTACAACTTCACGGGTACTTATGATAAAATACGCCAGGATCTAGACAGGTGGTCGTCCCTTCCTAACTCCTTACAAGCCCGGGCTTCCATAATCAAAATGAACATCCTGCCTAGGATAAATTTTATTAGCTCAATGCTCCCCCTGCCCCCTCCAATAGACCACTGGCGCAAGGTACAATCGATGGTATCTAAGTTTGTCTGGAATAACAAACGCCCGAGAATCAAAAGGGCTACTACTCAACGTAGGAAACAAGATGGGGGCCTCGCAATCCCTGATTTTAAACTTTATTTCTGGTCCTTTTCACTGAGACCTCTGATGTGCTGGCTAGACCCTGTAGAGGCTGTATCGTGGCGCTCCTTAGAAGCGGCGGCGGTGTCTCCGCTAAGATTGCAGGATGTAGTGTACTCCACTGTCTCTATTGCGAAATGCCGGCTGAGGTATGGACCGATCATAACTCACGTGATCCAAACGTGGCGTAATGTACAGAGGTCGTGTGGGGTTAAATGCCCTTGGCACCTGGACTCTCCAATTTTTAATAACCAGCAATTACTTGTTGGACACAAGCCGGTTAATATTCCTCAATGGCAAAGGAGGGGAGTGCATACTCTGGAGGATATTTATGATAAGAACGGCCTCCGTGCGTTTCAGGACTTAAGAGAATTTTATGATCTTCCCGGCGAGTCCTTCTTTCTTTACCTTCAACTAAGGTCAGCACTGAGGGCGCATGGCGTACCGTGGGCTCAAGCCTTGCACCCACACCCCTTCCTCAGGCTCATAGTGGACAGGACGACATCCAGAGGGTTTGTCTCCGACTTTTATACGCTCTTAATTCAATCCACGTATAAAAATGTATCATTGGATACAATCTGGCGTGTGGATATCCCGGAGATGGACCCCGAGTTTGACTGGGATGATGTTTGGGCAAATGTGGCATTATCTTCCCGCAACCCCAATCACCAGCAAATTAATTTTAATTATATTCATAGGACCTATCTTACACCTAGGAAGCTATTTGCTATGGGACTGATAACCGACTCTCGGTGCACTTTGTGCTCTCAAAAGGCCACTGGCACTTATATGCATATGTATTGGGATTGCCCACCAGTGGCCCGCTTCTGGAGGTCAATAACGGACAAACTTTCAGATCTGTGTGGCTTAACTATCCCATTCACAGCTGTTACGCTACTCCTGAACGATATAACGACACTACCCGCGTCCGTACAACTGAAAAGGGTTGTCCTAGCGGGCGTCACAGCAGCGAAGAAGCTAATAGCAATGAGATGGAAGGAGCCTGAGAAGCTTACAATGATTAACTGGTCCCTAACTCTATTGGATGTGATTTATCTTGAGATATCCACAGCCCGGGTGATTGGGGTGGGGCAGGCTGGAATTGACCTGTGGTTCGCAGCAGCTGAGAAGGTAAAGACCGCAGTGTGCGGCTGAGCGGGGTTGGGGTGCGTGTTCGGGTGAGTCCGGCGGTCTCTTGGGAGGGGGAGGAGGAAATGTTTTTGTCTGTCTTGTCCCTTGTTTTGTCATCTTGAGTTTAGCTGGGGATATTATGGGGGGGCAGCTATTTAACTATTTCTTCACTGTTTGGCCACTTTTACACGGTCTCTGTGAGTCTATGGAACACCTCTACAGGTTTTTGTTTTTTCATGAAGGTTCATTGCTCTGTTTTCAGGTCGTGTTCCCCCAAAAAATGGTCCTTGTGGTGGGTTGGAGATGTACGTTTTATTAATATGGGGTCACACGGCCGGGAATCGGGGCTGAACACTGGGAAAGACCATTTATTAGATAGTACCCCGTGGAATTAATTTAGTAGGTTGAACTCTGGTTTCTTTTCTCTTGTCTGTATAATTGTTAGTCTGTATTATTATTATTGTTTTTGTTATTTTCTTGTGAAGTTCTATGTATTGTGATTGTGGTTAATGTGTTGTCTTGTTTCGTGAGAATGTCAATAAAAAAATTTGATCAAAAAAAAAAAGTGTGTGGAGTGGGTGCTACAGTGTGTTTGTTTAAAGTGAGTGTGTGCGTGTGGATGTGTGTGCTATGTGCGTTTGGTGGTTGTTGTTGTGTAGTGTTCATTCATTGTTCGTTTAGCAGCCTGATGGCCTGGGGATAGAAGCTTCTTCTGAGTCTTTCTGTGCTCGCCTTGAGACTCCGGTATCGCTTGCCTGACCGCAGCAGTTCAAAGAGGCAGTTGTTCGGGTGACTGGAGTCTTTAATGATTCTCTTAGCCTTGCCCTTGCAACGCTTGTTGTAAATGTTCTGGAGGGTGGGGAGCCCCCCTCCAATTGTGCGTTCGGCTGAACGTGTCACTCTTTGTAGTCTGCTTCGGTCTTGTGCAGTGCTATTCCCAAACCAGGAGGTGATGTTGCCGGTCAAGATGCTCTCTATTGTACATGAGTAGAAGTTCTTAAGGATCTTCTGGCTGACTTGGAACTTCCTTAGGCGCCTGAGGAAGTAGAGGCGTTGTCGTGCCTTCTTCACAACACTGTCAATGTGTGTGGTCCATGTCAAGTCCTCGGATATGTAGGCTCCGAGGTACTTAAAGCTGTTGACTCTCTCAACCGGTGCCCCGTCGATGCTGAGGGGGCTGTAGTCCTTGACCCCCGACCTCCTGAAGTCCACAATCATCTCCTTTGTTTTGCTGACGTTCAGGGAGAGGCTGTTTTCCTGGCACCATCCCGCCAGGACCTTGACCTCTTCCAGGTAGGCCCTCTCGTCGTTGGCAGAGATCAGGCCCACCACCACTGTGTCGTCAGCAAATTTGATGATTGTATTGCTACTCCGCTGAGCCACACAGTCGTGTGTGTACAGGGAGTAGAGGAGGGGACTCAGAACACAGCCCTGGGGGGCCCCTATGTTGAGGGTGATGGATGAGGAGGTGGTTGCCTGCTCTCACCACCTGGGGTCTGCCAGTCAGGAAGTCCAAGACCCACTGGCAGAGGTCATAGCCCAAGCCCAGGTCCCTGAGCTTGGCTATGAGTATGGAGGGGACTATGGTATTGAATGCCGAGCTGTAGTCGATGAATAGCATTCTCACATAGTTCCCCTGCCTCTTGTCCAGGTGTGATGCTGCTGTGTGCAGCACATGGGCTATGGCGTCCTCCGTGGACCTGTTGGGGCGGTATGCAAATTGCAGGGGGTCCATGTTGATGGGGAGGGAGGAGCAGATGTAGCCCTTTACTAGCTTCTCAAAGCACTTCATGGCTATGGAGGTGAGAGCTACAGGGCGGTAGTCGTTGAGGCAAGCAGGCTTGGATTTTTTGGGTACAGGGATAATAGTGGACTTCTTCAGGCAGGTGGGGATGACAGCCTGTTCTAAGGACAGGTTAAATATGTCAGTGAATACTGGGGCCAGTTGGTCGGCACAGACTTTTAGGACGCGGCCGGGGATGCCGTCCGGACCTGCTGCCTTCCTGGTATTCACTTTTTTAAAGGTCCGCCTCACCTCATGCTCTGTTACCCTGAACACTGCGCCTCCATCAGCAGCCGACCCCCCCCCCCCATTGCCGTGGCTTGTGAGCTGGTGTTGTTATTACCAGCATCAAACCTCGCATAGAAGGTATTGAGGTCATTTGCTAAGGAGATGTCACTGTTCAGTTTGAGGGAGGCGCCTTTGTAGTCTGTCATCGTTTTGAGCCCCTGCCACATAGCTCTAGAGTCAGCTTGTTCAAACTGGAGTTCAATTTTATCCCTGTAGCGCCGCTTGGCCTCTGACACTGTCCTCCTTACGTTGTATCGCGCCATCTTGTGGTCATTCATGTTGCCTGCCACTAGGCCGTCGTTGTATGCTTTGGTGCGCTCTCTCAGAGCTTCACGGACGGATTTGTCTACCCAGGGTTTTTGATTTGGGTAAACTTTCATTTTGGTAGTGGGGATTGTTTCTTTCACCCTAGTACAAACATAGTCCAGCACTGTTTCCGTGTAGACATTAATGTTATCTGTGTCGCGGAACACATTCCAGTCTGTGTAGTGAAACACTGACCGGAGCGTCTCCTCTGACGACAGATCCCATTTCTGCACCTCTCGCGAGACTACAGGAGTACTTTTAATTCTCCGTTTGTACTTTGGTGAAAGAAAGATGGACGCGTGATCTGATTTACCAAAGCCACTCTCAGAATGAGCCTTGTAGCCACCTTTAAATTGCGTGTAACAGTGATCTAGGATGTTACCGCCTCTGGTGTTGCAAGTCACATGCTGATAGAAGTCAGGCAAAACCTTTCTCAGATTGGCGCTATTGAAATCTCCCAGCACTAAAATGGCGGCGTTAACATTCGCCACTTGGATTCTATTTACCTCGTCGTGGAGTCTGGAGAGCGCAACCTTGTTGCTGGCTTGCGGTGGAATATACACTCCGATCAGGACGATCGCCGTTAACTCCCTCGGGAGGAAGAAAGGACGACACTTGATGGTTATATATTCCAGTTCTGGGGAGCAGTGGTTGGATAATTCCTTCACGTTAGTTGGATCGCTCCAATTTTTGTTAAACATGAAGGCAATACCTCCTCCACGTTGTTTACCGGACTCTGCTGATGTCCGATCCTTGCGATGGATAAAGAAGTGCTCTGCCGGTTGAATTGCGTGGTCTGGAACCTCCGGTGTGAGCCATGTTTCGGTGAAGCAGAGGACGTTGCAGTCCCTAACGTCTCTTTGATATTGAATCCTTGCTCGGATGTCATCCAGTTTATTGTCAATTGATTGTACATTGGCTAGCAATATACTGGGCAGTGGTGTACGGTGGCGTCTGGATCTCAGCCTGTTACGGATCCCAGCCCTCTTTCCTCGTCGTCTGGGTCCTCTTTTCCTGGGATCTAGGAACAAAGGATCTGGTCCTAATCTCCGGAGAATTTCTTCAGGCCATTGTTGCGGTTCAGAGAGCTGATCCAGAGAGTAATCCAGTTGGTAAGTTTCCCGTAATCCAATGTCTATGAGTGACTGACGGTCATATACATTAAATGCACCAACAGTTGGTACAAACAAAACTCTAAAAACTATAAATATTAACAAAAGTAAACACAGTCTTGACGGAGCGCACAGACAGGCAGCCGTTCCGTGCGGCGCCATCTCATCAACCAAGGGGATGCAGACCAGAGAGAGACCAACAAAGTGAGGTATGTAATACATTTCGAATCAAATTGTGGTCGGTTAGATCTAACGTTAATATCAATGTATCAGTACTAAATACCTACATGTCCCTATGCCATAAATGTCATGTATGTTGTGTATGTCATAAATGTCTATATGAATTGAAAATGGGGGACCCTGATGGAAACAAGACAAACGTCTTTCTCAGGTCTGCATCCCCTTAACAATTGTATGTATTGAGCCGTACTGTATTGTACCCATTCTGCAATCTGTTAAATAAAGTTTTCATTCATTCATTCATACTCAATACACACAATTGTTAAGGGGATGCAGACCAGAGAGAGACCAACAAAGTGAGGTATGTAATACATTTCGAATCAAATTGTGGTCGGTTAGATCTAACGTTAATATCACGTTATCCATCTAATGGATAGCAAGCTCACCTGACGTCGGTATGGCTTGCGAAATACAATCTTATAGTAAGAAACAAAACACAAGTTGAACATAGTTTTGAACGTTTTATTACAATAGTATTTAGGTCGGACCGTCGGATCTAACGTTAATATCACGTTAACCATCTAAAGCTCATCTGTGACGTCGTTATGGTTAATACAGTGCGAAATACAATCGTATATAGTAACAAAACAATACACAAATTGAACATAGTTTTGAACGTTTTATTACAATAGTATTTACTGTCTCATGTTGTGTATAATCAACTAGCGTTCCAGTCAGATCCATTCTCCGTTGTTCTTGTTGACAATTTTGGGGTCCCGATATCCCGTTTCTGTATCCTGATTGGTTTATCAGCTAGAGGTGTCCAAAGATATGCATGAGCAAACATGTAATTTAAATGTAAGATTACGAACACCGATGACCAACAGACGGCTGGCCAACAAACGTATTTTGACTCAACATAATAACTAGATATTACACACAAAGAATTGTGTAGTCTGCCAACATGGATCAATCAAGTTCACTTTAGACTGACTCGGCCTCCCATCTACTTGGGCTGTGCAACAGCTCAGCCAATAGGGTCCAGCTGCAGACTCGGAGCCTCGGTCCAGATTGGAACTTCCACCCTGCCACTATTACTCCTGTGACAGGGCAATGCGCTGATTGGCGGAAAGTACGGAAGTATCTCGAAGTACGTCTGACGTATCTCGAATTACGTCTGACGTTTCTCTATGTGACGTTTCTCTACGTTAACGAACGTTAATTGAACGTCACGCAGCAAACAAAGATGGAGAAACAGGTAAGCCTTATTATTACCTTGTATTCATAAGATAAGATAAATTCAGCAGCATGGGGAGGGGGGAGGGGAGGTACAGGTAGTAGAAGACATAGTTATAGTACAGTGGAGAAGTAAAAATAGAATAAAAAGGCAGTGGAAACAATATACAATATTATTAACTCTGGACATGTGCATATGAGCAACAAGGTGCGAGATGAGGGTATGTATATCAGTTATTTTGCCCTACAATAAATATAGTTGGAATATATAATCTATAGTCTAAATCTAATCCTAAATTATCTAATTATCACGGTTGTGTTTGGATATAGAGAGATGGAGAGAGAGGGAGGAAGCGCTGCCTGGCAGGAACCATGACACTAATAATCTAAATGCTAAACGCATGAACTGGACACCCTGTGCAAAGTGACTGTTTATGTCTTTTTGTTGTCAGTAATGCATATGTAGCATGGTTTTTGTGTCTGGGTGATTATCTGTTCTTGAGAAGTGTTTTTGCAACTTGTGAGATTACGTTTAGGTGTGGCAGAGCCTGTGTGGTTTCTAAAGGGATTATTGGTGATTACTTAAGCATTACATCACGCGCAGGAGTGGTTTGTGACCAATAAACCATGCCTAGGGGTGGTCGTTAGGCCCGAGGCGCAGCCGAGGGTCGTTAGACCCCCCTAGGCATGGTTTATTGGTCACAAATCACGACTACAAGTGGTGTAAAGCTTTTATACAACTGCCAGATTCATCCAACCTTATTTCTATACAATAAACACACATTAATCGAAGATTTATTGAAAAAACCATCCGCCAGAAAAAGTAGTTCCCACAACTACAAAAAAGACAAGTTGCCTCCATGTGGAAGCAGCTTGAAGTGCATCCAACCAAACTAACACATCCAACTGTGTATTATTGGAATGATTGAGAGAAGTTGCCTCATGTGGAAGCAGCTTGAAGTGCATCCAACCAACTAACACATCCAACTGTGTATTATTGGAATGATTGATTGAAAATTTTATTACCAGATGCAGAATGGGTACAATACAGTACGGCTCAATACACACAATTGTTAAGGGAATGCAGACCTACTTTCCATAGAACTTCATTCTTAGATGCTTCTATATAAAGTAGGTAAAACAAATTAAAACGTTTTCTTTGCCCTATAGGAAAAAAACGTTTTCTTCGCCCTATTTTTTTATTTATTTCTTTTAGCCTAAACTTAACCAGTTGGAAACCAGGGGTACAGTAATAAAATTAGCAATCAACCAATCAATCAATTCAATAGACCATGCTCACTTAAAACAGCGCTGCTTCTCTCTCAGTCTGACTCCCCCGCTGTTGCAGACAGGAGTGTGTGTGTGTGTGTGTGTGTGTGTGTGCGTGTGTGTGTGTGTGTGTGTCACAGTGTGTGTGTGTGTGTGCGTGCGTGTGTGTGTGTATGTGTGTGTGTGTGTGTGTGTGTGTGTGTATGTGTGTGTGTGTGTTTGTGGGTACGCCAGCGTCGGACAGTGTGAGAGAGAACGCTGCAGTCAGTAGAAAGTAGGAAGGAAGAAATTTAAATCAATCAATTACTCAATCAATCCGCGATTTTTCTTTTGTTCTAGATTGACTCAAGACCCATCAATTACATCATCCAACATTGTTTAAAGGACTAACACATTCCCCTTGACAGAATCGCTTCATATTTAGTCGTTATGGTGCTTTCAACATAACCATTTGTTGTCCGCGATCTTGTTTTCTCCCGGAGTGAGCCGGGGAGTTATATGTGATTCGGTTGTGGGCGGGTCCTGAGCCCAGGACCGTGGATTGTTGCCAATAAAGACGTGTAAATGGCCAATCAGAATCGAGAAATTTGCATGCCGTTGTATAATACTGGTTGCTACATGGTTAGTTGGTGATTAATTATCACAATTCTTAATTAACCAAAATATCCCCTCCCCTCCCCTCCCGCACTGTACTGTAATGTACTCTAATTAGGCCTACACATTACAGTTCAGAGGAGGGGAATCATTCCTCAGCTGGAACCATGTGTCAACTGCTGCACAGCATACCATTGCCCGTTCTGCAAGCCTGGTGTGTTTAAGCCAACAATTAGGAGCAAGGTCTTAACACATCTGGACGGACACAAAAGGAAAGCAGTGCAGCACAAAGGTATTCCCTGTTGTATTCATTGCATGTTGTTTTCTTGCACTGGTATGATGTAATGATGGACCAACATGTGGAAACAAAAGCATTGCAGTTTTACATGCACCGCCACCATCAGCCATAACATTAAAACCACCTGCTTAAACAATTTTTTTCACGATTAAAAATAAACACTCTATAAACACTGGTTTAAGCAGGTGGTTTTAATGTTATGGCTGATCGGTGTACATATCTTTTCCAGATCACACCATCTTTAAGTGCAATTTGGAATGCAGGGGCAGTAGTCACTTCCACTGTCCCTCCTGCAAAACCACACTGTTTGAGAAGGGAAAAAAAACGGTTTATAGCGCATCTGGCTGCACTGAGCAGGAGCAGCTCCCACAGTACAGAAACACTGCATGTGGATGGAGGTGTCGGAGAGAGTAAGGTCAAAGAACTGGTTGTCCGTGCAGCCAGTGAGAACGCCATCAGCACTGCCACTGACGAGCCTGCCACCAAGGTTGTCATTGTGGAGGCTACCAGTGAGAACCAGCTCACTAATAAGCACGATGCTACAGTAGCCACTGTACAAGTGAGGAGGAGCAGCACTGACACTGACCAGCCTGCCACCAAGGTTGTCATTGTGGAGGCTACCAGTGAGAACCAGCTCACTAATAAGCACGATGCTACAGTAGCCACTGTACAAGTGAGGAGGAGCAGCACTGACACTGACGAGCCTGCCACCAAGGTTGTCATTGTGGAGGCTACCAGTGAGAACCAGCTCACTAATAAGCACGATGCTACAGTAGCCACTGTACAAGTGAGGAGGAGCAGCACTGACACTGACCAGCCTGCCACCAAGGTTGTCATTGTGGAGGCTACCAGTGAGAACCAGCTCACTAATAAGCAGCACGATGCTACAGTAGCCACTGTACAAGTGAGGAGGAGCAGCACTGACACTGACGAGCCTGCCACCAAGGTTGTCATTGTGGAGGCTACCAGTGAGAACCAGCTCACTAATAAGCACGATGCTACAGTAGCCACTGTACAAGTGAGGAGGAGCAGCACTGACACTGACCAGCCTGCCACCAAGGTTGTCATTGTGGAGGCTACCAGTGAGAACCAGCTCACTAATAAGCACGATGCTACAGTAGCCACTGTACAAGTGAGGAGGAGCAAGATTATATCGGTGGCCTGTCCCCAGTGTGCAGTAGTCATCAACAAGAAGAATCTGAAACGTCACATGGAAAGAAAACACTCTGAACCAGGTTCCATGGAAGTTACTTCAAAATCACATCTGCAAAGTGAATGTTTGGTGTATACTATGCCCTTCAGCCTATGTGGAGCTACTATATTTTCTTCTAAATTTCTCCAGGATACTAATGCTTGGGGATCAAACCATGTTGTTAGTGGTCTTAAAGTGTACGCCTTAAAGTAGTGGTAGACATCTGGAAATGCCATACCTCCGTCTGAAGAAGTTGATTCTAGGTAGGACGTCCATCTTAACTATTGATATGAATAAGTGTCAGTTGTAACCTTTTTTTGTTTGACATGTTTGTTTATTTTCAGTTGATAATAATACAATAAAGACAGTTGTTTAAATGTTTATTTTCTTAATTTAATTTCCTATACAATGTAGGAACCGCGCAAGTGATTGATTGGATGAAAATTGTATTAACAGATTGCAGAATATGGGTACAATACAGTACAGCTCAATACACACAATTGTTAAGGGTATGCAGACCAGAGAAAGACTTTCGTCTTGTTTACATCAGGGTCCCCCATTTTCAATTCATCAGGACATATATGACATACACGACATACAGATAGACAGTACTGCTACATCTATACATTTATGACATACCAGATTAGCAAATACAGTATTGTTTGTGATACAAAAAGAGTCCAGAAAAGAGAGTATATACATTTGACGTAGAAACTGTACATTGTAGGAGGTTGGGTAGGTGGGGGGGGGGGGGGGGGACTGTACATTGGAGGTGGTTGGGGGGGGGGGAGGTTGGGTAGGAGGGGTGGGTGGGGGACACTGTACAACTGTACAAGCAAAACTGTACATTGGAATATTGACAAAACCATACTTGGTAATTTACTGTACATTGGAGGGGGTTGGGTTACAACACAGGAGCAGAGTATAAACAACAGTACAGGAATGAGAAACAGTCTAAATGGGTTTTAACATTTTAGTTTATTTCATGTGGATATGATCTGTAATACCTGATCGGTACAATATCTACTAACCTGATCAATACAAGCCCCCCCCCCCCCCCCTCTCGTCAGCGCAGACGTACTTGCTTTTGATTTTGACGTTCAACGTCAGACGTACTTCGAGATACTTCCGTACTTTCCGCCAATCAGCGCACATTGTCCTGTCCCGGGAGAAATGTCGTGGGGTGAGCGGGCGGAAGTTGCCCAATCTGGAACAATCTCCGCGGCTGCAGCTGGACCCTATTGACATTACTTGCGATCGTCCCACACGACGCACACAGTCAGTTCCATGATTCGCAGCATCGCAATCAGTCAATCAGTTTGTCAGTCTGACTCTGACGTTAGAATCCTCTGCAGCGTTTGCACGCAGCCGTTACAATGTATTAATGTCCCGAGTCAACTCGAGATTCATTCATGGCATCATGTATGATTCACTGTGTTCCTCACGACCGGTCCGATCTCTCCACTCCGGTGTGCATCTTTCCACATGTAGAAGGTCCTCTTCTCCTCGTCCTGGCGGAGTATTTCTACTGGTGTAGTGGCTTCAACAAACAGCCACTCTGAGCGGGGTGACGACGCGCCATCCAAAAACCAAAAGTCCGTTGTTTCCAATTAACAAATGGATTTATTCACAAATCATTAACGAAAGAGTTTGGCCGACTTGCCTTATAAAACAATCAAATTAAACATGATTTGAGTCTTATATTCTCGGTGTTTTGCGGTAGAAATACTGTGTCCGCTCCCCAGTCTCCAACCAGGTATATCCTAATAACTTGGCCATGCACAGGTGCGAGCAGTTCCCCTAATAAGAATCCTGCCTGGCCCTGTAATAGCAGGGCTGACCCAAAGAGGGAGCCAGACCTACCTAAACGCTCAGCAATCATAACTCATATCCTATCCAGTGCATGATATTGTGATTTGCATAACTTATATAAACCAATAAATCATTTCGTTCAATATTCCATACATTTAACTAATTTCCCTCTATAGGTATAACCATCAACCATAACAACAATAAGTCCAATCAAGTATTTCGGCTCCAACAACACTGTACTCCACATTCAAATACACTGTACACCACATTCACTCTAGTTTGTCTCCTGTCCTGCAGACGTCTCTAGTTTGTCTCCTGTCCTGCAGACGTCTCTAGTTTGTCTCCTGTCCTGCAGACGTCTCTAGTTTGTCTCCTGTCCTGCAGACGTCTCTAGTTTGTCTCCTGTCCTGCAGACGTCTCTAGTTTGTCTTCTGTCCTGCAGATGTCTCTAGTTTGTCTCCTGTCCTGCAGACGTCTCTAGTTTGTCTCCTGTCCTGCAGACGTCTCTAGTTTGTCTCCTGTCCTGCAGACGTCTCTAGTTTGTCTCCTGTCCTGCAGACGTCTCTAGTTTGTCTCCTGTCCTGCAGACGTCTCTAGTTTGTCTCCTGTCCTGCAGACGTCTCTAGTTTGTCTCCTGTCCTGCAGACGTCTCTAGTTCCTGCTGAACGACTACGGAAAAAATCATGTTGACCGAATTACATCTTAGCACCGCTAAGCAGGGACGTGCACAGGACTTTAGAGGGGCAGGTGCTCAAAAACTGAAAAGGGCACTGGGCCTGTGCTATATTTGGGGGCCATTTTTGGGCGGGGAGGGGCCTTTTTATGCTTTTGGGGGGGGGTTTTGGTGATCAAATATTGAACATTGAACTATAATAATCAGTGCAGGAGCTCACTTATCCTTGAAAGACACTTTTATCACTGACTTAAAAGGCCCATACATCTCCATAAATGTTCAGGGCGGAGGGAATAAGTGCTTACCCTACAGACCCCAAGTCTGTTAGGACAGCAGACTCGGTTGGCACTGCTCAAAACTTACCTTTTTAAAATAGCTTTTAAAATGAATTATTATCTTTATTTCATTGTCTTATTTTTCTTTATTTCTATACATTTTACTTAAATATTTTATTATAATTTGTATTGTTTTATGTAGTTTTTTTTATCATTTTATTTGTTCTTTTTTAATGTCAACATATTATTTAAATTATTCAAATAAACTCAAACATGTTCCGTTGTGATGTCACCAGTGTTGGGCAAGTTACTTTTAAAAAGTAACTAGTTACAGTTACTAGTTACTTCTTCCAAAAAGTTACTAAATTACTTACTCAGTTACAAATTATAAAAGTAACTAGTTACTTCAGAAAGTAACTATTGCATTACTTTCAAGTAAATGTTTTACATAAACAACATACACAAATCTAAACTATTTTAATGTTGCTGTGGGACAAAGTGAGACTAGCCTCCAATCAAATGCCATGTATGTAGATATTATAATTACTATGTTTATATAGTGGATCATACAAATACAAACACAATAGATGTTTTGGAACTTTTGATATGTATTGCCCCTCAAGAGGCCACAACTGGGCAACATTAAATATGAGATTACTCGTTACTGAAAAAACTAACACTGTTAATAATAACTGGATGTCACAGTATGATGTCATAATCAAACATTCTAGAACATTTGTGATGTCACAGTATGATGTCATAATAGACCATTCTAGAACATTTGTGATGTCACAGTATGATGTCATAATAGGCCATTCTAGAACATTTGTGATGTCACAGTATGATGTCATAATCAAATATTCTAGAACATTTGTGATGTCACAGTATGATGTCATAATCAAACATTCTAGAACATTTGTGATATCACAGTATGATGTCATAATCAAACATTCTAGAACATTTGTGATGTCACAGTATGATGCCATAACCAAACATTCTAGAACATTTGTGATGTCACAGTATGATGTCATAATAGAACATTCTAGAACATTTGTGATGTCACAGTAGAATTTCATAATAGAACATTCTAGAACATTTGTGATGCCACAGTATGATGTCATAATAGAACATTCTAGAACATTTGTGTACAGTATATATTCAACAATTCTCTCAGAAGTTCTCAGACGGGGTCCAGTAGAAGAAGAAAAAGAAGGTGAAGAAGGAGAAGAAGGAGAAGAAGAGCCCATAAAAAGAATTGCGGAGGGCAGTAATACGCCACGATGCGTCTACTCTGCCGGAAATTCAAATAAGAAGAAGAAGAAGAAGTTCTCAGATAACAATTCTCTCAGATCATTGTGGGCTGTGGAAAGACGAATGAACCGCTGGGTAAAGCTGAGGGGGAGTGAGCGGTGGTGGAAGGCGAGCCATGCAGCTTATGGAGAGCGGGGAGAGTGGATTCCTCGTGAATGGCCCCGGCCGGTGCAAGAATGTCCAGGGTTTTGGGTGAATCGAGATGGGAGCGAGTGGAATGAGGGCTTGCGTCAGGAGGGACGCGAGTCACCGGGTGCGAGCCCAGTGTCCCCTCGGGGTGTGACGTGTGGAGAGGGAAGTGAGAAGGAGGTCTCGGAGATGGTGGAAGACTACGGAGAGGGAAGTGAGAAGGAGGTCTCGGAGATGGTGGAAGACAAAGGGAAGGAGTCGGATGGTGTAAAGAAGAAGAAGAAGGAAGAGGAAGAACGGCAAATGGAGCTAACGACCGATATTCGCGATCAGTCGGAGTACAGTGGGGAGGAGAGGGAGAAAGAAGAGAGGGAGGAGGAGGGGTGGGAAACGGTGAGGAAGAAGAGGAAGAAGCGGACGGAGAGGAACGACAGCGATGGGGATAGTGAGAGTAGGGGGGAGGAGAGGGAGGGAGAAGGGGGGAAGAGGAAGAAAGGGGGGGACGATAGCTCAAGTGGGCCGGGAGACGAGGGTGCAGGAAAAGATGTGGCAAAAGCGGAAGTGATCCATATAGTGGTCAGGCTTGAGGGGGAGAGGGATGAGAGGAAAGTAGGTAGGCTCGAGTGGCCCAAACTCATTGCCGAGCGATTAGGAGAGGTAAAGTACGTGAACGTTTTGTGGGATGGGAATCTGGCCGTAGGGTGTGCTAGTGAGGGGCAGGTGGAGGTGGCTAGGAAGATGCAGAGCATTGGGGGGGTGGGTATAAGTAAGGTGGCGAGAGTAGGGGAGAAGAGGGGGGGGGATGTAAGGGGGTGATAGCTGGGGTACCGGTCGAGGTTACAGTAGAGCAGCTGGTGGAAGAGCTAAAGGAGAACGGGCGTAATGGCATAGTTAAGAGTGCAGAAAGGATGAAGAGGGGAGCAGAGAGGGCAGTGACGGGGACGGTAGTGATTACGTTTGAGGGTGGGGTTGTTCCTAGGGAGGTGTTTGTAGGGCGTAGGATGTATAGGGTTAGGGAATTTGTTCATAATCCTCTTAGGTGCTATAGGTGCCAGGGGTTTGGCCATATAGCTACCACGTGTATGAAGGGGATGAGGTGCGCTAGGTGTGGCGGGGAACATGAATATGGGAAATGTGGAGAGGGAGTGAAGCCGAAGTGCTGTAGTTGTGGTGGGGAGCATAGTGTAGCGTTTCGGGGGTGCGAGGTGATGATGAAGGAGGTCGCGGATCGGAGAGAGAGAAGGGAGGGTAAGTTGACGTATGCTGGGGCGGTTAGCAGGGCAGGACAGGGTAGCCAAGAAAGGGTGCAGGGGGTTGAAGGAGGGCATTTGGCAGTGAGGGTAGAGCAGGTGGAAAGAGAGAGGGGAAGGGAGGAGAAATTAGGTATTGTGGCCTTCGTGGCAGGGGTAGTTACTGGTATGGCAGAGGCTAAGGGTAGAACAGAGATGGTGAAGATGATTGTTAGGATAGCGGTTCAACATCTGGGATTGGAAGGTCTGAACTGGGAGCAGGTGGTTAGGGAATTGGCTGAGGGGGCTGCGAGGGACAAGGCTGCGAGGGACAAAGCAGCCCAGGATAAGATAGCAGGGGGCAAGGAGGGTCCCGCGGAGGGGGGCTCAGGCAGGAAGTAGCAGCAGTAGCTGCACTCCAATGGACAATGTAGTTGATGACGGGGTCCAGTAGAAGAAGAAAAAGAAGGTGAAGAAGGAGAAGAAGGAGAAGAAGAAGAGCCCATAAAAAGAATTGCGGAGGGTAGTAATACGCCACGATGCGTCTACTCTGCCGGAAATTCAAATAAGAAGAAGAAGAAGAAGTTCTCAGATCTCACAAGACAAGTGAAGATATCACTTGTTGTTTCCGGCTACTTGTCTGTAAGCTTGAATATATTCTGTAGATACAATTTAAAATCCCCACATGGAAAAGGAAACAATGTCCTGTACAATCCTTAATGAGCTGCATCTGGAGGGAAGGCTCTGTGATGTGGCTATTAAAGTCAACAGCACTGAGTTGAATGCCCACAAGGCCCTCCTGTGTGACTGCAGTGACTATTTCAGGTAAGTTTAGCTTGGTTCAGGATAGCTTGGTTCAGGTTAGCTTGGTTAGTAAACAGATACCCTACTGTACTTTTACTGTAAACAGATACTATACTGTACTTCTACTGTAAACAGATAATATACTGTATGTCTACTGTAAAAAGATACTATACTGTACTATTGCATTACTTTCAAGTAAATGTTTTACATAAACAACATACACTAATCTAAACTATTTTAATGTTGCTGTGGGACAAAGTGAGACTAGCCTCCAATCAAATGCCATGTATGTAGATATTATAATTACTATGTTTATATAGTGGATCATACAAATACAAACACAATAGATGTTTTGGAACTTTTGATATGTATTGCCCCTCAAGAGGCCACAACTGGGCAACATTAAATACGAGATTACTCGTTACTGAAAAAACTAACACTGTTAATAATAACTGGATGTCACAGTATGATGTCATAATCAAACATTCTAGAACATTTGTGATGTCACAGTATGTCATAATAGACCATTCTAGAACATTTGTGATGTCACAGTATGATGTCATAATAGACCATTCTAGAACATTTGTGATGTCACAGTATGATGTCATAATCAAATATTCTAGAACATTTGTGATGTCACAGTATGATGTCATAATCAAACATTCTAGAACATTTGTGATATCACAGTATGATGTCATAATCAAACATTCTAGAACATTTGTGATGTCACAGTATGATGTCATAACCAAACATTCTAGAACATTTGTGATGTCACAGTATGATGTCATAATAGGACATTCTAGAACATTTGTGATGTCACAGTAGGTTTCATAATAGAACATTCTAGAACATTTGTGATGTCACAGTATGATGTCATAATAGAACATTCTAGAACATTTGTGTACAGTATATATTCAACAATTCTCAAGATGCCTAAGAAGCTGAGGGGGAGTGAGCGGTGGTGGAAGGCGAGCCATGCAGCTTATGGAGAGCGGGGAGAGTGGATTCCTCGTAAATGGCCCCGGCCGGTGCAAGAATGTCCAGGGTTTTGGGTGAATCGAGATGGGAGCGAGTGGAATGAGGGCTTGCGTCAGGAGGGACGCGAGTCACCGGGTGCGAGCCCAGTGTCCCCTCGGGGTGTGACGTGTGGAGAGGGAAGTGAGAAGGAGGTCTCGGAGATGGTGGAAGACAAAGGGAAGGAGTCGGATGGTGTAAAGAAGAAGAAGAAGGAAGAGGAAGAACGGCAAATGGAGCTAACGACCGATAACGGAGAGGGAAGTGAGAAGGAGGTCTCGGAGATGGTGGAAGACAAAGGGAAGGAGTCGGATGGTGTAAAGAAGAAGAAGAAGGAAGAGGAAGAACGGCAAATGGAGCTAACGACCGATATTCGCGATCAGTCGGAGTACAGTAGGGAGGAGAGGGAGAAAGAAGAGAGGGAGGAGGAGGGGTGGGATACGGTGAGGAAGAAGAGGAAGAAGCGGACGGAGAGGAACGACAGCGATGGGGATAGTGAGAGTAGGGGGGAGGAGAGGGGGGGAGAAGGGGGGAAGAGGAAGAAAGGGGGGGACGATAGCTCAAGTGGGCCGGGAGACGAGGGTGCAGGAAAAGATGTGGCAAAAGCGGAAGTGATCCATATAGTGGTCAGGCTTGAGGGGGAGAGGGATGAGAGGAAAGTAGGTAGGCTCGAGTGGCCCAAACTCATTGCCGAGCGATTAGGAGAGGTAAAGTACGTGAACGTTTTGTGGGATGGGAATCTGGCCGTAGGGTGTGGTAGTGAGGGGCAGGTGGAGGTGGCTAGGAAGATGCAGAGCATTGGGGGGGTGGGTATAAGTAAGGTGGCGAGAGTAGGGGAGAAGAGGGGGGGGGGATGTAAGGGGGTGATAGTTGGGGTACCGGTCGAGGTTACAGTAGAGCAGCTGGTGGAAGAGCTAAAGGAGGACGGGCGTAATGGCATAGTTAAGAGTGCAGCAAGGATGAAGAGGGGAGCGGAGAGGGCAGTGACGGGGACGGTAGTGATTACGTTTGAGGGTGGGGTTGTTCCTAGGGAGGTGTTAGTAGGGCGTAGGATGTATAGGGTTAGGGAATTTGTTCATAATCCTCTTAGGTGCTATAGGTGCCAGGGGTTTGGCCATATAGCTACCACGTGTATGAAGGGGATGAGGTGCGCTAGGTGTGGCGGGGAACATGAATATGGGAAATGTGGAGAGGGAGTGAAGCCGAAGTGCTGTAGTTGTGGTGGGGAGCATAGTGTAGCGTTTCGGGGGTGTGAGGTGATGATGAAGGAGGTCGCGGATCGGAGAGAGAGAAGGGAGGGTAAGTTGACGTATGCTGGGGCGGTTAGCAGGGCAGGACAGGGTAGCCAAGAAAGGGTGCAGGGGGTTGAAGGAGGGCATTTGGCAGTGAGGGTAGAGCAGGTGGAAAGAGAGAGGGGAAGGGAGGAGAAATTAGGTATTGTGGCCTTCGTGGCAGGGGTAGTTACTGGTATGGCAGAGGTTACGGGTAGAACAGAGATGGTGAAGATGATTGTTAGGATAGCGGTTCAACATCTGGGATTGGAAGGTCTGGACTGGAAGGAGGTGTGTAAAGAATTGGCTGAGGGGGCTGCGAGGGACAAGGCTGCGAGGGACAAAGCAGCCCAGGATAAGATAGCAGGGGGCAAGGAGGGTCCCGCGGAGGGGGGCTCAGGCAGGAAGTAGCAGCAGTAGCTGCACTCCAATGGACAATGTAGTTGATGACGGGGTCCAGTAGAAGAAGAAAAAGAAGGTGAAGAAGGAGAAGAAGGAGAAGAAGAGCCCATAAAAAGAATTGCGGAGGGCAGTAATACGCCACGATGCGTCTACTCTGCCGGAAATTCAAATAAGAAGAAGAAGAAGAAGAAGAAGTTCTCAGATCTCACAAGACAAGTGAAGATCTCACTTGTTGTTTCCGGCTACTTGTCTGTAATATATTGAATATATTCTGTAGATACAATTTAAAATCCCCACATGGTAAAGGAAACAATGTCCTGTACAATCCTTAATGAGCTGCATCTGGAGGGAAGGCTCTGTGATGTGGTTATTAAAGTCAACAGCACTGAGTTGAATGCCCACAAGGCCCTCCTGTGTGACTGCAGTGACTATTTCAGGTAAGTTTAGCTTGGTTCAGGATAGCTTGGTTCAGGTTAGCTTGGTTAGTAAACAGATACCATACTGTACTTTTACTGTAAAAAGATACTATACTGTACTTCTACTGTAAACAGATACTATACTGTACTTCTACTGTAAACAGATACTATAATGTACTTCTAATGTAAAAATATACTATAATGTACTTCTACTGTAAACAGATACTGTACTTCTACTGTAAACAGATAATATACTGTATGTCTACTGTAAACAGATACTATACTGCACTTCTACTGTAAACAGATATTATACTGTACTTCTACTGTAAACAGATACTATAATGTACTTCTAATGTAAAAATATACTATACTGTACTTCTACTGTAAACAGATACTATAATGTAATTTTACTGTAAACAGATCATATACTGTACTTCTACTGTAAAAATATACTATACTGCACTTCTACTGTAAACAGATACTATACTGTAAACAGATAATATACTGTACTTCTACTGTAAAATATACTATACGATACTTCTACTGTAAAATATACTATACTGCACTTCTACTGTAAACAGATACTATACTGTACTTATACTGTAAAAAATATACTATACTGTACTTCTACTGTAAACAGATCATATACTGTACTTCTACTGTACAATATACTATACTGCACTTCTACTGTAAACAGATAATATACTGTACTTCTACTGTAAACAGATACTATACTGTACTTCTACTGTAAACAGATATTATACTGTACTTCTACTGTAAACAGATATTATACTGTACTTCTACTGTAAAAAGATACTATACTTCTACTGTGCTAAGACCCTATACTTCTACAGTGAAAATATATGACTACACAGGACAGCATGTTGCTTACTGTTTACTCATCAGATATCTCTATACTCTGCGTCCCACAGAGCCCTCTTCACTCGCTGGAGCGACTCAGAGAAAGCAGTCTACAGTATCCCTGGGGTGTCCCCGGGTATGATGCAGCTCATCATAGAGTACTCCTACACACGCTTTGTGCTGGTGACAGCAGAGAACGTGAAAGAGCTTCTCGTGGCTGCAGACCAGCTTCGCGTCACTGGCATAGTAGGAGCGTGCTCTGACTTCCTAGAGGGCCAGCTGTCTCTGGAAAACTGTGTCGGCATCTGGAGGTTCACGGACATCTACTGCTGCCCTGACCTGAGGCGCAAGGCCCATCTCTTCATCGTGTGCCACTTTGAGGAGATGCTGCGCGTCTCACAGGAGTTTGTGGAGCTGTCCCCGCAGCAACTGGTGGACATCATCGAGAGGGATGACCTGAACGTGAAGAGCGAGGAGACGGTGTTCGAGGCCGTCCTCCGTTGGATCGACCACTCCCGTGAGGAGCGTAAAACACACATCCCTTTGCTGCTGCCCAAGGTAACTAATTGTATTACGGATACACAAACATGGTTGCTAGTGCCTGAGCCACATTTTTTTTTTTTTTTTTTTTATTATTTTACTTTTTCTTGTTTGTCTGTCTCTTGTCAAGGTCATTATGATTCATGTTACTGTTATTATTGTTGTCGTCGCTGTTGTCATTGTTATTATTATTATTATTATTATTATTATTATTATTATTATTATTATTATTATTATTATTATTATTGTTGTACTGTTATGTTCTGTTTTATGTATGAAAAGAAAAGAAAAACATTTATAAATAAACTAATTGTATTACTGTGCATTACATTAAAACAACACTAGGTTCCCTAGTACAGTGGTTGTCAAACATTTGGGTCCAAACTGTTCCCTAGCAACAGAAACCGTCTACAACCGATGTCTAAGTTGTACCCGCTGTTTGCTTGTCTCTTCCCAGGTTCGCATGGGCTTGATGAGGCCTGACTACTTCAGGAGCAACGTCCAGAACAACCCTGTGGTGAGGGACAGCCACGACTGCAGGCCCCTCATCCTCAGCGTCCTGAACCCCCCTGGCTCCGACAGGCTCCCAAACCCCCTGACGCGTCCACGCCGGCCCCAGGAGGTCCTATTGGCCATCGGAGGCCTGGGTGGCGGCAGCACCACCATGGAGGCTTACGATATCCGAGCCGGTGGATGGATGGACGTGAGCGTTGAGGGGGAGAGTCCCCGGTGGTGCCACGGCACAGCTTATCTCCACGGTCTGGTCTACTGTGTCGGTGGCCAGGACGCCGTACAGCCTCTCAGCAGTGTGCGCAGGTTCAACCCCGTCACTCGCAGCTGGCTGCAGGCGGCTCCCATGCACTCACGCCGCAGTGAGCTCAGCGTGGTCGTGTTGGACGGCTGTATCTACGCCATGGGAGGGAGAGACAGACGCGTGGTACTGAACACCGCCGAGCACTACGAGCCTGAAACCAACCAGTGGACAGTGATCTCACCCATGCTGGAGCACAGGTGCCGCGCCGGGGCAGCAGCCCTCCAGGGCAAGGTGGGTGGAACTGAGGGACACAGGGTGCTAGATGAACACAAGGAACGTTAGATCAGAAATCATAAATGTCTTTATTGCCAAGTAAGCTTGCACATACAAAAGATGTGTCTGGGTCCTTTGGTGCATCAACATTAACAGACAATTAAAGTAGAATGAAATCAAATGGAATATATAAACTAAATTAGAATATTCTTTCTTATTACAGGTTTACATCTGTGGTGGCTTCAACAGGAGGGAGTTTCTGCTCACAGCTGAGTGCTACAGCCCAGACACCAACCAGTGGACTCTGATCGCCCCCATGAGCACCAGGCGTTACGGAGTGGGAGTCGCTGCATACAGAGGACATGTCTATGCAGTAGGTGCACACAGAGACAAATGCTTTATACTAGATATTTTTATAGATATATCATTTGACTTTCAATGCTTCTGTGATGCCCTCATTTCCCTAAATGGATTAATATAGTGTCTGCCTGCCTGAGCCACACACTAAAACATTCCTCTCATGTGTCCTGTCCTCAGGTGGGAGGGGGGGACGGTAGGTGGGACACCCTGCGTAGCGCGGAGGCCTACAGCCCCTTGACTGACTCCTGGAGCGCCCTGCCCGACTTGCTCACCCCCCGCTGGAGCTTTGGCATCGCGGTGCTGGACGACCTGCTCTTCGTGGTCGGAGGCTACAATGGCTCCAGAACCATCTCCAACAACGTGGAGCGCTACGACCAGAGCAGCGACAAGTGGACTGTAGCCGAGGACATGAAGATCCAGCGCTGTGCCCTAAGCTGCTGCATAATGCATGGCCTGCCATTTTACATGAGCCAGTACGCTGCTCCCCGTGGAGGAGGAGGAGGAGGAGGAGGAGGAGGAGGAGGAGGAGGAGGAGGAGCAGGAGGAGGGTAGGAGGAGGAGGAGGAAGAGCAGGAGCAGGAGGAGGAGGAGGAGGAGGAGGAGGAGCAGGAGGATGAGGAGGATGAGGAGGAGCAGGAGGAGGAGGAGGAGGAGGAGGAGGAGGAGCAGGAGGAGGAGGAGCAGGAGGAGGAGCAGGAGCAGGAGGAGGAGGAGGGGAGGAGGAGGAGCAGGAGGAGGAGGAGGAGCAGTAGGAGGAGGAGGAGGAGGAGCAGGAGGAGGAGGAGGAGCAGGAGGAGGAGGAGGAGGAGGAGGAGCAGGAGCAGGAGGAGGAGCAGGAGGAGGAG
>NW_028174873.1:588088-658088 GCF_963971535.1 Notolepis coatsorum | reverse complement strand
GAGGAGGAGAAGGAGGAGGGGGAAGAGGAGGAGGTGGAGAGGGAGGAGGAGGGGGAAGAGGAGGAGGAGGAGGAGGATGAGGAGGTGGAGGAGGAGGAGGAGGGGGAAGAGGAGGAGGAGGTGGAGAGGGAGGAGGAGGAGGAGGATGAGGAGGAGAGGAGGAGGAGGAGGAAGAGGAGGAGGAGAGGGAGGAGGAGGATAGGGAGGAGGAAGAGGAAGAGGAGAGAGGGGGAGGATGAGGAGGAGGAGGAGCAGGAGGAAGAAGAGGAGGAGGAGGATGAGAGGGAGGAGGAGGAGGAGGAGGAGGAGGAGGAGGAAAGGGAGGGAGGAGAGGGAGGAGGAGGAGGAGAGCAGAGCTCCTAGTGGTCAACAGTGTCAGACGGTGGTTGTACTGGGCAGCTCCTAGTGGTCAACAGTGTCAGACCGTGGTTGTACTGGGCAGCTCCTAGTGGTCAACAGTGTCAGACTGTGGTTGTACTGAGCAGCTCTTAGTGGTCAACAGGGTCAGACTGTGGTTGTACTGGGCAGCTCCTAGTGGTCAACAGTGTCAGACTGTGGTTGTACTTGGCAGCTCCTAGTGGTCAACAGTGTCAGACTGTGGTTGTACTGAGCAGCTCTTAGTGGTCAACAGTGTCAGACTGTGGTTGTACTGGGCAGCTCCTAGTGGTCAACAGTGTCAGACTGTGGTTGTACTGGGCAGCTCTTAGGGGTCAACAGTGTCAGACTGTGGTTGTACTGGGCAGCTCCTAGTGGTCAACAGTGTCAGACTGTGGTTGTACTGGGCAGCTCCTAGTGGTCAACAGTGTCAGACTGTGGTTGTACTGGGCAGCTCCTAGTGGTCAACAGTGCCAGACTGTGGTTGTACTGGGCAGCTCCTAGTGGTCAACAGTGTCAGACTGTGGTTGTACTAGGCAGCTCCTAGTGGTCAACAGTGTCAGACTGTGGTCGTACTGGACATCAGCTCCTAGTGGTCAACAGTGTCAGACTGTGGTTGTACTGGGCAGCTCCTAGTGGTCAACAGTGTCACACTGTGGTTGTACTGGGCAGCTCCTAGTGGTCAACAGTGTCAGATTGTGGTCGTACTGGGCAGCTCCTAGTGGTCAACAGTGTCAGACTGTGGTTGTACTGGGCAGCTACTAGTGGTCAACAGTGTCAGACTGTGGTTGTACTGGGCAGCTCCTAGTGGTCAACAGTGTCACACTGTGGTTGTACTGGACATCAGCTCCCAGGTGTGAATGTGTGGAACTGTATCCAGAGTGTGAAGCAGGGTGTTGCTGAAAAGGAGCAGACAGACACCCAGAACCCACCCTGTGGGTAAATAAATACAATAAAGGATATTCTTGCCTAACTGTGAACAGTGCCACTAATATATAATATTCATATTCATTGTTTGGTTTCATTTGGTCTCTGGCTGCTTCCTCTGCATCTAAACGCACCGTCCTCTCGCCGCCTCCCTGCCTCCCGTCCCCCGGGGGGCGATACTTCACAGATACTACACGCCGACGCCATGAAACCCACAGACATCACGTTATATCTTTACATTAACATGCTCCTCCGACTCACCCTCCCTGCGCGCACGCGGTACAAAGGCCATCCGAAGAAATACTTTCATCCACTTAGAAAGTAGCCCGACTCCAGTCGCGTAAAACTGTTCTCCTATTGGGTCAATGGTCCGGTCGATGGTCTCTAACTACACACCCTCAAGACCCCTCCGCCCGTCTGGCCGCCTCAGACCCACTCCTTCTACCACAAGCTCCGGGAGGGTCATCAAGGAGAAGCCGCCTATTCTCAGTCCTTGCTCCACAATGGTGGAACGGACTTCCCACCACAGTTAGGACAGCAGCTGAAACACGACAGCGATCTTTCGCCATCGACTAAAAAAACACACTTCTTCAATCAATATCTGAAATAAAAGAAATAATAATAATAACAACTCTAACCTTCTTACTGTCCTCCTTGAAAGTAGCAATAGTCAGATAAATGAGTACACTGGTAAAAGTAAAAGCCCTCCATTCAAGTTCTACTTAAGTAAATGTAGAGAAGCGTTTGCTATTGCGTGTACTTAAGTATCTAAAGTAAAAGTACACATTCTACATGATGTTTGTGTATCCATAGGTTGTGTTAAAGTGGTATGTGGTCCAGTGGTGTAAAAAGAATAGAACCATATATATTATATATATATGGCCAAAAACACCAGCGTCCTTCATCGATAACCAATCACATGTTTGGGCCAGGTGTGGTTTTGAATTAAGCATTACATCACACGCAGGAGTGGTTTGTGACCAATAAACCATGCCTAGGGGTGGTTGTTAGGCCCGAGGCGCAGCCGAGGGTCGTTAGACCCCCCTAGGCATGGTTTATTGGTCACAAATCACGACTGCACGTGGTGTAAAGCTTTTATACAACTGCCAGATTCATCCAACCTTATTTCTATACAATAAACACACATTAATCGAAGATGTATTGAAAAAACCATCCGCCAGAAAAAGTAGTTCCCACAACTCCATGTGGAAGCAGCTTGAAGTGCATCCAACCAAACTAACACATCCAACTGTGTATTATTGGAATGATTGAGAGAAGTTGCCTCATGTGGAAGCAGCTTGAAGTGCATCCAACCAACTAACACATCCAACTGTGTATTATTGGAATGATTGATTGAAAATTTATTAAAACGTTTTCTTTGCCCTATAGGAAAAAAACGTTTTCTTCGCCCTATTTTTTTATTTATTTCTTTTAGCCTAAACTTAACCAGTTGGAAACCAGGGGTACAGTAATAAAATTAGCAATCAACCAATCAATCAATTCAATAGACCATGCTCACTTAAAACAGCGCTGCTTCTCTCTCAGTCTGACTCCCCCGCTGTTGCAGACAGGAGTGTGTGTGTGTGTGTGTGCGTGTGTGTGTGTGTGTGTGTGTGTGTGTCACAGTGTGTGTGTGCGTGTGTGTATGTGTGTGTGTGTGTGTGTGTGTGTGTGTGTGTGTGTATGTGTGTGTGTGTGTTTGTGGGTACGCCAGCGTCGGACAGTGTGAGAGAGAACGCTGCAAGAAAGTAGGAAGGAAGAAATTTAAATCAATCAATTAATCTATCAATCAATCCGCGATTTTTCTTTTGTTCTAGATTGAGTCAAGACCCATCAATTACATCATCCAACATTGTTTAAAATACTAACACATTCCCCTTGACAGAATCGCTTCATATTTAGTCGTTATGGTGCTTTCAACATAACCATTTGATCTCCGCGATCCTGTTTTCTCCCGGAGTGAGCCGGGGAGGGTTATGTGATTTGGTTGTGGGCGGGTCCTGAGCCCAGGACCGTGGATTGTTACCAATAAAGACGTGTGAATGGCCAATCAGAATCGAGAAATTTGCATGCCGTTGTATAATGCAGTTTAAAGCCGCCAGTGCCCCTGGGAGTCTGTGGAAGACCTGTGTTGCTCTGGGAGTCTGTGGAAGACCTGTGTTGCTCTGGGAGTCTGTGGAAGACCTGTGTTGCTCTGGGAGTCTGTGGAAGACCTGTGTTGCTCTGGGAGTCTGTGGAAGACCTGTGTTGCTCTGGGAGTCTGTGGAAGACCTGTGTTGCTCTGGGAGTCTGTGGAAGACCTGTGTTGCTCTGGGAGTCTGTGGAAGACCTGTGTTGCTCTGGGAGTCTGTGGAAGACCTGTGTTGCTCTGGCGTTGGCTTCAACAGTGATGCAGAGCTCCGCTCTATTGCTGCCGGCAGTGGCGGCTCTGCCACTAGGGGCGCAAGGGCGCCGACCCACCTGCTGTTAAATCACAGAAGAAGAAAATAAAACTTTTTAGTTTTTTGTTTTATAGCCCTATAAATAATATAAACATGTTTAAAATGAATAATATTTACTCATTTTAAGTATGTTTGTATTTCCAATGCACAATATAACGTTATTATCTAAAATAAAAAAACACTCGTTTTCCTGAGCAAGAAGTGACATCACGTTTTTTTTATTTTTTTTATTTTTTCGTATTTCTCGGCCCGGGCTAGACGCGATAGCGCTCTGAGTGCGCGTCACAGTTTGATCGCTGTATCCGTCACAGCCAATCAGTGCATAAAGGCCTCTACATGCTACAGCAACTTCAAAGCAACTTCAACACAACATCAGCGCGATTTCAGCGCGGTTGTTGTTTAGGGTCTTGTAGACTGTGTTGCGAGGAATCTGCGTACATGTCTCCAAAATCTAACCTAAACAACCGTTGCGTTGATATTGCGTAGCAGTGATTGGTTGGTTAGCGAATGGGGGCGGGGCTGTCATAGAATAATATAGGTCTCGCAGAGAATACCATCCGCCATTGTTGTAGCCAGCCAGCGTTGATGCTAAATAATTAGCGTCACATAGCTGGCCTTTTTCTGAAAACCCAAGCACATATTGTTCCATAGCATACGCCTTCAGTTGATCATGACAAATCCTCTCTTACCTTGACGATAAAAAAGCCTCCATAATTTAGTAAATAAAGCTGTAGCCAGCCAGCTAGCATTGGTGCTATACAAAATGCTATCCACATTAGCTACATATCTAACCAACTAAATACAATGGTATCCTGAGGTAACTTTAACGTTAAATACAACGTTTGCTAGTCGAAATGACTGGACACACACAGGGACAAGTTAAACATCAATCAATTAATTTATTCCAATAGGTAGTTTGAGCTGCATGTGAGCCGGTCTTTCTCTCCTCTCCATTGGAAACTAATGAAGTTACGTTAAAAAGCAAAGAACCGGCTGACAAAAGTTAAGCTGCTAGCAACAGACACTATAATACTTCCGGTCGGGGAATTTCAAAATAAAAGAGCGACGACTAAAAGCACCGGAAATACGTTTATTTTGTACATTATCTAACGTTAACACGAACCTAAACTAACTTTAGATTAGTTTAGGTTCGTGTAACGTTAGATATTGTAAAAAATAAACGTATTTACGGTGCTTTTAGACTCGCTCTTTTATTTTGAAATCCCCCGCCCGGAAGTAAAAATTATGCTTATTTTTCTGCTTTTATCAATGGGTTGGTTGAGAAGGGAAGCGTCATCTATCTAGGGAACCTAGCTACATACGGGGTACAATGTTACATAGGCTGCGCGTTGATTTTGCAGAAGCATAAAGGTAGAGTGTCTGCAACACCGTTGCTTTGTCGATGTTGTGTCGAAGTTGCTTTGAATTTGCTGTAGCATGCAGAGGCCTTAACGCGTTGTGCGTTGAAATATGACTATTATGTTGGAATCCGGGCGCGATTTGAAGCGGTCTAGCCAGTAGCGTCAAGAATTTCTGTAGCCGCATTTCGCGGAGACGTTCTCTGATTGGCCGACGCCAGTATTTTTTTCCGTAGCAGAATTTCACAGAGACGATCTCTGATTGGCCGAATCCAATTTCTAATGTTCCAATTCTAGCTTATTCCTAGGTTGGTGATGCAGGCAGCTGTTTGTCTTAGAGCGTGCCGTGACTGCAAGTTCTTTAGACTGTTAAGCTTAGGCACTCTTTCAAAGTTGGTTAAGGTTAGAGTTTGTCTTAGAGCATGGCGATAGAACGCCAGGTAGTTTGCAGTCTGTTCGAGCGGAAATGGACAAAGGAATGAAGTACTTGTGTTGTGTGGTGCTTCTGCTAACAAGCTAACACTTGGCTAACAAGCTATATGGCGGATGCAGTCTGGACACAGTGGACAGTGGTCTGGAATACATCAACAGTGGATTATACACTTTATCAAGGCAAGCCCTGAGTCCTGCCCTGGACGTGTCAACTAAACAGTGAGTCTCTCTCTCTCTCTCTCTCTCTCTCTCTCTCTCTCTCTCTCTCTCTCTCTCTCTCTCTCGCTCTCTCTCTCTCTCTCTCTCTCTCTCTCTCTTCTTCTGGATTGAAAATACGTGGATTATGGCTTGTTCAATATCGTCTATGTTTGAATGAATGAATGAATGAGAACTTTATTAACAGATTGCAGAATGGGTACAATACAGTACGGCTCAATACAAACAATTGTTAAGGGGATGCAGACCAGAGAAAGACGTTTGTCTTGTTTACATCAGGGTCCCAGATTTTCGATTCATATCGATAGTTTAATAGCTAGTCTTGGCTCGTTTAACAATATGCAAAATATGTGTACAGCCCTGTACTCATACTGAAGTTATTCTTGGTATATAATAGGTCTGATTGTGTAACGAATCGATTCCACGTCGCGCTGTGTGTGAGAGAGAGAAGGAGAGAGGGAGAGATCTGCCTGTGTTTGGAGACGGAGCGAGTTTTGTTTCTAACTTTTCTATTTATATATTGTGTTTCAAGTTGTGAATTAGACTATACTTTATTTGACTGGTTGTGTGTTGTTGTAGTAACAGCTGAGCGACTCGTTCATAAGAGCCGATTCATTGCCGTGAGCGTGAGTCGAATCGCTCACATCTTGCCATGAGTCGGTTGCGTGGTACTGTACATGTTTGCAAAATTTTTGGTATAGCGCCCCTAGTGGCGAAGCACCCACGGGCCGCCACTGGGTGACAACATAGCCATGTCTAGGATTGGTGGGTTGTAGTTCCACTTCTTCTGACCACAACATTTTTTATAAATATTAAACAAAAAATGTTACACGGCTGCATGCCAGCCTCTGATCCACTCTAAGCCAAGACAGAGCGGCGTGCGTCCCCCCCCCCCCCCCAACACTGCTCCTCACAGAGCAGCGGAGGGAGAGACGTGCCGCTCTGTTCTGAGCCAGCTGACGTTTCTCCAGATCCCGCTTTGAAGCGCTCGACCAAATAGTTGGGCAGTAGTCCAAGTGGGATAGGAGGACTAAAGCTTGTAACATTAGTGATGTTGAAAATGGGGGACCCTGATGTAAACAAGACGAAAGTCTTTCTCTGGTCTGCATCCCCTTAACGATTGTATGTATTGAGCTGTACTGTACTGTACCCATTCTGCAATCTGTTAAAGGGGAACTATTTTACTATTTCTTTCACTATTTGGGCACTTTTACACAATTCCTGTGAGTCTATGGAACACCTCTGTAATATATATATTTTTTTTTATTCATTGTTTTGTATTTCTAATCAAGTCCTCAAAAACAGCATTTTTCTACCTCAAGATCTCGAGCTGTTTTGAGCTGATGTGGACTGGGGTGCGGTGCAGGTGCTGAGGAGCCACATTAACATGCAGCAGTGACTATATGATGTGGACTGGGGTGCAGGTGCTGGTGCTGAGGAGCCACATTAACATGCAGCAGTGACTATATGACATCACATATAGGCACATTTTCAAACGATTCAGTTCAGTGAGGGTGAATATTGTGAGAGGAGAATTGGAAGAATGCACCAATATGAGAATTAGAGACATAGATCATATTAATATAAGTTCACATAGCTAGGAAACAATGCTAAACACTCAAAAAGGCCATTTATAAGATAGTTCCCCTTTAATAAACGTTTCAATCAATCAATCAATTCAATCAATCAATCAGTGTAACGGTCTTCTCACTCAATAGATGAGCACACCTTCTGATCATTGAAATACTCCTATACTCCTTTTAGCCACTATGTTATTAATGTGCCTTGGCCAAGCAAGCTTTTCATCAATAATCACACCCAACAACTTGGCCTCTCTAACCTGCTCAATAGCAGCACCATTCAACACACTATTTAGTTCCTGATCCGTTCTTAATTTATTTCTAAAGGCCGGCATGATAGTCTTTGTTTTTGAAACATTTTAAATCCAGCAAATCCATTTTAAAACCCAGAAGCACAGCACCCACTGAGACTTTCTGTCTATGTGTTTCAACCAGTTATCAGTAAGCGATGTCAGTGCTGTGTCTGTGGAGTAGCCCACTTTATAGGCATGCTGGTATTCTGAGTTAATGCTGTTTTCCTCCAAATATCCCTGAATTGATTGATGGAAAATTGTATTAACAGATTGCAGAATGGGTACAATACAGTACGGCACAATACACGCCTGTTCGAGCCCAGCGCTCCACATTTGCTTTCAGTTTAGCTGGTCGGTCATACTAATACACATTGGCCGTATTAGGGGGTGGGAAACTGATGGGTGGGGATCGGGCGTTGTGGACAGCGACTCCTACAGGTCGGTTGGTGCGCCTGCGCAGTAGAATCAGGAAGTGTCGGGGGCAGCGTGAGCCTCCCACGCGTTACTCCTCGACACTGAGAGATCGAGCTGCGCAGGTGAAAAGATGCGACTGCTGTTACCTCAAGTACCGGAGGGGACTTGTGCTATGTATGACTTAGTCCACATTGCAGCCGGCTTGTGGGAGGCAAGAAACAGCGTCCGTGACAGGGGAGGGTTGAATTGGATGATACGAAATTGGGATGGGAGGAAATATAGAAAAATGGGAGAAAAAAGTGGATAAAAAAAAAGTATTCTGTATTTCTGTATGACAACTAATAAAGAAACTTGAAACTTGATATATATCATGACATTTACGACATACATGACATACAGATATATACAGTACAAATATAGGCTACAGTACTGTTTACCAGAGATCCTAACAGAAACTATTTGCTTACATACAATTTTCTCAAACATTTTACTTAATACAGGCAGCAAGATACTCACAGGTCTACTATTGAAGGACTCCTTACTGTTTTTCCATAACTAGCTATACTGGTCAACAACGCGACATCTCTATGACCACGGTTTTCAATGAACGCTAGTTAGTTTGCCTACCAAGATGTCTGCGATGGAATAATAACTCTTTCGGTTGAGAATAATTGAGCATGCAACAGCGCCCTCAAGTGGCGTGTACTCGCAGCTCTGATGGTGTCACATCATAATAACAACCCCGAACTCGTACCGTTTGTCCCTCGCTTCGCCCTGTCACTGTTGGCCACACCTTCTTCTTCTTCTTTGGAGTTAATGGCGGGTCACAACCACAGAAAGGCGCATACCGCCACCTACTGTATAACCCAGCAACTGGCGAATAAGGCAAGAACCCGGCAAAGAAAAGAAAACAATAAAGAAAAACCAACAAACCCAGAACAAACAAAACAAAATACCAACCCAACCCTAACATCACCACCAAACATAATAACAAATAACAAACATAATACAAATAAAAATAAAACCTAAACACAAACAAAATAAATTAAATAAACAAATCCTACCCCCCAAACCAATTCTCGAATGAATGAATGAATGAAAACTTTATTTAACAGATTGCAGAATGGGTACAATACAGTACGGCTCAATACATACAATTGTTAAGGGGATGCAGACCTGAGAAAGACGTTTGTCTTGTTTCCATCAGGGTCCCCCATTTTCAATTCATATAGACATATATGACATACATGACATACAGATAGTCAGTACTGCTACATCTATACATTTATGACATACCAGATTTGCAAATACAGTACTGTTTGTGATACAGAAGGAGTCAAGAAAAGGGAGTATATACATTTGACGTAGAAACTGTACATTGGAGGAGGTTGGGTGGGGGGGGTTGGGTACATTGGGATATTGACAACCATACTGGGTAATTTACATTGGAGGTGGTTGGGGGGGGGGGGGCACACTGTATAAACAAGTAACACTGTACATTGAGGGGGGGGGGAGGAGACACTGTACAAACAAACACAATTGTACATTGAACTATTGACAAAACCATACTAGGTAAATGACTGTACATTGGAGGGGGTTGGGTTAGGATATTTACAGGGGCCAGTGTTGAATTGCAGTCTCCCGTAGGTGTCCCTTGAGAGAGGTTTTGAAAGTGGGTAGTGATCCACATTCCTTTACAGCCTTGGGTAGGGCGTTCCACATTGATGTGGCATAATTGCGAAACGTGTTTAGTCCCTTATTTGAGCCGAATCTGGGTTTAACATGATTTGTGGAGCTCCCTCTGGTGTTGTGATCGTGGTATTCACTGACCTTTGGGAAGTATTTTGACATGTACATGGGTACCTTGGTCGTGTAGTGTATCTTGTAGACCAGGCCCATTGCAAGTTGTTGTACTCTGTCGTCTACTCTAAGCCATCCTAGGTTGTCAAAGTGGGCAGGGGTGAGGTGGGTTCTAGGAGTAAGGTCAAGCAGTAGTCTGACCAGTTTGTTTTGAGATGTTTGTAATTTTGTTTTTAGCGCCTTTGAGGTGCTTTGGTACCATGAGGTGCAAGCATAGTCGTAGTACCCCTGAATGAGTGCTCCTGCCAGAGTCTTCAGGGTGTTCTTGTTTACCAGAGAGGAGATCCGGTACAAGAATCGAGTTCGTTGGTTGACTTTTTTTATTACATTGGATGCCATTTTGTCACAGGAGAGATTAGCCTCTAGGATGGAACCCAGGTAGGTAATTTCATCTTTCCTTGTGACAATATTGTCACCCACTGTAACTGAGAAGCCGTCGGTCTTGCTGAGTTTGTTATTTGAACCGAAGAGAATGGACTCTGTTTTGCCCATGTGTAATGATAGTTTGTTATCAGCGAGCCATATGCAGATTCTGCCTAGTTCCGAGCTGAGGGTTTTTTCAACCTGTAACTTGTTCTTGTCAGAGACCAGCAGGGCTGAGTCGTCCGCAAACAGGAACAAGTTGCAGTCACAAGCTGACGACATGTCATTTGCATAAATTAGGAACAGTAGCGGTCCTAGTATGCTTCCTTGTGGAACACCACAGCTCACTGTGAGGGGGGGGGATAGGGTACCGTTTACCTCCACCATCTGTTCCCTCCCCTCAAGGTAGGATTGCATCCAGCTCACTGATAGACTATCAAAACCAATTGCTTTTAGCTTGTCAATCAGAATGGAGTGATTGACCGTGTCAAAGGCCTTTTGTAGGTCCAGCATGACCATGCCGCAGTATTTGCCTGCGTCCACCTCTTGTTTGATGTGGTCATTCAAATAGAGAAGGCATGTGTCAGTGGAGTGGGATGTTCTGAAGCCAGATTGGAATTCGTAGATTAGATTTTTTTCCGCTAGGTACTTTTCGACCTGTTCGGGTTAGGGTTAGGGTCTAGGCCGCGCGCTGCTCACTGCTGGTGATGCACCACCGCCCCGCGCGCGCGTGTGCTTATTAGTTCATAAAGACTGCTTCTATATGAGTTGAAATCACCACCATAAACACAATGTTGTAGTTATGTATGACTGTAACGTCTTTTTAACTTTCTTGGGGGGGAAACATGCACTTTTAGAATCACCAGAAAGGCTTTAGAAATAGTGAAATGCCACGTTGACCTCAATATTTTATTATATTATATGAAAAGGTTATGAAATTAACAAGAATGTGATAAAATATGTAATAAAAACGGAGCTCAAATCCGTTTGTTTCCCCAATACCAAGATGGCGGCGGTATCGTGACGTCAGAGTGTCTTCATAAAAGTCAGACAAAGCTTTCCAAAAGCTCAAACAGTGAACTCCAAGCCCACGTGGTTGAACTAAAAATCCAAAGAAACAGACTAAGAAATGACGTAAACACCATGATCAGAACCGCAAAAAGAAATTTCATCAACGACAAAACTGAGGAAAACAAAAACAAACCCCGCGAACTTTGGAAATTACTCAATAATCAACTAGGCTGCAGTAAAAAACTTAAAACCAGATTCTCAAACATAAACATAAAGACGGACAACACGCTCATCACAGACAAGCTGGATGTAGCCAATTACTTAAACATCTTCTTCACAAACATAGCCACAACACTGGTAAACAAACTACCCTCCCACTCAGGGCATTATGGGGTAGAACACATAGTAGCATACTACAAAAACCTAGGGGTCCACAAAGACGACTTCAAACTTGAAATGGTAACAACCGATGAGGTACTCAAAAAATTGAGCGCCCTCCAACCTAACAAGGCCACTGGCCATGACAACATCCCCTCCAAATTCCTCAGAGACGCAGCAGCCGCCATCACCCCAGTCATCACACACATAATAAACCTCTCTATAAAACAGGGGCACGTCCCCAAGGACTTCAAAATTGCGAGAGTGACCCCTCTACACAAAAAGGGCAGCAAATTAGACCCAGGCAACTACCGCCCTGTTTCTATTCTTACCTCCATCTCGAAAGTCATGGAGAAAATAGTCTACGAACAGGTCGAAAAGTACCTGGCGGAAAAAAACCTAATCTACGAATTCCAATCTGGCTTCAGAACGTCCCACTCCACTGACACATGCCTCCTCTATTTGAACGACCACATCAAACAAGAGGTGGACGCTGGCAAATACTGCGGCATGGTCATGCTGGACCTACAAAAGGCCTTCGACACTGTCAATCACTCCATTCTAATGGACAAGCTAAAAGCAATTGGTTTTGATAGCCTATCAGTGAGCTGGATGCAATCCTACCTGGAGGGGAGAGAACAGATGGTAGAGGTAAACGGTACTCTATCCCCCCCCCTCACAGTGAGCTGTGGTGTTCCACAAGGAAGCATACTAGGACCGCTACTCTTCCTAATTTATGCAAATGACATGTCGTCAGCCTGTGACTGCAACTTGTTCCTGTTTGCGGACGACTCAGCCCTGCTGGTCTCTGACAAGAACAAATTGCAGGTTGAAAAAACCCTCAGCACGGAACTAGGCAAAATCTGCATATGGCTCGCTGATAACAAACTATCATTACACATGGGCAAAACAGAGTCCATTCTCTTCGGTTCAAATAACAAACTCAGCAAGACCGACGGCTTCTCAGTTACAGTGGGTGACAATATTGTCACAAGGAAAGACGAAATTACCTACCTGGGTTCCATCCTAGAGGCAAATCTTTCCTGTGACAAAATGGCATCCAATGTAATAAAAAAAGTCAACCAACGAACTAGATTCTTGTACCGGATCTCCTCTCTGGTAAACAAGAATACCCTGAGGACTCTGGCAGGAGCACTCATTCAAGGGTACTATGACTATGCGTGCACCTCATGGTACCAAAGCACCTCAAAGGCGCTTAAAACAAAATTACAAACATCACAAAACAAACTGGTCAGACTACTACTTGACCTGAACCCCAGAACCCACCTCACCCCTGCCCACTTTGCCAACCTAGGATGGCTTAGAGTAGACGACAGAGTACAGCAACTTGCAATGGGCCTGGTCTACAAGATACACTATACGACCGGGGTGCCCATGTACATGTCAAAATACTTCCCAAAGGTCAGTGAATACCACAACCACTACACCAGAGGAAGCTCAACAAATCATGTTAAACCCAGATTCGGCTCAAACAAGGGACTAAACACGTTTCGCAATTATGCCACAACAATGTGGAACGCCCTACCCAAAGCTGTAAAGGAATGTGAATCCCTGCCCACATTCAAAACCGCCCTTAAAGAGCACCTACGGGAGGCTGCAATTCGAAACTGGCCACCGTAAATGCCCAAAACCCCCACCACCTCCTAATAGACAGTCTCCTCCCCACCGCATGTATATATTCCCTCCCCGCCGTATGTATATTCCCTTCCCACCCACCCACCCCCTCCTAATGTACAGTCCCCTCCCCATCATATGTATATACTCTGTCAGGATCTAGGGGTAACAGTACTGTATATTTGAATACCGCCTATGTCACAAATGTATCAGTACTAAATACCTATATGTCCCTATGCCATAAATGTCATGTATGTTATGTATGTCATAAATGTCTATATGAATTGAAAATGGGGGACCCTGATGGAAACAAGACAAACGTCTTTCTCAGGTCTGCATCCCCTTAACAATTGTATGTATTGAGCCGTACTGTATTGTACCCATTCTGCAATCTGTTAAATAAAGTTTTCATTCATTCATTCATTCATTCTTCGAGAATTGTTGGCCACGCCTCACCGGAAGCTCCAAACAATAAAAGCAATAAAGAAAAACCAACAAACCCAGAACAAACTAAACAAAACACCCAACCCTAACATCACCACCCTATACAAACCTAATTAAAAATAAAACCTAAAACACAAACAAAATAAATTAAATAAATTTAAAATCCCACGCCCCCACCGGAAGCCCCCCCTCCCTCCTGGCCACGCCCTCACCGGAAGCCCCCCTCCTCTCTCTCTCTCTCTCTCTTCGGCTTTGTGCTAAAGCCGAACCCACGCTGCAGCTCCTTTCTCTCTGGACACCCGGGCTGCTAAACATCCGAAACCATGGCACTCCACGTCCCCAAAGCTCCGGGCTTTGCCCAAATGTTGAAGGATGGTGCTAGGGTGAGATAATAATTTTTTTCCTCTGCTCAAACAGCCTCCTCAGCTAAGCCGAGCGTTATTACATTATGTGTGAGTTAGCATCAGTTGGCGTTAGCTAACGTCAGTTAGCCCGAGGAAGCTAAGCTAGCTCCGTCACGCGCTGTCATGGGGAGAGAGAGTTCTAGAAGAACAGCGTCTCTAGGCCGCGCGCTGCTCACTGCTGGTGATGCACCACCGCCCCGCGCGCGCGTGTGCTTATTAGTTCATAAAGACTGCTTCTATATGAGTTGAAATCACCACCATAAACACAATGTTGTAGTTATGTATGACTGTAATGATGTAACTGTCGCAACCGGTCACAAGCTAACGTTAACAATGACTGCAGTGCATTGATTGATTGATACGTTTATTTACCAGATTGCAGAATGGGTACAAATTACAATACAGTACGGCTCAATACACACAATTGTTAAGGGGATGCAGACCAGAGGGTACTACGACTATGCTTGCACCTCATGGTACCAAAGCACCTCAAAGGCGCTAAAAACAAATTTACAAACATCTCAAAACAAACTGGTCAGACTACTGCTTGACCTTACTCCTAGAACCCACCTCACCCCTGCCCACTCTGACAACCTAGGATGGTTTAGAGTAGACGACAGAGTACAGCAACTTGCAATGGGCCTGGTCTACAAGATACACTACGCGACCAAGGTACCCCCATGTACATGTCAAAATACTTCCCAAAGGTCAGTGAATACCACGATCACAACACCAGAGGGAGCTCCACAAATCATGTTAAACCCAGATTTGTCTCAAACAAGGGACTAAACATGTTTCGCAATTATGCCACATCAATGTGGAACGCCCTACCCACAGCTGTAAAGGAATGTGAATCACTGCCCATTTTCAAAACCACTCTCAAAGAACACCTACGGGAGACTGCAATTCGAAACTGGCCCCTGTAAATGTCCCAACCCCCTCCAATGTACAGTAAATGTCCTATTAAACCCAATAATACACGAGACCCACTTCTTGGAACCAAGTATGAAGTATGGTTTTGTCGATCAATGTACAGTTTTGCTTGTACAGTTGTACAGTTTCCCCCACCCCGCCTACAATCTGTTAATAAAGTTTTCAATCAGAGAAAGACTTTCGTCTTGTTTACATCAGGGTCCCCCATTTTCAATTCATCATAATGTGACGTTGTTAACACAGTGGATGACCAACATGTTGCTTTAAGTTATAGTCAAAATAAGATTTGTGTGTGGGCGTGGCCTTTGATAGATGAGCCTTTATCTCGGTGTGTTGGACTGTCATATTGTTTGTCTTACTCATGGTTCGACACTGAATCTTGCCGGTGATCATCTTGATTGACTGTTTCATTTACATAGAAAAAATACATGTAATTTCCACACGTGAGGTTGAATGGTGACGTTTAGAATGTTTTGCTATCACATTTCATACAAATTCATAGTATTCTTAAAGGGGCACTTTGCCAAAACAATGCTGATTTATGAGTTTGAATATGGCCACCAGTGATGTCACCGGGGGACATTGAATCATTATGTTGTGTTGATTACAGCTCAATGAAAGTATAAAGTAGCAGTCCCCTATAATAAGACACAGTATTGCTATTTTTTCATCTACATCATTTTGTGGAGTTGTAATTAACACAATGTCCCCGATGACATCACTGGTGGCCATTATGCAAACTAATTTACTCGACAATAACTGTCAAACTAAACAAATGTGTGCTAAACTTTCTTTTTTGGATGCGTGTGCAGAATAAATGTTTTTTTTTTTAATAAGTAAAGTGCCCATTTTTAATCATATGATGGATGTGAGCTCAGAACAGTCATCTGATTGTATTGTGTCTCGTTCCAGCACTATTCAGGGCTCGAGGAGGCCGTCTTCCGCAACATCTCCGCCTGCAAGGAGTTGGCTCAGACTACAAGAACCGCCTATGGGCCAAATGGTAAGCTATACCTGCCAGCAATGAGGTGCACTGCGTACCTACCTACTGGGTACTGTGAGGTGCACTGCATACCTACCTACTGGGTACTGTGAGACCCTTCAAGTCAGGGTTTCCGTTAGAATTTTTTTTTGCAGGTCTGAGTGTCCGGTAGATTTCAATCTACCGGACAAATGGGATAAATTCCGGTCAGAGTTTATTGAGCTTAAAAACAATTGATAGGCCTATATAAAGAATGACATCATCAAGGCATTTATAATATTTTAACTTAAAACTAGACTACTTTTGCGTATATACAGTCATTAATATATTCCAAATAAAATAAGTCCCTCGAGACTGCGTGCTGCTGCCGACTTGAGGTGTCGGTGGGCAGTCTGCCCGACCTTAATAAACGGCAGTCTGTTATAATCACATTTTTATGAGCTAACGAATTCCGTTATATTGGACATTTGTATTAATTATATCAAGCGAAGAACTGAGAAATTTGGCAGAGAGACGGCAACATTATCGTGGGTTTGCGCCGTGATGTATATCTCCACCTCCCAACGACTTGGTGCTGCTCATAATGTCCGGTGAAAATAATTCCCTCTAAGCACAATTTGATTATTTGAATTGTATTAAAATAGGCTAAAATTAAATAGCCTATGCGATGAACGAAACAATCATTACATTTGTCGTTGCTTCACCAAGCAGCCGGTCAATGACATCCTGTGTCAGCGAGCTGGCAGCTGATATATTTACGTGAAGCATGGAGCAGACGGAGCAGAGCAGCGGTGTCAGCAGCGCCCCCACCCAACAGCTGAATTGCCAATGGCTGAATTGGAGTACTGCACCCTGCCAAGCCATGCTTCACGTAAATATATCAGCTGCCAGCTCGCTGACACAGGATGTCATTGACCGGCTGCTTGGTGAAGCAACGACAAATGTAATGATTGTTTCGTTCATCGCATAGGCTATTTAATTTTTGCCTATTTTAATACAATTCAAATAATCTAATTGTGTTTAGAGGGAATTATTTTCACCGGACATTATGACCGGAGAGATTAGATATGTCGGACTTCACCAGATTTTGCCGGTCAAATACCGGTAATTACCGGCTAACGGAAACGCTGCTTCAAGTACTGATGGTGGAGAGCCATTGAGGGCAGCAGTGGCTCAGGCGCTAGAATCTGGTAACCGGAATGTTTGACTCCTCCCCCTACCTGCTCCCTGGGTTACCCTAAGCGAGCATAGAGACTAATGCTTTTCTTTGCTAATGCTTTTCTTGTGTTTTTGTTTCAGGCATGAACAAAATGGTCATCAACCACTTGGAGAAGCTGTTTGTCACCAACGATGCCGCCACCATCTTGAGAGAGCTGGAGGTGAGAGGAAACGTGAAATAGGCATCATTTACTGGTGGGAGTCTGCACTGTTCAGGGCTGTACGCTAAGCTTTTTCACTAGGGGCACACTTGCCCCTAAATGAGAAATTTAGGGGCAAAGAATATTTTTTAGGGGCAAATTTTTTAATAACTATTTTACCATTATAGTAGGGCTGGGCGATATGGACTCTAAATGATATCGTGATATTTTGACATTTCCTCTAAAGCACTTAAAAATGCTTGATTGAACCCTTTGATGCATACAGTCACGCCAATATGATGATTATAATAAGTCCCTGCAACATATGTTTGTATTATTAAACCATGAAGATGCTTTAAAAAATAATTTAATGAAAATGTACTAAGAGTAGTCTACTGACACACTAATAAAAAAAAATTATTTACATCTAAGACAATTTATATAAAAACTCTTGGGTGCCTTTTACACAGTACTGTGTTTTCTATCCACTTTAGCCAAACACACACACACATATATACACACACACACACACACACATACACATATATATATACATACACACACTACTGTGAGAAAATAATAATCACACAGACTTAATGATTTTAGAATATTTCAGATAATGAAATTAAATGTTTATATCATCAACTATCCAGTTAGTATTTATACTGTGTGTAACATTTGGCTACTTTAAATCATTGAATGTAGAGAGAGAGAGAGAGCGAGTGAGCTGCCGTAGGTGATGACGTCACACTCGAATGTAAACAGGAAGAGATGGAGACACACGGAGATGGGAATTGAATGATATACAGAAACGAATAACCAATAAATATGAAGTTATGTTTAAACTTCTGTTGTCAATATAACCCACCCCCTTTCCTCACGAATGGAACTAGTCTTGTGGAGTCCGCTTTGACCGTTTTCTAGGGTTAGCAGAGATCGCTAGTTAGCTTAGCATAATCCTAATGGAGACCTTGGTTAGAAGCTACCGTTAGCTCATTGCTCGTCAATTAAATTACATGTTATTAAAGGTCCGCGCTGGTCTGTCTAATGAAATTACAACCGCAACATTATATTGCATTGTACAGCCCTGGTTGTAGGCTAATGTTTTACTACAATTTGTATGGATTAATTTAGGAGTGAAATGCGAATGAAGGGTTGAAATCACCACTCGCAAGCTTGCCCCCAGATATTATTTTAAACTCGCACGGACCAAATTAGGGGGCAATTTGCGATCATATCATCGCAGTGTACAGGCCTGCTGTTCTCGTCAGTGAAAACTCACCTCAGTCAGGATTTGAGTTACATTTTATTATCTGTTTATAAATCTATATTATATTTGTATATCATTTTACATTTCCTCTAATACATTATTGTGTGTCCAGGCTCTTTTAACTCTCCCAATGATGTAATTTCCAGGTACAACATCCAGCAGCTAAGATGATAGTGATGGCTTCCCACATGCAGGAGCAGGAAGTTGGGGATGGTACTAACTTTGTCCTGGTGTTCGCTGGAGCTCTCCTAGAGCTGGCAGAGGAGCTGCTCAGGATGGGCCTGTCCGTCTCAGAGGTAACATTAAATAATAACAGAGGAGCTGCTCAGGATGGGCCTGTCCGTCTCAGAGTTAACATTAAATAATAACAGAGGAGCTGCTCAGGATGGGCCTGTCCGTCTCAGAGGTAACATTAAATAATAACAGAGGAGCTGCTCAGGATGGGCCTGTCCGTCTCAGAGGTAACATTAAATAATAACAGAGGAGCTGCTCAGGATGGGCCTGTCCGTCTCAGAGGTAACATTAAATAATAACAGAGGAGCTGCTCAGGATGGGCCTGTCCGTCTCAGAGGTAACATTAAATAATAACCGAGGAGCTGCTCAGGATGGGCCTGTCCGTCTCAGAGGTAACATTAAATAATAACAGAGGAGCTGCTCAGGATGGGCCTGCCCGTCTCAGAGGTAACATTAAATAATAACAGAGGAGCTGCTCAGGATGGGCCTGTCCGTCTCAGAGGTAACATTAAATAATAACAGAGGAGCTGCTCAGGATGGGCCTGTCCGTCTCAGAGGTAACATTAAATAATAACAGAGGAGCTGCTCAGGATGGGCCTGCCCGTCTCAGAGGTAACATTAAATAATAACAGAGGAGCTGCTCAGGATGGGCCTGTCCGTCTCAGAGGTAACATTAAATAATAACAGAGGAGCTGCTCAGGATGGGCCTGTCCGTCTCAGAGGTAACATTAAATAATAACAGAGGAGCTGCTCAGGATGGGCCTGTCCGTCTCAGAGGTAACATTAAATAATAACAGAGGAGCTGCTCAGGATGGGCCTGTCCGTCTCAGAGGTAACATTAAATAATAACAGAGGAGCTGCTCAGGATGGGCCTGTCCGTCTCAGAGGTAACATTAAATAATAACAGAGGAGCTGCTCAGGATGGGCCTGTCCGTCTCAGAGGTAACATTAAATAATAACAGAGGAGCTGCTCAGGATGGGCCTGTCCGTCTCAGAGGTAACATTAAATAATAACAGAGGAGCTGCTCAGGATGGGCCTGTCCGTCTCAGAGGTAACATTAAATAATAACAGAGGAGCTGCTCAGGATGGGCCTGTCCGTCTCAGAGGTAACATTAAATAATAACAGAGGAGCTGCTCAGGATGGGCCTGTCCGTCTCAGAGGTAACATTAAATAATAACAGAGGAGCTGCTCAGGATGGGCCTGTCCGTCTCAGAGGTAACATTAAATAATAACTAGGAGAATGTACTCTGTGTAGAGTAGGGATGCCCCGATCACGTTTTTTGCCACCGATCGTCGTGAGCCATATCGGCCGATCCGATACCGATCGTTTTTGATTAAAAAGTTATATTATATAATTTTTTTTTTTTTTTTTTTTTATAAAATATATATTATATAATTAGACTTGTACTTGTATTATCTGCGAGACATCGCCACCACGCAACAAGCTCCACTGTCTGTGTGTACTCTAGTAGCCTCCAGCTACGGCCAGGATTCTCCGGAGCTGCAGCTAGACCCTATACTCGAGTAGCCTGCAGCTACGGCCAGGATTCTCCGGAGGTGCAGCTGGACCCTATTGATCAAATTCAACAACATGCCCTCAGCTCGAATACGCATCGAATGAGTGTTATAAAACATTGATATCAGGAGCTATCTGTGGCTACTGCTGGCCGGCTATATAACGTTGATACAGCGCCTCTGTGAACTATTTAGTTCAGTGGGACATTTCGTTTTGAACAGTGAGCTGGCGTCAGCTAACATGAGCTAGCTGAGGTATCATACACGTCTCTATACTAGACTTGCTGGAGCGTTTGTTGATGTCAGGAGCTATCGGTAGCTGGCCGGCTAGATACCGTTCGGTTAGACAATGCCTCATCATGTATTGGACTGGAAGTGAATGGTTGACTGGGTCATTTTGTAACGGTAGCTAAGGGAGACGCCGTCCTCCCGTCACACTAGACTAGACTACTAGACCCATGTTTACATGCGCACGGGAGGGGCTGGAGGGAGGAGCAGACGCCGCACAGCTCCCGGTGTCTGAGACAGAACTCAGCGAGACGAGCGAGTGAGATCGGTTTTGACGCTCGGCGAAAATAAAACATTATCACCAATCACCGATCGCATATTTATACTGATTATCGGCCGATAACGATCGGTGGCCGATCGATCGGGGCATCCCTAGTGTAGAGTGCAGACTGACCTCCACCCAGACGTTGCAATATCCCCACGTTGCCGTTACTTACACATTTTACTGGGTAAATGACAGAAGTTAGAGTTGCCTATATTGCCAGTCTCAACATACCCAGGCTGTAAATCATGTATCAACAATGGTAATACTACCTCACATTAGGGGTGTAACGATGCATCGATTAATCGAAATGCATCGATTCTAATGTGACGATTCAACTGCATCGATTTGAAAATGTTAATCGATTATAATCTAAATTAATCAGGGGGGGGTATATATATATAGTTTATATTTATTTTATTTTTGTGTATTGTTTTTATTGACCTATAGTCTATTCATGCTGAGTGAATCAGTTCCCACAGACGCATTTGTGTATTCAAAATTTTTTGGGGAATTAACTGAGAATCGAAAATGAATCGAATCGTGGTCAAATGAAGAGATTTCATGATGCATTGAATCGTTGCCTGAAGAATCTAAATGAATCGTTGTGAGGTCGCATCGTTACACCCCTACCTCACATTACACCGCTGTACGGCAAACATATTTGTCGAGTTCAGATTAAAATATTTAGGATAAAGTGACGCTTCTAATCATTTGGTGCAGCCTGTGTGTATAAATATAATGAGAGTTTGCTGTGTGTCCGTGTTCCTCCTCCCTCTAAGGTGATCGAGGGCTATGACATGGCTTGTAAGAAAGCCCTGGAGATCCTGCCGGACTGCGTGTGCTCCTCAGCCCAGGACCTCCACGACCTGGAAGAGGTCACGGCTCTGATCCGCCCGGCAGTGATGAGCAAGCAGTATGGCAACGAAGACTTCCTCTCCAACCTCATCGCTCAGGCCTGCGGTGAGTCGCACTACAACCATCTACATAATGAGTATATTATTATATACAGTATATATGTCACAATATTATAATCTATACAAGCAGGGATGGGTGATTATGGGGGCATGTGAATATCCAATTATTGAGAGACCGTCCAACAGTATCACAATATTTGCAATACATGTGTAAAATCACATGTTGGGGGTAACTGAATTGATGATCATAATTCCTGGACCTCCTGAGAATTGTACTGTGACATTTATTTAATTGACTCCCCAGGTCTATGAACTAACTATACCTACAAACTAAACTTATGTAATGCATACAAGATGAAAAATGAGGTGTTGCATGTTATTTATTTATTTATTTATGTGTGACCACTTCTTCTTCAGTCTCCATCTTCCCTGAATCCGGCAACTTCAATGTCGATAATGTCAGAGTGTGCAAGATCTTGGTAAGTGTTATGAATACCCGTAAATTACATGGTGTTTTACTTTTTATTGGTTACTTTAGGGGTCAGATTCCCTTTTGTCGGGTTATGGCCCTGCCCTCCTAACGCACCTGAGACTCACTGAGATCCGACCGCTCGGACTGCTTCCGGTCCGGAGGCCGCTTATGGCCACAGTCTGTTAGCTGTGTGGACGTGTCCTGGGCGTGTGTAGCCTTTTTACAACGCATCTTCCGGCACTCTGATTGGCCAGGTCATGTGACATGTGCGCCCAATAGCGTGTTTGCCCATTTCCGCGTCGAACAGCCTGCAAACTACCTGGCGTTCTAAGACAAACTCTAACCTTAACCAACTTCGAAGAGTGCCTAAGCTTAACCAGTGTAGAAACTTGCCGTCCCACGATTGGCGCTCATGTCACATGACCTGGCCAATCAGAGCGCAAAACGGAAACGCGGATGCATTGTAAAAAGGCTTCAAGCGACCTGGGCCTCACTGAAGGACCGTCTAGTCCAGCCCTGCCTCACCTCCTCTGGGGTCTTGTGAACCCTTTTCCCCTAATAATTCTATGCTGTGAACAGGGAGAAGAAGCCTCTGTGCTCACTTTCTTCCTCCTTTTACTCGCAATCCAGTTGGTTCTCAAATCGCGTGAACTGGCTTTATCCACCATGTCTTTGAAAATGCCCAATTACATAGGCTTTATTAGGGTTGCCACTTTTTAAGTCAAGTTAGGGGTGGGCAATATGACTATTAAATAAATATCGGGTACAGTTCATTAACAATACACTTTTTAAACATATCGTGGACATCGTGATGTTTTGCACAAAATCTCACGTCAGTTTCTATAGAGATGAGACTTACTTTAGCGCAGCACTTTCCTCTCTCCCTCACACAGACACTCGTCCAATTTACATCACATACACACACAGAGGCGGTAACTAAGCTAACTAACGTTAGCCGCTAACCCTGGAAAAGCTCACAGGGGAGTGATCCACGACACCAGTTCCTTTAGTGGGGGGGAGGGGGTATATTGACGAGGCTTGACAACAGAGGTTTATATAATCATCATATTGGCGTGACTGTATCCATCAAAGGGTTAAATCAAGCATTTTTAAGTGCTTTAGAGGAAATGTCAAAACATCGTAATATATATCGTGTATCGTGATGCAGCAAAAAATATATTGTGATATCATTTAGAGGCCATATCGCCCAGCCCTAAGTCAAGTGTTCCTTTATTAATCCTTTTATAAATGCAAGTGTCGTAGCAGCATGGTGCAGGTACAGGTAGAATAGGTAGTAATAATAATAGAACAAAGTGCAAGTAGTAATGATAATAATAGTGATAGCGGTAGTAGTAGTGAACAGTGGTGAGTGGCACGATGGTACACATGGTTCAACCCCTAGTAACGCACTGCACCAGAGTCTGTGCAGTTTTTATTATAAAGAGTCGGACGGCCCTTACAGCTGTCGAGTTCACCAGCCGTTAGCTCTCCAGCTGAACGAATCTAAAGTAACCTCGTCTTTATGTGACCAGAAACCTCTATTATAATTGGAGCGGTCAGTTTATTGCGTTAATTAGATTAATTAATTACACAGCAAATTATCACATTATGAAAATTAACTCAAATTAATAAGAAGAAAAATATATTTTTTTTTAATTTAAATATATTTTTTAATTCATTCCATAAGAACGTAGAATACACATTTACAGATTTTCTTTTTTTAATGGTTCATTTGCATGTTCTTGGTATCTGATTCTAGGGACATCTATGGATCTCAGGGAATGTATTCCCAGTGTCAGAAATACTGTGTCTGTTACGAGGCTTGAGTCAATTGTAATGAACCAAATGATAATATCAATAAAAAAAAAATTAATCTTTGACTGTGAATAACACCATGCTAAAATGGACCAGACCTGAAAAATCTAAGCAAATGAATAAATGGAAGATGATTAAACGGAAGGTTTTGTAGATACAGTACTGAATTCTGCCATCCGGACACATGCCATTTGAAATATTATTATAGAATATCGGGCCTAAAATGGTTATGCGATTAATTAGATTAATGAATTACAAATCCTGTAATTAATTAGATTAAAAGAATATCACCTGACAGCACTAATTATAATGTGTGCTCACCGTGCCCCTTCAGCAGTCCCATGCCGTTTCACGATTGCAACAAGTATCCACAAAACAATTAGCCTAATTTAAAGCTGTTTCAGTGCACTGTTCAGAGAGGGGTGCTTAGAGCTGCCCTCTTGTGATGGGATCGCACAGATCAGATCTTAATGCCAGGAACAGGCCTCAAGGTGACAAAGAGACTTAACTGTGGGGGAGGGAGTGGTCTTGGTCCCAGGTGGCCGAAGGGGCCAATACGTCTTGGCCTAGCTTCAAGGAGCTCCTATTCTTTGTATTTCATTTTTATGTTTTATTAATACATGTATGTTAACCACAGAGATCTGTATGTGCATAATTAATTGGTATTGGTTCCACAACATTACCTATAAATGACATTGTGTTTATTGTATGTCTACAATTATATCTATTCTCTAAGGGACAAATATCTCTTCGCTAAGGGACTACTATGTCTTCTCTAATGGCGCTTTTCCACTACATGGTACCTACTCTACTCTACTCTACTCGGTATTTTCGGTTTTCCATTACTAAAGTACCTGGTACCAGGTACTTTTTCGGTACTTTCTGGGTACTTTTTTAGTCCCTGCTCTGTCGTGGTTCTTAACGCGAGCCAAGCGAGTAGAACTGGTACCACAAAAGTCATGTGAAAAACTGCAGACCACTGATTGGTCAGAAGAGAGACGCGTCACTGTTTGGAGAGTCTGAACGAAAACAGAAAGCCGCCATCTTGAATGGCTCGCGTAGAATGTCATATGTATGTTTGCAGCACGAAACAAGTGCAATAAAAAAGGATACAGTCACTGTGTATTCTGCCTCATTTATTGATGAAACAAAACCGACAACACAATTTGCCACCGAGCGGAGAGTTTAGTCTGACAAAAAGATCGATGATTAGTTATGCTTGTTGTTGGGGTTAGGGACGTGAGTGGTAACGTTAGTTACCCTAACGTTAGCAGATAGACACGAGAGGCTAGGTAACGTTAAAGCTTGTAGAATAGACACAATGAGACTTAGCGTTAGCAGAATATACACAACGAGAGTCTGGTTAATGTTGTTATTGATTGATTGAAAACTGTTTTACTCTGGCTTGCCAAGCTTATAGCCCCTTTCGTGACTGTGATGCACCGAGTGAAGCCACAGTCACTTGCTCCTCAATAGGAAACCAACCTAGATTTACCCTGAAGGACTGGTTCTGGCCGAACCGTTCGTTATACAAGTATCACAGAGACATTTCAAAGGTACTCACAGTTGCACAAGGGTTTCGGACAGAGATACGGGATGGTTTGAAAGCTCTGCGTTGCTAATAAACATTTTAAATATTTTTTATAAACTGCTCAAAACTGCATTATTTCCGGCGTTGGCTGCCTGGTGTGATCAAAGCGCATGCGCATCATGCACCCAGGCCGGGGCCCAGAAAATAAGGCGTCAGAGAGCCGCGGCCCAATGCACATTGTCTGGCTTTTTTTTTTTTTTTCTAAGGGACTACTGCGTCTTCTAATGCGTCTTCTCTAAGGGACTACTGCGTCTTCTAATGCGTCTCCTCTCTGCAGGGCTGTGGGTTGACGTCGTCCTCCATGCTGCATGGCATGGTGTTCAAGAGGGAGGCGGAGGGAGACGTCACTTCAATCAAAGAGGCCAAGATCGCAGTGTTCTCCTGCCCCTTCGACTGCATGGTGACAGAGACCAAGGTGACCAAGTCCAGCGATATCTCGGCACAAGTTTATTTTTATTTTCCACCACAAACTGAGTTGCGATGTGAAATTATTATTTTAGTTTGTTTTATATATACACCTGTCATGGTGGTATTTAATTCAGAATGGTCTCATCCTCATCCAATTTCAACCACAAATTCTTTACAATAATGCTTCAAAGTACAATTGAATTTTCATATACAGAATTCAAATTATACAAATGTACTTAGTTGACAACCATACTTTTTTTGTATTTATATATTTGCACATCAGTGTTTCCCACAGGATTTTGTGAGACTGTGGTGGGTGAACCTCTGGCCCTCTAGGGGGGTGCAGGGGGCATGCCCCCCGGAACTTAAAAAAAAATAAGTTAAATGCATCAATCTGGTGCACTTTGAGAGCAAAATAAAGAGGCCAGATCTATGATGAACTTTGTGCTCAAAACACAAAATCGACTAGAGCAGACATTTGAGCCGTCAAAGAAATGAAGCAAAAGTGGTTACCTGTGTTGAACTGGTTTATTTTTTAGAAAAAAATATAGTGGATTACTATTACGACTACTACCACTGCCAATACTACTGATACATCCCTATTGGCAAACTTTATATTTATAATACAAAAAGAAACTTATTTAAAAAAGAAAAAAAAAAGTTTGGTTTGTTATAAAACTGGCGGGACCAATTGGACGGTAATTAATGGGAAACACTGCACATATTAAAAAAAACGTTCTCTCTCAGGGTACAGTGCTGATAAAGAGCGCTGAGGAGCTGATGAACTTCAGTAAGGGGGAGGAGGACATGGTGGAGGCCCATGTGAAGGCCATCGCTGACGCTGGAGCCAATGTGGTGGTGACCGGGGGCAAGGTGGCCGACATGGCCCTGCACTACGCCAACAAGTATAAACTAATGGTGGTCAGGTAAGCACTGTGCCAACAAGTATAAACTAATGGTGGTCAGGTAAGCACTGTGCTAACAAGTATAAACTAATGGTGGTCAGGTAAGCACTGTGCCAACAAGTATAAACTAATGGTGGTCAGGTAAGCACTGTGCCAACAAGTATAAACTAATGGTGGTCAGGTAAGCACTGTGCCAACAAGTATAAACTAATGGTGGTCAGGTAAGCACTGTGCTAACAAGTATAAACTAATGGTGGTCAGGTAAGCACTGTGCCAACAAGTATAAACTAATGGTGGTCAGGTAAGCACTGTGCCAACAAGTATAAACTAATGGTGGTCAGGTAAGCACTACGCCAACAAGTATAAACTAATGGTGATTGAAGCTTTAAATAAAGGTTTCCTATTACTAATGTGTTCATTAACCCTGTCCCTATGACTCACAGTAATATCCTCCTTTCTCCATCAGGCTGAACTCCAAATGGGACCTCCGCAGGTTATGTAAGACAGTGGGAGCTATCGCACTACCCAGACTGGTGAGTCCATACAGTCTGTATACTAGACTATTCTCCCTTGAATATTTATTGGTAAAGTTACCACTATGATGTGATGTTTCCCTGCAAGCTACACTCTGTGTCAGTAGTCCAGCAGGACAATGATCTGGCTCACTTTTTGAGCTTTGCTACAGAGACCCAGACTCACTTTGCTTGGCTTTCTGTATAATGGGATCGCTGCTGCTTAGTGGACTGGTACATTACTGGGGGGGGGGGGGGGGGGGGGAATATGATGTGATGTTTCCAGCATGTATGCAATTCTTCTGAAATAAGATGTTTTCAGTTTTCTGTCCAGTATCAAGTAGGGCTGAACGATTAATCGATTTAAAATCGAAATCGCGAGTCTGATTCAAGGTTTTTTTCTTGCGTGCCAGTCATGCTTACCAATCGGAAGTGCTGTGCAATCGCAATATCTGTCCGAAAAATCGCACTTAGATATTTTCCCAAAATCGTGCAGCCCCACTATCGAGCGTTGACTAGGATGTGCATTGCTTTTGAACACTTTCTCACAAGTCCCTAACAGTAACGCTCATCCCATGGCTGAAGTCCCTAACGGTAACGCTCATCCCATGGCTGAAGTCCCTAACAGTAACACTCATCCCATGGCTGAAGTCCCTAACCGTAACGCTCATCCCATGGCTGAAGTCCCTAACAGTAACACTCATCCCATGGCTGAAGTCCCTAACAGTAACGCTCATCCCATGGCTGAAGGTCCCTAACAGTAACACTCATCCCATGGCTGAAGTCCCTAACAGTAACACTCATCCCATGGCTGAAGTCCCTAACAGTAACACTCATCCCATGGCTGAAGTCCCTAACAGTAACACTCATCCCATGGCTGAAGTCCCTAACAGTAACACTCATCCCATGGCTGAAGTCCCTAACAGTAACGCTCATCCCATGGCTGAAGTCCCTAACAGTAACGCTCATCCCATGGCTGAAGTCCCTAACAGTAACGCTCATCCCATGGCTGAAGTCCCTAACAGTAACGCTCATCCCATGGCTGAAGTCCCTAACAGTAACACTCATCCCATGGCTGAAGTCCCTAACAGTAACACTCATCCCATGGCTGAAGTCCCTAACAGTAACACTCATCCCATGGCTGCCGGAGTCTGTATAAACGGGTGTTGACTCTTGTTCTGTATAAACGGGTGTTGACTCTTGTTCTGTATAAACGGGTGTTGACTCTTGTTGTGTTGCCTTTCAGACGTCTCCAACACCAGAGGAGATGGGCCGCTGTGACAGCGTCTACGTGGATGAGGTGGGAGACACACAGGTGGTGGTCTTCAAGCACGGTAAGACCCTGTATAATTAACCCCTTGTTGTTGGACTTGTACAGCACTTTGTTCAACTCTGTCAGTGCTGTAAAGTTGAAACCTTTTAAAATCTTAGACAAACGGAAAAACTCTGCTTTCATGAAATATTGTAAGTCGTCATTTGAGGCTTTATAAAAGCAGCACAATGAACACAAATCTGCCAGTGCCGAGTCCGACCTCGTCTTAAATAACAAACAGCATTGCTTGTTGTAGTTAAGAAAGAGGCACAACAAAAAAAAAAAATATTTAAATTTTATTTTCATATTCGAATCCCATGCCCATCGGACGAAGCGTCGAAGTATTTAAGACGGCCCTAGAGGAGACCCTGTATAACCCCTGGTTTTCTACCTTAAGACTGCCCTAGAGGAGACCCTGTATAACCCCTGGTTTTCTACCTCCACCTTAAACAGAGAAGGAGGATGGAGCCATCTCAACACTGGTCATCAGAGGCTCCACAGACAACCTGATGGACGACATTGAGAGGGCTGTGGATGATGGAGTCAACACCTTCAAGGTCCTGGTCAGGGTGAGTCCAGCCTCTAGGACATGACTACAGTTTTAGGGCACAGTAGTGTTTATAATTAGTCTATGGCATGACTACAGTTTGGGGCGCAACAGTAGTGTTTATAATTGGAGATGGAGTATAAAGCCAACAAGGACTTTCTTGGGTGGTTTCTTTAGTTAAAGCTTCCTGTGCCCCAGGACTTTGTGAACACGCACGTCGCACCACACTCCCAAAGCTAGAATTCAAGAGGGAAAACCCCTCTAATCGATGATGTAATAACTAAAGTGTAAAACCTGTGGCTGCTCCACAGACTATGAACAGGGCTTTGACTTTGATGCCATAAAATGTTTGCGTGATCTCTTGCAACCAAACAAGGTTTATATTCTAACATTGCTAAAAAGGTCTGAACCTTTTTTGGCCTCACAAAATCAGAGCCCCATTTGTTCATTAATGCAACAGGATATATTCAAAGTGAATTTTGTGTCGCGGTGTTTGCTAGTATCAATAGCTGACGGGAACCTGGACCCAAGCTGTTCTCCTAGCAGAGCAATGCCACCGAAAAGGCCTCTATACTGATATGGGTATCTGTGAAACGTCAGTATTGACCAGCGACGATATCAGGGCACCCGACATCTGCCAAGACCAACTCTGTACCGCACACACTATCTGATGCCGTTGTCCAAACCGTCCTCCTTTACGCTCGGATCTGAACAGATAAATTGAGATCAATGTTTCTCTTTATCTCCTCTGTAGGACAAGCGTCTGATGCCTGGAGCTGGAGCTACTGAGATCGAGCTGGCCAGACTGATCACTTCTTACGGAGAGGTATACCGAGTTCTTTTAGTGTTTAGATTGTATTTCAGTGGGTACAGTGGGAGGGGTTGCTACTGCTGGCCACACCTCAGGCTCTGCCAAGAGGGGTCTGGGGAAAGTCACAGTATGATGAGTTACTCCTCGCCACAGAGTTCGAGCCGTCTGGTGAAAAGATGCGACAGGCTGCCTCCTTGTGTACCGGAGGGGACACGTGATGCAAGGCTTCTATCCTCACTACAGCCGACCAGTGGGAGGCATAGTCTAGCAACGTTCAAGACAGGGGAGGGAAGAATTGGAATCACGAAATTGGGATGGGAGAAAAATAGGAGAAAAAGTGGATACAAAAAAAAGTTAACAAAGGGCTATTTTGCCTCGAGGTCGCCGTTCGACGGCATTGGTCCACAGTGATTATGTGTGTCATGTAAAACATCCTCTCCTCCTCCGTCTCTAGTCTTGCCCAGGACTGGAGCAGTATGCCATTAAGAAGTTTGCTGAAGCGTTCGAGGCAGTGCCCCGCGCCCTGGCGGAGAACTCTGGCGTCAAGGGCAACGAGCTCATCTCCAAACTGTACGCCGTGCACCACGAGGGAGACAAGAACATGGGCTTCGACATCGAGGTGCGTTTGTGTGTTTGTGCGGAGCGCCAAGAACACATGTTTTTCCTATGATTCCATCATGTTGTCCTCGTGGGAATCGGTGTTGGTTTGGTGCGTGAGACTGAAGGTTAATGAACCACATAATGACAATTTGGATGGAACATTCCAACTACTACATACCAGCCGTGTAAAGAATCACAACTCACGGTTCGGATCGTATCACGCTTTCTCGGATCAGCAAAAAACAAAGGGACAGAAAAATGTAATTGCTTTCTATTCATTCTGTAAAACACTTATTTCGAAGAAACATGCTTTTCGAGTAACGATTCTTAGTGTGTTTCTGTCCCACTCCATGGATCATGGATACTATGTTCTGTTACACCACTAAACTTTACACATTACTGCCACTAAGTGGAAAGAGTGATGGGGTTCAGTCACCTCATTGCAGAATAAATCAGCCTCTAGGTGGCGTTATACACATGAGAACAATCAATTTCACCTACTGTACACGCATTGTAGAAGAAGACTCGTCTGACTCGAATGGCGTTGGGCCGTGAGCAACGGGATGAGGAACTCTGTGCATCTCTGTGATTCTGTGTATCCCAGTCATGTGACGTCTGATGTCTTACAGGGGGAGGGACCTTCGCTGAAGGACATGAAGGACGCTGGCATTCTGGAACCATACTTGGTTAAACACTGGGGCATCAAATTGGCGACCAACGCTGCCATCACAGTACTGAGAGTGGACCAAGTAAGTGTCGAGTGCTGCTATTCTCTGGTCAAATACCACACATACTGCTATTCTCTGGTCAAATACCACACATACTGCTATTCTCTGGTCAAATACCACACATACTGGTATTCTCTGGTCAAATACCACACATACTGCTATTCTCTGGTCAAATACCACACATACTGCTATTCTCTGATCAAATACCACACATACTGCTATTCTCTGGTCAAATACCACACATACTGCTATTCTCTGGTCAAATACCACACATACTGCTATTCTCTGGTCAAATACCACACACTGCTATTCTCTGATCAAATACCACACACTGCTATTCTCTGATCAAATACCACACATACTGCTATTCTCTGGTCAAATACCACACATACTGCTATTCTCTGATCAAATACCACACATACTGCTATTCTCTGATCAAATACCACACATACTGCTATTCTCTGATCAAATACCACACATACTGCTATTCTCTGATCAAATACCACACATACTGCTATTCTCTGGTCAAATACTACACATACTGCTATTCTCTGGTCAAATACAACACATACTACTACTCTGGTCAAATACTACATACTGCTATTCTCTGGTCAAATACTACATACTACTACTCTGGTCAAATACTACATAATATACTACTACTCTGGTCAAATACTACATACTGCTATTCTCTGGTCAAATACTACATACTACTACTCTGGTCAAATACTACATAATATACTACTACTCTGGTCAAATATATATATATATATATATATATTCTAAGTTAATTGTCTGAGCTCAGCAGCTAATGGGGTTCAGGTTGGTAAGGTTGGCTGCCTAGTCGTCCCAAAAGTTGCTGGTTCGATCACCGGTACCGACTGTGGCAATACTGCCCAAGTGCCCCTGAGCAAGCACCCCATGTAGTGTATGTATGTATGTATGTATGTATGTATGTATGTAATTGTTTTAACTGATTATTCTTTATTTACATTCTTTCTTCCTGTGTTTTGTCTTGTTTATTTTAATTATGCGTCAATATATCTCGACGACATTGCGAATGAGGGAAACCTTATGCGGTTTGAATGAATATGTGTACCAACCCAGCTCCAAGAATGGGTATTAAAAATTGGCTAACATAAGATATTCCATTATTGGGGCGCCCAAGTGGTGTGTAACGCGCTGCGTCGCGTTCTTCCTCTCTCTCTCTCTCTTTCTACCGGACTGCCCGGTAGTAAAAACAATAAAAAATCTACCAAAAACATAAAAGAAATATATATATATAATAAAAGCTATTCCATTATTGATCCCTTGGGGAAATTCGGGTGTCATAGCAGCATTGGTGGAGGGGAGGTATGGGCAGGGTAATAGTAGAAGGACATAAATATAGGCATGTAATATAAGATTACATCTGAATATGCGGCTGGGTGGCGCAGCGGACATTGCGCTCGTCACCAACGCAAGAGACACCGGGTTCGACTCCGGCTGTCTGCGTTGCCTCCGGCTTGGGCCGGCTGTCATACTAACTCAATCGGGTGGAAGTCGATGGGTGGTAATCTGGACGTTGTGGACAGCGACTCTTACAGGTCGGTTGGGGGACGCCTGCACAGCAGAGACGGGAAAATGGCGGGGGCAGTGTGAGCCTCCCACACGTTACTCCTCCCCAAATGAGAGTCCGTGCTGGCAGGTGAAAAGATGTGACAGGCTGCGTCCTCGTGTACCGGAGGGGACATGTGATGCAAGGCGTCTATCCTCCCTACAACCAGCCAGTGGGGGGCATATGCGAGCAACGTTCAAGACCGGGGAGGGAAGAATTGCCGCAATGGAATTGCGATGGGAGAAAACATTTTAAAAAGTGGATACAAAAAATAAGATTACATCTGAATATAAAAGTATGAGGAAAAATAGACTCGTGTAAACAATATAATTAACTATTGGTTATGTTTATAGGTTACAACAAATATAGGCAATAAAGAATTAGAATCTGAATATACTATGAGTAAAAGTAAACGGTATACACAAGGTGCAGTATACACGAAATACCCGAACTATTATAAACGCTCTAGTCTGCAGGTTAGCTAACGTCCTGTGATGCACCGCAACGTCACCGTGGTAACGTATCTACTACGTATAGGACGGTAGGGATGGGTACCTTCACATTTGAACCGATACGGTACCGGTACCTGTGAATCGATACCGGTACCCAACGGTACCTTTTTTCTGTACTTTATTCTCAAGAAATTTAATTTACCTACCTCAGTCGTGAAAAAAATATCCAAACTTCAAATAACTACAATTTCGACAGTTTTCGGCTTGCCATTGCTCCGACTGCTTTGTTGTTGAATCAAGTCAAATCCTAGGTGAGCGTGTATTGTGTGTGTGAACGTTGACATGTAAAAAAATATATATATATATTTTTTCCCTGTATCTCACTTGAATCGATACTCGGTAGTACCGACGTGTTTCGGTTCGGTACCTCAAAAGTACCGAATTCGGTCCCCATCCCTGCTCGCCGGTGCTGGGTGGTAACTTAAGTGTGTGTGTGGTTCAGATCATCATGGCCAAGACAGCAGGGGGCCCCAAGGCTCCCAAGCAGAGGGGCCACTGGGACAAGGATGAGTGGGACGAGGCGCCCGATAAGTTTGAGTCTCATCATTAGAGGGTCAGCAGCAGGTGCTGGAATGTGTGTGCGTTTGACATGGAAACCTCCGCAACGGATACTCACTCACTCACTCACTCACTCACTCACTGGGCACTCAGCCGTGTGGAACTGTTGCCCGTCCGTCAATAATACTAACGTTGCACCAAGAAATGTTGTGTGTTCTTATTTTTGATGACATTTTTTGATAAATGTATTAGGATTTCAGCTGATGGATTGTCGTGTTTCTTATGGATGTCAAAACTTTTAATATTAACAACAACGGGTGTGTCACCGAAACTGAACTGGATCACTTGGGGACGGGGACAGGTCCATGACTTGTGTAGAGGACAGTGGAGAAGATACTGACAGGTCCATGACTTGTGTAGAGGACAGTGGAGAAGATACTGACAGGTCCATGACTTGTGTAGAGGACAGTGGAGAAGATACTGACAGGTCCATGACTTGTGTAGAGGACAGTCGAGAAGATACTGACAGGTCCATGATGACTTGTGTAGAGGACAGTGGAGAAGATACTGACAGGTCCATGATGACTTGTGTAGAGGACACTGGAGAAGATACTGACAGGTCCATGATGACTTGTGTAGAGGACACTGGAGAAGATACTGACAGGTCCATGACTTGTGTAGAGGACAGTGGAGAAGATACTGACAGGTCCATGACTTGTGTAGAGGACAGTGGAGAAGATACTGACAGGTCCATGACTTGTGTAGAGGACACTGGAGAAGATACTGACAGGTCCATGATGACTTGTGTAGAGGACAGTGGAGAAGATACTGACAGGTCCATGATGACTTGTGTAGAGGACACTGGAGAAGATACTGACAGGTCCATGACTTGTGTAGAGGACAGTGGAGAAGATACTGACAGGTCCATGACTTGTGTAGAGGACACTGGAGAAGATACTGACAGGTCCATGACTTGTGTAGAGGACAGTGGAGAAGATACTGACAGGTCCATGATGACTTGTGTAGAGGACACTGGAGAAGATATTACTGACAGGTCCATGACTTGTGTAGAGGACACTGGAGAAGATACTGACAGGTCCATGACTTGTGTAGAGGACACTGGAGAAGATACTGACAGGTCCATGACTTGTGTAGAGGACAGTGGAGAAGATACTGACAGGTCCATGACTTGTGTAGAGGACACTGGAGAAGATACTGACAGGTCCATGACTTGTGTAGAGGACAGTGGAGAAGATACTGACAGGTCCATGACTTGTGTAGAGGACACTGGAGAAGATACTGACAGGTCCATGACTTGTGTAGAGGACACTGGAGAAGATACTGACAGGTCCATGACTTGTGTAGAGGACAGTGGAGAAGATACTGACAGGTCCATGACTTGTGTAGAGGACACTGGAGAAGATACTGACAGGTCCATGACTTGTGTAGAGGACACTGGAGAAGATACTGACAGGTCCATGACTTGTGTAGAGGACAGTGGAGAAGATACTGACAGGTCCATGACTTGTGTAGAGGACACTGGAGAAGATACTGACAGGTCCATGATGACTTGTGTAGAGGACACTGGAGAAGATACTGACAGGTCCATGATGACTTGTGTAGAGGACACTGGAGAAGATACTGACAGGTCCATGACTTGTGTAAAGGACACTGGAGAAGATACTGACAGGTCCATGACTTGTGTAGAGGACAGTGGACAAGATACTGACAGGTCCATGACTTGTGTAGAGGACACTGGAGAAGATACTGACAGGTCCATGACTTGTGTAGAGGACACTGGAGAAGATACTGACAGGTCCATGACTTGTGTAGAGGACAGTGGAGAAGATACTGACAGGTCCATGATGACTTGTGTAGAGGACACTGGAGAAGATACTGACGGGTCCATGACTTGTGTAGAGGACACTGGAGAAGATACTGACAGGTCCATGATGACTTGTGTAGAGGACACTGGAGAAGATACTGACAGGTCCATGACTTGTGTAGAGGACAGTGGAGAAGATACTGACAGGTCCATGACTTGTGTAGAGGACAGTGGAGAAGATACTGACAGGTCCATGACTTGTGTAGAGGACACTGGAGAAGATACTGACAGGTCCATGATGACTTGTGTAGAGGACACTGGAGAAGATACTGACAGGTCCATGACTTGTGTAGAGGACACTGGAGAAGATACTGACAGGTCCATGACTTGTGTAGAGGACAGTGGAGAAGATACTGACAGGTCCATGACTTGTGTAGAGGACAGTGGAGAAGATACTGACAGGTCCATGACTTGTGTAGAGGACACTGGAGAAGATACTGACAGGTCCATGACTTGTGTAGAGGACAGTGGAGAAGATACTGACAGGTCCATGACTTGTGTAGAGGACACTGGAGAAGATACTGACAGGTCCATGATGACTTGTGTAGAGGACACTGGAGAAGATACTGACAGGTCCATGACTTGTGTAGAGGACACTGGAGAAGATACTGACTGGTCCATGACTTGTGTAGAGGACAGTGGAGAAGATACTGACAGGTCCATGACTTGTGTAGAGGACAGTGGAGAAGATACTGACAGGTCCATGATGACTTGTGTAGAGGACAGTGGACAAGATACTGACGGGTCCATGACTTGTGTAGAGGACACTGGAGAAGATACTGACAGGTCCATGATGACTTGTGTAGAGGACAGTGGACAAGATACTGACAGGTCCATGACTTGTGTAGAGGACACTGGAGAAGATACTGACAGGTCCATGACTTGTGTAGAGGACACTGGAGAAGATACTGACAGGTCCATGACTTGTGTAGAGGACACTGGAGAAGATACTGACAGGTCCATGATGACTTGTGTAGAGGACAGTGGAGAAGATACTGACAGGTCCATGATGACTTGTGTAGAGGACACTGGAGAAGATACTGACAGGTCCATGACTTGTGTAGAGGACACTGGAGAAGATACTGACAGGTCCATGACTTGTGTAGAGGACACTGGAGAAGATACTGACAGGTCCATGACTTGTGTAGAGGACAGTGGAGAAGATACTGACAGGTCCATGACTTGTGTAGAGGACACTGGAGAAGATACTGACAGGTCCATGACTTGTGTAGAGGACAGTGGAGAAGATACTGACAGGTCCATGACTTGTGTAGAGGACAGTGGAGAAGATACTGACAGGTCCATGATGACTTGTGTAGAGGACACTGGAGAAGATACTGACAGGTCCATGACTTGTGTAGAGGACAGTGGAGAAGATACTGACAGGTCCATGATGACTTGTGTAGAGGACACTGGAGAAGATACTGACAGGTCCATGACTTGTGTAGAGGACAGTGGAGAAGATACTGACAGGTCCATGATGACTTGTGTAGAGGACACTGGAGAAGATATTACTGACAGGTCCATGACTTGTGTAGAGGACAGTGGAGAAGATACTGACAGGTCCATGACTTGTGTAGAGGACACTGGAGAAGATACTGACAGGTCCATGACTTGTGTAGAGGACACTGGAGAAGATACTGACAGGTCCATGACTTGTGTAGAGGACACTGGAGAAGATACTGACAGGTCCATGACTTGTGTAGAGGACAGTGGAGAAGATACTGACAGGTCCATGATGACTTGTGTAGAGGACACTGGAGAAGATACTGACAGGTCCATGACTTGTGTAGAGGACAGTGGAGAAGATACTGACAGGTCCATGACTTGTGTAGAGGACAGGGGAGAAGATACTGACAGGTCCATGATGACTTGTGTAGAGGACAGTGGACAAGATACTGACGGGTCCATGACTTGTGTAGAGGACACTGGAGAAGATACTGACAGGTCCATGATGACTTGTGTAGAGGACAGTGGACAAGATACTGACAGGTCCATGACTTGTGTAGAGGACACTGGAGAAGATACTGACAGGTCCATGACTTGTGTAGAGGACACTGGAGAAGATACTGACAGGTCCATGACTTGTGTAGAGGACAGTGGAGAAGATACTGACAGGTCCATGACTTGTGTAGAGGACACTGGAGAAGATACTGACAGGTCCATGATGACTTGTGTAGAGGACAGTGGAGAAGATACTGACAGGTCCATGATGACTTGTGTAGAAGACACTGGAGAAGATACTGACAGGTCCATGACTTGTGTAGAGGACAGTGGAGAAGATACTGACAGGTCCATGATGACTTGTGTAGAGGACACTGGAGAAGATACTGACAGGTCCATGACTTGTGTAGAGGACAGTGGAGAAGATACTGACAGGTCCATGATGACTTGTGTAGAGGACAGTGGAGAAGATATTACTGACAGGTCCATGACTTGTGTAGAGGACACTGGAGAAGATACTGACAGGTCCATGACTTGTGTAGAGGACACTGGAGAAGATACTGACAGGTCCATGACTTGTGTAGAGGACAGTGGACAAGATACTGACAGGTCCATGACTTGTGTAGAGGACACTGGAGAAGATACTGACAGGTCCATGACTTGTGTAGAGGACAGTGGAGAAGATACTGACAGGTCCATGACTTGTGTAGAGGACACTGGAGAAGATACTGACAGGTCCATGACTTGTGTAGAGGACACTGGAGAAGATACTGACAGGTCCATGACTTGTGTAGAGGACAGTGGAGAAGATACTGACAGGTCCATGACTTGTGTAGAGGACAGTGGAGAAGATACTGACAGGTCCATGACTTGTGTAGAGGACACTGGAAAAGATACTGACAGGTCCATGACTTGTGTAGAGGACACTGGAGAAGATACTGACAGGTCCATGACTTGTGTAGAGGACACTGGAAAAGATACTGACAGGTCCATGACTTGTGTAGAGGACAGTGGAGAAGATACTGACAGGTCCATGACTTGTGTAGAGGACAGTGGAGAAGATACTGACAGGTCCATGACTTGTGTAGAGGACAGTGGAGAAGATACTGACGGGTCCATGACTTGTGTAGAGGACACTGGAGAAGATACTGACAGGTCCATGACTTGTGTAGAGGACAGTGGAGAAGATACTGACAGGTCCATGACTTGTGTAGAGGACACTGGAGAAGATACTGACAGGTCCATGACTTGTGTAGAGGACAGTGGAGAAGATACTGACAGGTCCATGACTTGTGTAGAGGACACTGGAGAAGATACTGACAGGTCCATGATGACTTGTGTAGAGGACAGTGGAGAAGATACTGACAGGTCCATGATGACTTGTGTAGAGGACACTGGAGAAGATACTGACAGGTCCATGACTTGTGTAAAGGACACTGGAGAAGATACTGACAGGTCCATGACTTGTGTAGAGGACAGTGGAGAAGATACTGACAGGTCCATGACTTGTGTAGAGGACACTGGAGAAGATACTGACAGGTCCATGACTTGTGTAGAGGACAGTGGAGAAGATACTGACAGGTCCATGATGACTTGTGTAGAGGACACTGGAGAAGATACTGACAGGTCCATGACTTGTGTAAAGGACACTGGAGAAGATACTGACAGGTCCATGACTTGTGTAGAGGACAGTGGACAAGATACTGACAGGTCCATGACTTGTGTAGAGGACACTGGAGAAGATACTGACAGGTCCATGACTTGTGTAGAGGACACTGGAGAAGATACTGACAGGTCCATGACTTGTGTAGAGGACAGTGGAGAAGATACTGACAGGTCCATGACTTGTGTAGAGGACAGTGGAGAAGATACTGACAGGTCCATGACTTGTGTAGAGGACACTGGAGAAGATACTGACAGGTCCATGATGACTTGTGTAGAGGACAGGGGAGAAGATACTGACAGGTCCATGACTTGTGTAGAGGACACTGGAGAAGATACTGACAGGTCCATGACTTGTGTAGAGGACACTGGAGAAGATACTGACAGGTCCATGACTTGTGTAGAGGACAGTGGAGAAGATACTGACAGGTCCATGACTTGTGTAGAGGACAGTGGAGAAGATACTGACAGGTCCATGATGACTTGTGTAGAGGACAGTGGGACCGGTCCGTGTGGAGACGACAGGCATGGTGTGGTTGCATGATGCTGCATGGCCTCAGGGGACCCGTCTTTGCAGGGATCCCAACCGGTGTGAAATTGAACGGGATGATGATGATGCATGTAACGATGTCCGTCTACAACAGGAACACTTGGTAAAACGAGGGATGCAACGTATCATCATCTCGTACAGCGTAGTGTTGTATCCCTTCAGTAGATGTTTGTTATAGATTAACCTCTAAATGCAAGTGTCCTACCCACCCGCGTGACGTGTGATCTGTTAACGTGTCATCGTTTGCTGTGCCTGTGTCTCTCCTTATAGAGGCCACAGCCGGCCTCGCCGTGGTCCTGGGAGCAACACCGTCTGATCACTGTCCTCTTCTCCTCCCAGATCATCATGGCTAAACCAGCAGGCGGTCCCAAACCTCCCCAGGGAGGAAAGAAGGACTGGGACGAGGACGACTGAACCTGAAGACCTTTAACCCCGGCGATCTTTAACCCCCCCCTGCCCCTCCCCAAGCGCACACACACACATTGTTTTTCTACTTGTTTATTTAAAGCCCAACAGTTTATTTTGTAGTAACGTTTTGCTTCGAGTAAATTAGGATGTGGAGAGAAACGTATCGATGGAACCTCCAGCTTCTTGTTCCCAGTCCCAAATAAAAGGCACTTGAGCTTCATGTCTTGGTTTGATGATTTATATCTTTGTTAACATGCTCTGTCGCAACAGATAATGTTTTACTTGAGGCCTACTGTCATTTCACCTACAGTACATTTGTTGTTGTTGTGGTGATCTTGAGTCATTAGATACTGTGGGTATTTCATTAAAGGATGATTAGCAAGTTGACCAGATAACTTTGGAAAAGGAGCACCATGTCGGTCTTTTTGACGTTTGGGTTCCAAGTCATTGTTGCCTTGATACAGAAATCAAGGTGCTCTACTTTTGTCATAATCCTTTACCACTTAATGGAAAATGTGTTATCTCTGCAGATTCTCCACTGCCATTGGCTTCCATTGTGTCTTAAACGTATCACTAAACACCTGAAAGTAACGACATCTGACTAAAATGCCATGCGAACATCTGAGGTGCTTTTTATTTTACTAAAGGGTTTGTTTTTTCCCCCTGTAAACTTAAATCTCATGGTTCTTCATCTGAAGGATTCTGTTAATTATGAACAATATCAGAAGTTATTCTATGACTTTCTGGTATTTTGAGGAAGTTATCTGGTCAACTACATCATCCCGCTTTGTGAAATACTTTCTGACCGTCAAATAGAAATCATAACACCAATAAAGAAATTAAAATAAATAAAAGTTGTACTGTCTTTTACTATTATGCTACTATACATGCAGTATACTATGTACTACACTATCCTATGCCTCTACTATGTTACTATACCTGTACTACTATCCTATGTTACTATACCTATACTACTATGCACTCAAGTTCGGCACTGCTACATTTAGTCATTTAGCTGACGCTTTTATCCAAAGCGACTTACAAGTTCTGTACGACAAGTCATCAGGAAGGGCACAACTCTTATCAGCTGAGTAACAATGTTCATCAAGTGTTGCGTGCTACAGTGTAGGTTAGTTTATTAGGTCAAGTGCATGACAGTAAGGTTAGTTAGGGTTAGGTCTTTTTATTTCTATAGAGACCATTGACCGAAGGTAGGCGGGAGCGGTTCCCTTTGCCGCACGGTATGCCAGGTCGAGGGCCTTGAAGCGGATTCGTGCTGCAATGGGGAGCCAGTGCAGGTCCCTGAGAAGTGGGGTGACATGGGCCGACTTCGGTAGGTTTGAGATCAGGCGGGCCGCTGCGTTCTGAATGAGTTGAAGAGGCTTGGTGGCAGTGGCCGGGAGGCCAGCGAGCAGTGCGTTGCAGTAGTCGAGGCGGGAGATGACTGCTAGACTAACAATAGGCTTGTTCAAGATGGATTTCGGTTTGCCTCGACTAGTAGACGAGAGTAGCCGAGTGAAGCCGGGGGAGGAGTTAAGAGGGCGGACACTGCCGATTTCACGAGAGCCCCTCGCCTAGTCTCGCGCGGCAGATACGCTTTCACGTTACCACACACACATTACACACCTGTCCAGCTCATTATAATGCGATGGCCGTTTGCAAAATTAGATCAGATTCAAATGTACAGCACACCATATACTGCTACAGTGGAATATACTATTCATATACCATAATGTATACCATCTTGTTGCGCGCTCCTGGCCGCACGCACACACAACACACTGCTGTATGTGTGTGTGTGTGTGTCTGACAGCTTGAAGTTTATCATGATGATATGATGATAAGTTGATAACGCATAACATAATAAAGTCTTCAATCAATCAAACGTCTCATAACTCCCTGGCTGTCACATGGCTGGTGACTGACAACTTTTCTGAGCCAATAGGCGCTTTGCGCGACCGTAGCAAGTCGCTTCCCAGCCGGGAGCCTCGCTCTGAATGCTGCGCGCGGCTCGCTCCCGCGGGAGTTCCGCGCCTCGCCTCGTCAGGTTTTCAGAGCAAATCGGACAACATTCTAACCGTCATGCAACGCGCTTGGCGAGGCAGTAGTCAAACCTGCGCAGATCTGCGTCCGCCTATCCCATCTTGAACAAGCCTAATACCACGTACCCTTAGCTGCCAGAGGTGTACCGACCCCTCCTGCTGACTTGTACACAATTTGTAAGTCACTGGATAAAAGTCAGCTAAATTACTAAATGTAAATCAAAATGGAATACTGAAATGTCTAGTATGGTTTATGATATTCAAAAAGAACAGACTGACATGCTTGTGACAACATTTGTCCGGTAAACTTGATTAGTGATTAATCATAATTATTAGCAGATGCATAGGGTAAACCGAACAGAACGAGATGTGAATCATACACGTGGTTGACTCAACTTGAGGAACTACATTAGGATGCATTAATAACTACATATTAGTATGCATAAAGTGGATGGGCCAGGATGACATGCAGTTGACCCCTCCAGTAATTAACTTTTGAGGCAGGCTTGGTTTCAGTTTAGCTAATTTAGACATAATCATTGCGATGGTGTACAACATAATAATCAACAATACAAGAATAGCACCTTATCTATAGCTACAGTTATCTATAGCACCTTTAAGTAAGCCTAACCAATTTTGGTTTCACGAAGACAGTGAAGCTGACAAGAGCAGCAGGAGGATCATACAGGCGACGCCGTTACAATTACACCTGCTTGGTGCTGCTCCGGTGGAGACTATTATTAGTATTACAACGCCCGGTGACCGTGCCGTGGAAGCCCAGACCGTCCAGACGGCCGGACCTCAACAAGTGAGTTGTCTAGTATGTGTTCTGTAGTTACTGAAACTGATTGAATATATGACAGGATTCAAGAGGTTTATTTTTCACAAAAAAAATTGTCACAAAAAAAATTATCTGGCTCACCCAAAGACCATGCTATGGTTTGCACACTATTTAGTACTGATACATTTGTGACATAAACGGTATTCAAATATACAGTACTGTTACCCCTAGATCCTGACAGAGTATATACATATGATGGGGAGGGGACTGTACATTAGGAGGGGGTGGGTGGGTGGGAGAGGAATATACATATGGCGGGGAGGGAATATATACATGTGGTGGGGAGGAGACTGTCTATTAGGAGGTGGTGGGGGTTTTGGGCATTTACGGTGGCCAGTTTAGAATTGCAGCCTCCCGTAGGTGCTCTTTAAGAGCGGTTTTGAATGTGGGTAGGGATTCACACTCCTTTACAGCTTTGGGTAGGGCGTTCCACATTGTTGTGGCATAATTGCGAAACGTGTTTAGTCCCTTGTTTGAGCCGAATCTGGGTTTAACATGATTTGTTGAGCTTCCTCTGGTGTAGTGGTTGTGGTATTCACTGACCTTTGGGAAGTATTTTGACATGTACATGGGCACCCCGGTCGTATAGTGTATCTTGTAGACCAGGCCCATTGCAAGTTGCTGTACTCTGTCGTCTACTCTAAGCCATCCTAGGATGTCAAAGTGGGCAGGGGTGAGGTGGGTTCTGGGGTTCAGGTCAAGTAGTAGTCTGACCAGTTTGTTTTGTGATGTTTGTAATTTTGTTTTTAGCGCCTTTGAGGTGCTTTGGTACCATGAGGTGCACGCATAGTCATAGTACCCTTGAATGAGTGCTCCTGCCAGAGTCTTCAGGGTATTCTTGTTTACCAGAGAGGAGATCCGGTACAAGAATCTAGTTCGTTGGTTGACTTTTTTTATTACATTGGATGCCATTTTGTCACAGGAAAGATTTGCCTCTAGGATGGAACCCAGGTAGGTAATTTCGTCTTTCCTTGTGACAATATTGTCACCCACTGTAACTGAGAAGCCGTCGGTCTTGCTGAGTTTGTTATTTGAACCGAAGAGAATGGACTCTGTTTTGCCCATGTGTAATGATAGTTTGTTATCAGAGAGCCATATGCAGATTTTGCCTAGTTCCGAGCTGAGGGTTTTTTCAACCTGCAACTTGTTCTTGTCAGAGACCAGCAGGGCTGAGTCGTCCGCAAACAGGAACAAGTTGCAGTCACAGGCTGACGACATGTCATTTGCATAAATTAGGAAGAGTAGCGGTCCTAGTATGCTTCCTTGTGGAACACCACAGCTCACTGTGAGGGGGGGGATAGAGTACCGTTTACCTCTACCATCTGTTCTCTCCCCTCCAGGTAGGATTGCATCCAGCTCACTGATAAGCTATCAAAACCAATTGCTTTTAGCTTGTCCATCAGAATGGAGTGATTGACAGTGTCGAAGGCCTTTTGTAGGTCTAGCATGACCATGCCGCAGTATTTGCCCGCGTCCACCTCTTGTTTGATGTGGTCGTTCAAATAGACAAGGCATGTGTCAGTGGAGTGGGACGTTCTGAAGCCAGATTGGAATTCGTAGATTCGATTTTTTTCCGCCAAGTACTTTTCGACCTGTTCGAAGACTATTTTCTCCATGACTTTCGAGATGGAGGTAAGAATAGAAACAGGGCGGTAGTTGCCTGGGTCTAATTTGCTGCCCTTTTTGTGCAGAGGGGTCACTCTCGCAATTTTGAAGTCCTTGGGGACGTGCCCCTGTTTTATAGAGAGGTTTATTATGTGTGTGATGACTGGGGTGATGGCGGCTGCTGCGTCTCTGAGGAATTTGGAGGGGATGTTGTCATGGCCAGTGGCCTTGGTCCTTGTGTTTGTTGGTTAATGAGAGGAGGTCCTTGTGTTTGTTGCTTAATGCCATATCGCTATCGCCAACTGCCTAACTAACTAACTAACTAACTAAACTAACTATTTCGCGATGGACGCTGCTGCCAACGTGCAAGCTTGCGTGCCAGCACAGAGCAATTCGCCCACGCCGCAGGCTTTGCACAACGCCGCCGCAGCACAGAGGTAAGCTACGCGCGGTTACATGTTCCATTGATTAACGCCATTACCTGCTGTGCTGTAGGCCCAAGCAGAGGTACAGTAAGTTACAGGTTACATGTTCCATTGATTAACGCCATTACCTGCTGTGCTGTAGGCCCAAGCAGAGGTACAGTAAGTTACAGGTTACATGTTCCATTGATTAACGCCATTACCTGCTGTGCTGTAGGCCCAAGCAGAGGTACAGTAAGTTACAGGTTACATGTTCCATTGATTAACGCCATTACCTGCTGTGCTGTAGGCCCAAGCAGAGGTACAGTAAGTTACAGGTTACATGTTTCATTGATTAACGCCATTACCTGCTGTGCTGTAGGCCCAAGCAGAGGTACAGTAAGTTACAGGTTACATGTTTCATTGATTAACGCCATTACCTGCTGTGCTGTATGCAAGCAGAGGTACAGTAAGTTACAGTAGGTTACATGTTTCATTGATTAACGCCATTACCTGCTGTGCTGTATGCAAGCAGAGGTACAGTAAGTTACAGTAGGTTACATGTTTCATTGATTAACGCCATTACCTGCTGTGCTGTATGCAAGCAGAGGTACAGTAAGTTACAGTAGGTTACATGTTTCATTGATTAACGCCATTACCTGCTGTGCTGTAGGCCCAAGCAGAGGTACAGTAAGTTACAGGTTACATGTTTCATTGATTAACGCCATTACCTGCTGTGCTGTATGCAAGCAGAGGTACAGTAAGTTACAGGTTACATGTTTCATTGATTAACGCCATTACCTGCTGTGCTGTATGCAAGCAGAGGTACAGTAAGTTACAGTAGGTTACATGTTTCATTGATTAACGCCATTACCTCCTGTGCTGTAGGCAAGCAGAGGTACAGTAAGTTACAGTAGGTTACATGTTTCATTGATTAACGCCATTACCTGCTGTGCTGTATGCAAGCAGAGGTACAGTAAGTTACAGTAGGTTACATGTTTCATTGATTAACGCCATTACCTGCTGTGCTGTATGCAAGCAGAGGTACAGTAAGTTACAGTAGGTTACATGTTTCATTGATTAACGCCATTACCTGCTGTGCTGTAGGCCCAAGCAGAGGTACAGTAAGTTACAGTAGGTTACATGTTTCATTGATTAACGCCATTACCTGCTGTGCTGTAGGCAAGCAGAGGTACAGTAAGCGCACATGTACAAGGTACAGTAGGTTACATGATTGATTGATTAACTACATTACAACGTGCAAGCCAGCGCAGAGTTACAGTAGGTTACATGATTGATTGAAAAGTTTATTAGTACAGGTCAATACATACAATTGTTAATACCTAAATAGCTAGCCTGCTGTTTTTGCATTCATTTGGACTTTAGACGCAGTGATGGTGTTTGTGAGCAGGACACGCCAGTGAGAAACAATATAGAGGACTACCCACACTTAAAGGTAATCCCTGTCGTTGATTATGATCATTCCTAATCTTTATGTGGGGGTCTTAAATTACTTAAATTACCAGTAGGCTAATTGCATCTCTGCTGTAGGGTTGGCTGCCTGACGCGTTTCCGCTCCATGTGTGTGAGTATGAAGAAGAGGTGGCCCCATTAGGAGACCACCCTGGTTTAGTGTCTACAGTATGAAGAAGAGGTGGCCCCATTAGGAGACCACCCTGGTTTAGTGTCTACAGTATGAAGAAGAGGTGGCCCCATTAGGAGACCACCCTGGTTTAGTGTCTACAGTATGAAGAAGAGGTGGCCCCATTAGGAGACCACCCTGGTTTAGTGTCTACAGTATGAAGAAGAGGTGGCCCCAATAGGAGACCACCCTGGTTTAGTGTCTACAGTATGAAGAAGAGGTGGCCCCAATAGGAGACCACCCTGGTTTAGTGTCTACAGTATGAAGAAGAGGTGGCCCCATTAGGAGACCACCCTGGTTTAGTGTCTACAGTATGAAGAAGAGGTGGCCCCATTAGGAGACCACCCTGGTTTAGTGTCTACAGTATGAAGAAGAGGTGGCCCCATTAGGAGACCACCCTGGTTTAGTGTCTACAGTATGAAGAAGAGGTGGCCCCATTAGGAGACCACCCTGGTTTAGTGTCTACAGTATGAAGAAGAGGTGGCCCCATTAGGAGACCACCCTGGTTTAGTGTCTACAGTATGAAGAAGAGGTGGCCCCATTAGGAGACCACCCTGGTTTAGTGTCTACAGTATGAAGAAGAGGTGGCCCCAATAGGAGACCACCCTGGTTTAGTGTCTACAGTATGAAGAAGAGGTGGCCCCATTAGGAGACCACCCTGGTTTAGTGTCTACAGTATGAGGAAGAGGTGGCCCCATTAGGAGACCACCCTGGTTTAGTGTCTACAGTATGAAGAAGAGGTGGCCCCATTAGAAGACCACCCTGGTTTAGTGTCTACAGTATGAAGAAGAGGTGGCCCCATTAGGAGACCACCCTGGTTTAGTGTCTACAGTATGAAGAAGAGGTGGCCCCATTAGGAGACCACACTGGTTTAGTGTCTACAGTATGAAGAAGAGGTGGCCCCATTAGGAGACCACACTGGTTTAGTGTCTACAGTATGAAGAAGAGGTGGCCCCATTAGGAGACCACCCTGGTTTAGTGTCTACAGTATGAAGAAGAGGTGGCCCCATTAGGAGACCACCCTGGTTTAGTGTCTACAGTATGAAGAAGAGGTGGCCCCATTAGGAGACCACCCTGGTTTCATGTCTACAGTATGAGGAAGAGGTGGCCCCATCAGGAGACCACCCTGGTTTAGTGTCTACAGTATGTAGAAGAGGTGGCCCCATTAGGAGACCACCCTGGTTTAGTGTCTACAGTATGAAGAAGAGGTGGCCCCATTAGGAGACCACCCTGGTTTAGTGTCTACAGTATGAAGAAGAGGTGGCCCCATTAGGAGACCACCCTGGTTTAGTGTCTACAGTATGAAGAAGAGGTGGCCCCATTAGGAGACCACACTGGTTTAGTGTCTACAGTATGAAGAAGAGGTGGCCCCATTAGGAGACCACACTGGTTTAGTGTCTACAGTATGAAGAAGAGGTGGCCCCATTAGGAGACCACCCTGGTTTAGTGTCTACAGTATGAAGAAGAGGTGGCCCCATTAGGAGACCACCCTGGTTTAGTGTCTACAGTATGAAGAAGAGGTGGCCCCATTAGGAGACCACCCTGGTTTAGTGTCTACAGTATGAAGAAGAGGTGGCCCCATCAGGAGACCACCCTGGTTTAGTGTCTACAGTATGAGGAAGAGGTGGCCCCATTAGGAGACCACCCTGGTTTAGTGTCTACAGTATGAAGAAGAGGTGGCCCCATTAGGAGACCACCCTGGTTTAGTGTCTACAGTATGAAGAAGAGGTGGCCCCATTAGGAGACCACCCTGGTTTAGTGTCTACAGTATGAAGAAGAGGTGGCCCCATTAGGAGACCACCCTGGTTTAGTGTCTACAGTATGAAGAAGAGGTGGCCCCATTAGTAGACCACACTGGTTTAGTGTCTACAGTATGAAGAAGAGGTGGCCCCATTAGGAGACCACCCTGGTTTAGTGTCTACAGTATGAAGAAGAGGTGGCCCCAATAGGAGACCACCCTGGTTTAGTGTCTACAGTATGAAGAAGAGGTGGCCCCATCAGGAGACCACCCTGGTTTAGTGTCTACAGTATGAAGAAGAGGTGGCCCCATCAGGAGACCACCCTGGTTTAGTGTCTACAGTATGAGGAAGAGGTGGCCCCATTAGGAGACCACCCTGGTTTAGTGTCTACAGTATGAAGAAGAGGTGGCCCCATCAGGAGACCACCCTGGTTTAGTGTCTACAGTATGAAGAAGAGGTGGCCCCATCAGGAGACCACCCTGGTTTAGTGTCTACAGTATGAAGAAGAGGTGGCCCCATTAGGAGACCACCCTGGTTTAGTGTCTACAGTATGAAGAAGAGGTGGCCCCATTAGGAGACCACCCTGGTTTAGTGTCTACAGTATGAAGAAGAGGTGGCCCCATCAGGAGACCACCCTGGTTTAGTGTCTACAGTATGAAGAAGAGGTGGCCCCATCAGGAGACCACCCTGGTTTAGTGTCTACAGTATGAGGAAGAGGTGGCCCCATTAGTAGACCACACTGGTTTAGTGTCTACAGTATGAAGAAGAGGTGGCCCCATTAGGAGACCACCCTGGTTTAGTGTCTACAGTATGAAGAAGAGGTGGCCCCATCAGGAGACCACCCTGGTTTAGTGTCTACAGTATGAAGAAGAGGTGGCCCCATCAGGAGACCACCCTGGTTTAGTGTCTACAGTATGAGGAAGAGGTGGCCCCATTAGGAGACCACACTGGTTTAGTGTCTACAGTATGAAGAAGAGGTGGCCCCATTAGGAGACCACCCTGGTTTAGTGTCTACAGTATGTAGAAGAGGTGGCCCCATTAGTAGACCACACTGGTTTAGTGTCTACAGTATGAAGAAGAGGTGGCCCCATTAGGAGACCACCCTGGTTTAGTGTCTACAGTATGTAGAAGAGGTGGCCCCATTAGTAGACCACCCTGGTTTAGTGTCTACAGTATGAAGAAGAGGTGGCCCCATTAGGAGACCACCCTGGTTTAGTGTCTACAGTATGAAGAAGAGGTGGCCCCATTAGGAGACCACCCTGGTTTAGTGTCTACAGTATGAAGAAGAGGTGGCCCCATCAGGAGACCACCCTGGTTTAGTGTCTACAGTATGAAGAAGAGGTGGCCCCATTAGGAGACCACACTGGTTTAGTGTCTACAGTATGAAGAAGAGGTGGCCCCATTAGTAGACCACACTGGTTTCATGTCTACAGTATGTAGAAGAGGTGGCCCCATTAGGAGACCACCCTGGTTTAGTGTCTACAGTATGAAGAAGAGGTGGCCCCATCAGGAGACCACCCTGGTTTAGTGTCTACAGTATGAAGAAGAGGTGGCCCCATCAGGAGACCACCCTGGTTTAGTGTCTACAGTATGAAGAAGAGGTGGCCCCATTAGGAGACCACCCTGGTTTAGTGTCTACAGTATGAAGAAGAGGTGGCCCCATCAGGAGACCACCCTGGTTTCATGTCTACAGTATGAGGAAGAGGTGGCCCCAATAGGAGACCACCCTGGTTTCATGTCTACAGTATGAGGAAGAGGTGGCCCCATTAGGAGACCACCCTGGTTTAGTGTCTACAGTATGAAGAAGAGGTGGCCCCATTAGGAGACCACCCTGGTTTAGTGTCTACAGTATGAAGAAGAGGTGGCCCCATTAGGAGACCACCCTGGTTTAGTGTCTACAGTATGAAGAAGAGGTGGCCCCAATAGGAGACCACCCTGGTTTTGCGTCTACAGTATGAAGAAGAGGTGGCCCCATTAGGAGACCACCCTGGTTTAGTGTCTACAGTATGAAGAAGAGGTGGCCCCATTAGGAGACCACCCTGGTTTAGTGTCTACAGTATGAAGAAGAGGTGGCCCCATTAGGAGACCACCCTGGTTTAGTGTCTACAGTATGAAGAAGAGGTCGCCCCATTAGGAGACCACCCTGGTTTAGTGTCTACAGTATGAAGAAGAGGTGGCCCCATTAGGAGACCACACTGGTTTAGTGTCTACAGTATGAGGAAGAGGTGGCCCCATTAGGAGACCACCCTGGTTTAGTGTCTACAGTATGAAGAAGAGGTGGCCCCAGGAGACCACCCTGGTTTAGTGTCTACAGTATGAAGAAGAGGTGGCCCCATTAGGAGACCACCCTGGTTTAGTGTCTACAGTATGAAGAAGAGGTGGCCCCATTAGGAGACCACCCTGGTTTAGTGTCTACAGTATGAAGAAGAGGTGGCCCCATTAGGAGACCACACTGGTTTAGTGTCTACAGTATGAAGAAGAGGTGGCCCCAATAGGAGACCACACTGGTTTAGTGTCTACAGTATGAAGAAGAGGTGGCCCCATTAGGAGACCACCCTGGTTTAGTGTCTACAGTATGAAGAAGAGGTGGCCCCATTAGGAGACCACACTGGTTTAGTGTCTACAGTATGAAGAAGAGGTGTCCCCATTAGGAGACCACCCTGGTTTAGTGTCTACAGTATGAAGAAGAGGTGGCCCCATTAGGAGACCACCCTGGTTTAGTGTCTACAGTATGAGGAAGAGGTGGCCCCATTAGGAGACCACCCTGGTTTAGTGTCTACAGTATGAAGAAGAGGTGGCCCCATTAGGAGACCACCCTGGTTTAGTGTCTACAGTATGAAGAAGAGGTGGCCCCATTAGGAGACCACCCTGGTTTAGTGTCTACAGTATGAAGAAGAGGTGGCCCCAATAGGAGACCACCCTGGTTTAGTGTCTACAGTATGAAGAAGAGGTGGCCCCATTAGGAGACACCCTGGTTTAGTGTCTACAGTATGAAGAAGAGGTGGCCCCATCAGGAGACCACCCTGGTTTAGTGTCTACAGTATGAAGAAGAGGTGGCCCCATCAGGAGACCACCCTGGTTTAGTGTCTACAATATGAGGAAGAGGTGGCCCCAATAGGAGACCACCCTGGTTTCATGTCTACAGTATGAGGAAGAGGTGGCCCCATTAGGAGACCACCCTGGTTTAGTGTCTACAGTATGAAGAAGAGGTGTCCCCATTAGGAGACCACCCTGGTTTAGTGTCTACAGTATGAAGAAGAGGTGGCCCCATTAGGAGACCACCCTGGTTTAGTGTCTACAGTATGAAGAAGAGGTGGCCCCAATAGGAGACCACCCTGGTTTAGTGTCTACAGTATGAAGAAGAGGTGGCCCCATTAGGAGACCACCCTGGTTTAGTGTCTACAGTATGAAGAAGAGGTGGCCCCATTAGGAGACCACCCTGGTTTAGTGTCTACAGTATGAAGAAGAGGTGGCCCCATTAGGAGACCACCCTGGTTTAGTGTCTACAGTATGAAGAAGAGGTGGCCCCATCAGGAGACCACCCTGGTTTAGTGTCTACAGTATGAAGAAGAGGTGGCCCCATCAGGAGACCACCCTGGTTTAGTGTCTACAGTATGAGGAAGAGGTGGCCCCATTAGGAGACCACACTGGTTTAGTGTCTACAGTATGAAGAAGAGGTGGCCCCATTAGTAGACCACACTGGTTTAGTGTCTACAGTATGAAGAAGAGGTGGCCCCATTAGGAGACCACCCTGGTTTAGTGTCTACAGTATGAAGAAGAGGTGGCCCCATCAGGAGACCACCCTGGTTTAGTGTCTACAGTATGAAGAAGAGGTGGCCCCATCAGGAGACCACCCTGGTTTAGTGTCTACAGTATGAAGAAGAGGTGGCCCCATCAGGAGACCACCCTGGTTTAGTGTCTACAGTATGAGGAAGAGGTGGCCCCATTAGGAGACCACCCTGGTTTAGTGTCTACAGTATGAAGAAGAGGTGGCCCCATCAGGAGACCACCCTGGTTTAGTGTCTACAGTATGAAGAAGAGGTGGCCCCATCAGGAGACCACCCTGGTTTAGTGTCTACAGTATGAAGAAGAGGTGGCCCCATTAGGAGACCACCCTGGTTTAGTGTCTACAGTATGAAGAAGAGGTGGCCCCATTAGGAGACCACCCTGGTTTAGTGTCTACAGTATGAAGAAGAGGTGGCCCCATTAGGAGACCACCCTGGTTTAGTGTCTACAGTATGAAGAAGAGGTGGCCCCATTAGGAGACCACCCTGGTTTAGTGTCTACAGTATGAAGAAGAGGTGGCCCCATCAGGAGACCACCCTGGTTTAGTGTCTACAGTATGAGGAAGAGGTGGCCCCATTAGGAGACCACACTGGTTTAGTGTCTACAGTATGAAGAAGAGGTGGCCCCATTAGTAGACCACACTGGTTTAGTGTCTACAGTATGAAGAAGAGGTGGCCCCATTAGGAGACCACCCTGGTTTAGTGTCTACAGTATGAAGAAGAGGTGGCCCCATCAGGAGACCACCCTGGTTTAGTGTCTACAGTATGAAGAAGAGGTGGCCCCATCAGGAGACCACCCTGGTTTAGTGTCTACAGTATGAAGAAGAGGTGGCCCCATCAGGAGACCACCCTGGTTTAGTGTCTACAGTATGAAGAAGAGGTGGCCCCATTAGGAGACCACCCTGGTTTAGTGTCTACAGTATGAAGAAGAGGTGGCCCCATCAGGAGACCACCCTGGTTTCATGTCTACAGTATGAGGAAGAGGTGGCCCCAATAGGAGACCACCCTGGTTTCATGTCTACAGTATGAGGAAGAGGTGGCCCCATTAGGAGACCACCCTGGTTTAGTGTCTACAGTATGAAGAAGAGGTGGCCCCATTAGGAGACCACCCTGGTTTAGTGTCTACAGTATGAAGAAGAGGTGGCCCCATTAGGAGACCACCCTGGTTTAGTGTCTACAGTATGAAGAAGAGGTGGCCTCATTAGGAGACCACCCTGGTTTAGTGTCTACAGTATGAAGAAGAGGTGGCCCCAATAGGAGACCACCCTGGTTTTGCGTCTACAGTATGAAGAAGAGGTGGCCCCATTAGGAGACCACCCTGGTTTAGTGTCTACAGTATGAAGAAGAGGTGGCCCCATTAGGAGACCACCCTGGTTTAGTGTCTACAGTATGAAGAAGAGGTGGCCCCATTAGGAGACCACCCTGGTTTAGTGTCTACAGTATGAAGAAGAGGTCGCCCCATCAGGAGACCACCCTGGTTTAGTGTCTACAGTATGAAGAAGAGGTGGCCCCATTAGGAGACCACACTGGTTTAGTGTCTACAGTATGAGGAAGAGGTGGCCCCATTAGGAGACCACCCTGGTTTAGTGTCTACAGTATGAGGAAGAGGTGGCCCCATCAGGAGACCACCCTGGTTTAGTGTCTACAGTATGAAGAAGAGGTGGCCCCATTAGGAGACCACCCTGGTTTAGTGTCTACAGTATGAAGAAGAGGTGGCCCCATTAGGAGACCACACTGGTTTAGTGTCTACAGTATGAAGAAGAGGTGGCCCCATTAGGAGACCACCCTGGTTTAGTGTCTACAGTATGAAGAAGAGGTGGCCCCATTAGGAGACCACCCTGGTTTAGTGTCTACAGTATGAAGAAGAGGTGGCCCCATCAGGAGACCACACTGGTTTAGTGTCTACAGTATGAAGAAGAGGTGGCCCCATTAGGAGACCACACTGGTTTAGTGTCTACAGTATGAAGAAGAGGTGGCCCCATTAGGAGACCACCCTGGTTTAGTGTCTACAGTATGAAGAAGAGGTGGCCCCATTAGTAGACCACACTGGTTTAGTGTCTACAGTATGAAGAAGAGGTGGCCCCATTAGGAGACCACCCTGGTTTAGTGTCTACAGTATGAAGAAGAGGTGGCCCCATTAGGAGACCACCCTGGTTTAGTGTCTACAGTATGAAGAAGAGGTGGCCCCATTAGGAGACCACCCTGGTTTAGTGTCTACAGTATGAAGAAGAGGTGGCCCCATTAGGAGACCACCCTGGTTTAGTGTCTACAGTATGAGGAAGAGGTGGCCCCATCAGGAGACCACCCTGGTTTCATGTCTACAGTATGAGGAAGAGGTGGCCCCAATAGGAGACCACCCTGGTTTCATGTCTACAGTATGAGGAAGAGGTGGCCCCATTAGGAGACCACCCTGGTTTAGTGTCTACAGTATGAAGAAGAGGTGGCCCCATTAGGAGACCACCCTGGTTTAGTGTCTACAGTATGAAGAAGAGGTGGCCCCATTAGGAGACCACACTGGTTTAGTGTCTACAGTATGAAGAAGAGGTGGCCCCATTAGGAGACCACCCTGGTTTAGTGTCTACAGTATGAAGAAGAGGTGGCCCCAATAGGAGACCACCCTGGTTTTGCGTCTACAGTATGAAGAAGAGGTGGCCCCATTAGGAGACCACCCTGGTTTAGTGTCTACAGTATGAAGAAGAGGTGGCCCCATTAGGAGACCACACTGGTTTAGTGTCTACAGTATGAAGAAGAGGTGGCCCCATTAGGAGACCACCCTGGTTTAGTGTCTACAGTATGAAGAAGAGGTGGCCCCATTAGGAGACCACCCTGGTTTAGTGTCTACAGTATGAAGAAGAGGTCGCCCCATCAGGAGACCACCCTGGTTTAGTGTCTACAGTATGAAGAAGAGGTGGCCCCATTAAGAGACCACACTGGTTTAGTGTCTACAGTATGAGGAAGAGGTGGCCCCATTAGGAGACCACACTGGTTTAGTGTCTACAGTATGAAGAAGAGGTGGCCCCAGGAGACCACCCTGGTTTAGTGTCTACAGTATGAAGAAGAGGTGGCCCCATTAGGAGACCACCCTGGTTTAGTGTCTACAGTATGAAGAAGAGGTGGCCCCATTAGGAGACCACCCTGGTTTAGTGTCTACAGTATGAAGAAGAGGTGGCCCCATTAGGAGACCACACTGGTTTAGTGTCTACAGTATGAAGAAGAGGTGGCCCCATTAGGAGACCACACTGGTTTAGTGTCTACAGTATGAAGAAGAGGTGTCCCCATTAGGAGACCACCCTGGTTTAGTGTCTACAGTATGAAGAAGAGGTGGCCCCATTAGGAGACCACCCTGGTTTAGTGTCTACAGTATGAGGAAGAGGTGGCCCCATTAGGAGACCACCCTGGTTTAGTGTCTACAGTATGAAGAAGAGGTGGCCCCATTAGGAGACCACCCTGGTTTAGTGTCTACAGTATGAAGAAGAGGTGGCCCCATTAGGAGACCACCCTGGTTTAGTGTCTACAGTATGAAGAAGAGGTGGCCCCAATAGGAGACCACCCTGGTTTAGTGTCTACAGTATGAAGAAGAGGTGGCCCCATTAGGAGACCACCCTGGTTTAGTGTCTACAGTATGAAGAAGAGGTGGCCCCATCAGGAGACCACCCTGGTTTAGTGTCTACAGTATGAAGAAGAGGTGGCCCCATCAGGAGACCACCCTGGTTTAGTGTCTACAATATGAGGAAGAGGTGGCCCCAATAGGAGACCACCCTGGTTTCATGTCTACAGTATGAGGAAGAGGTGGCCCCATTAGGAGACCACCCTGGTTTAGTGTCTACAGTATGAAGAAGAGGTGGCCCCATTAGGAGACCACCCTGGTTTAGTGTCTACAGTATGAAGAAGAGGTGGCCCCATTAGGAGACCACCCTGGTTTAGTGTCTACAGTATGAAGAAGAGGTGGCCCCATTAGGAGACCACCCTGGTTTAGTGTCTATAGTATGAAGAAGAGGTGGCCCCATTAGGAGACCACCCTGGTTTAGTGTCTACAGTATGAAGAAGAGGTGGCCCCATTAGGAGACCACCCTGGTTTAGTGTCTACAGTATGAAGAAGAGGTGGCCCCATTAGGAGACCACCCTGGTTTAGTGTCTACAGTATGAAGAAGAGGTGGCCCCATTAGGAGACCACCCTGGTTTAGTGTCTACAGTATGAAGAAGAGGTGGCCCCATTAGGAGACCACCCTGGTTTAGTGTCTACAGTATGAAGAAGAGGTGGCCCCATTAGGAGACCACCCTGGTTTAGTGTCTACAGTATGAAGAAGAGGTGGCCCCATTAGGAGACCACACTGGTTTAGTGTCTACAGTATGAAGAAGAGGTCGCCCCATTAGGAGACCACCCTGGTTTAGTGTCTACAGTATGAAGAAGAGGTGGCCCCATTAGGAGACCACACTGGTTTAGTGTCTACAGTATGTAGAAGAGGTGGCCCCATTAGGAGACCACACTGGTTTAGTGTCTACAGTATGAGGAAGAGGTGGCCCCATTAGGAGACCACCCTGGTTTAGTGTCTACAGCAGGGGTCGGCAATTAGGTTTGCCCACGGGCCAAATTTTCCCCAAGCCATTGTGTGGCGGGCCAATGATAATGAAAAATGTTTAACTCTGTCAAAATAAACGACATATACATGTTTGCACTGTCTTTTTTCTATTATAAAGTGCCTCTCACACAGTGCATAACACATGAACAGATCAGTCATTTGATTTTAATGCAGGTGCTTGCATTATAAATCGAATGTATTATTATTAGTATAACACATGAACAGATCAGTAGGGTGCATTTGATTTGAAGCACCACGGCGGGTGTATTATACATCGAATGTATTATTATTATTATTATTATTATTATTATTATTATTATTATAACACATGAACAGATCAGTAGGGTGCATTTGATTTGAAGCACCACAGCGGGTGTATTATACACATCGAATGTACAACTCACCATAATGCAGGCAGACCTGGGCTTATTATTGTTTCTGCTTCGGTCCTCCAAAATCCATGCTAATGTTTGAAATATGTCAAATGTCCACTCGTGTTGTATGCCCACCCATGTCCACCCAACTTGAACACAGTTGCTTGCTTCATTGAACCCATTCTGCAATCGGTTAATAAAGTTTTCAATCAATCAATCAATCAGCCTCGTGTTGCCATGTGAACACGCGTGAGACACCGGTTGCGATAAACCCGTATTTTAAATATGACTCCTCGTTTTGTTTGTGTCTTGGAAGTCGTAGTTTCCTCTTCTGGCTCCTGAGTTGGTATTTCCTCTTTGCAAGAAGCTACCTAAAGATGTTTGTTTTGTTTTGTTTTTACTAAATTTAACTAACGTGGTTTAGTTGAATTAAATTAGCTGACGCACGCCCTGGGGGATCACTGCACCGGAAAAGAGAAACTATAAGAATTTCCCATTGGTTATCCGAGTCCACGTGATAATTTCTAGCATTTCAATTGGCTATAGTGACAATTGCTCACAATGTTTCCTTCCACAAATGTATGCGAGTCGTCCTTTTCATCAATGAATGCGATAAAGACATCTCAGAGGAACCGACTGACGCATAAAAGCCTTGAGAACTGCCTGCGGATTAAAGTGACGTCCATATCACCAGATATCCAGCGAATAGTGACCTACGGGAGATGCCACTTTTCACACTAAACTAAAGTGAATACTAAGCCTGCTATTTCCAAATTGTTTAAAGTTTAATTGCATTGTTTTTGCAATGTTTTTAATTGCATTACTGTTTAATGCCAAATTGTATTTTTCATTTAATTCAAATACCTATAGCGCCGTCATTTCAGGAGCTTCTTCAAGCACTCTTTTTCTTTAAAGTTAATTGCATTGTTTTTGCATTGTTTTTAATTGCATTACTGTTCACATGCATGTGTGGTCCTGTCAGTCATGAGTAAAGATAAAGCTTGAATGATTTACTGAACTGGTGTTTTTATTTCATGGACTCGAGTTTCCCATTTCAGCACCAGCGCTGTCCACCTCACTTTGAGCAAGCATATAAGGTACATTGCACTCACCTGTTATTCACTCTCAACATGGATAAAACATAAAGTATGCATATAATAAAAATAATATATATATATATATATATATATATATATATATATATATATATATATATATATATATATATATATATATATATATATCAAATATAATATTAATATAATATAAATATAAATATAATAATAATAATAAAAAATAAAAAAAATTATTAAAATAAAATAAATATCATATTCTCAAAATAAACTGACGGGCCAGAAATGATTGCTGGCGGGCCAATTTCGGCCCGCGGGCCGCCTATTGCCGATCCCTGGTCTACAGTATGAAGAAGAGGTGGCCCCATTAGGAGACCACCCTGGTTTAGTGTCTACAGTATGAAGAAGAGGTGGCCCCATTAGGAGACCACCCTGGTTTAGTGTCTACAGTATGAAGAAGAGGTGGCCCCATTAGGAGACCACCCTGGTTTAGTGTCTACAGTATGAAGAAGAGGTGGCCCCATTAGGAGACCACACTGGTTTAGTGTCTACAGTATGAAGAAGAGGTGGCCCCAATAGGAGACCACACTGGTTTAGTGTCTACAGTATGAAGAAGAGGTGGCCCCATTAGGAGACCACACTGGTTTAGTGTCTACAGTATGAAGAAGAGGTCGCCCCATCAGGAGACCACACTGGTTTAGTGTCTACAGTATGAAGAAGAGGTGGCCCCATTAGGAGACCACCCTGGTTTAGTGTCTACAGTATGAAGAAGAGGTGGCCCCATTAGGAGACCACCCTGGTTTAGTGTCTACAGTATGAAGAAGAGGTGGCCCCATTAGGAGACCACCCTGGTTTCATGTCTACAGTATGAAGAAGAGGTCGCCCCAATAGGAGACCACCCTGGTTTAGTGTCTACAGTATGAGGAAGAGGTGGCCCCATTAGGAGACCACCCTGGTTTAGTGTCTACAGTATGAAGAAGAGGTGGCCCCATTAGGAGACCACACTGGTTTAGTGTCTACAGTATGAAGAAGAGGTGGCCCCATTAGGAGACCACCCTGGTTTAGTGTCTACAGTATGAAGAAGAGGTGGCCCCATTAGGAGACCACACTGGTTTAGTGTCTACAGTATGAGGAAGAGGTGGCCCCATTAGGAGACCACACTGGTTTAGTGTCTACAGTATGAGGAAGAGGTGGCCCCATTAGGAGACCACCCTGGTTTAGTGTCTACAGTATGAAGAAGAGGTGGCCCCATTAGGAGACCACACTGGTTTAGTGTCTACAGTATGAAGAAGAGGTGGCCCCATTAGGAGACCACACTGGTTTAGTGTCTACAGTATGAAGAAGAGGTGGCCCCATTAGGAGACCACCCTGGTTTAGTGTCTACAGTATGAAGAAGAGGTGGCCCCATTAGGAGACCACCCTGGTTTCATGTCTACAGTATGAAGAAGAGGTCGCCCCAATAGGAGACCACCCTGGTTTCATGTCTACAGTATGAAGAAGAGGTCGCCCCAATAGGAGACCACCCTGGTTTCATGTCTACAGTATGAAGAAGAGGTGGCCCCATTAGGAGTCCACCCTGGTTTAGTGTCTACAGTATGAAGAAGAGGTGGCCCCATTAGGAGACCACCCTGGTTTAGTGTCTACAGTATGAGGAAGAGGTGGCCCCAATAGGAGACCACCCTGGTTTAGTGTCTACAGTATGAAGAAGAGGTGGCCCCATTAGGAGACCACCCTGGTTTAGTGTCTACAGTATGAAGAAGAGGTGGCCCCATTAGGAGACCACCCTGGTTTAGTGTCTACAGTATGAAGAAGAGGTGGCCCCATTAGGAGACCACCCTGGTTTAGTGTCTACAGTATGAAGAAGAGGTGGCCCCATTAGGAGACCACACTGGTTTAGTGTCTACAGTATGAGGAAGAGGTGGCCCCATTAGGAGACCACACTGGTTTAGTGTCTACAGTATGAAGAAGAGGTGGCCCCATTAGGAGACCACCCTGGTTTAGTGTCTACAGTATGAAGAAGAGGTGGCCCCATTAGGAGACCACACTGGTTTAGTGTCTACAGTATGAAGAAGAGTTGGCCCCATTAGGAGACCACCCTGGTTTAGTGTCTACAGTATGAGGAAGAGGTGGCCCCATTAGGAGACCACCCTGGTTTAGTGTCTACAGTATGAAGAAGAGGTGGCCCCATTAGGAGACCACCCTGGTTTAGTGTCTACAGTATGAAGAAGAGGTGGCCCCATTAGGAGACCACCCTGGTTTAGTGTCTACAGTATGAGGAAGAGGTGGCCCCAATAGGAGACCACCCTGGTTTAGTGTCTACAGTATGAAGAAGAGGTGGCCCCATTAGGAGACCACCCTGGTTTAGTGTCTACAGTATGAGGAAGAGGTGGCCCCATTAGGAGACCACCCTGGTTTAGTGTCTACAGTATGAGGAAGAGGTGGCCCCAATAGGAGACCACCCTGGTTTAGTGTCTACAGTATGAGGAAGAGGTGGCCCCATTAGGAGACCACCCTGGTTTAGTGTCTACAGTATGAGGAAGAGGTGGCCCCATCAGGAGACCACCCTGGTTTAGTGTCTACAATATGAGGAAGAGGTGGCCCCAATAGGAGACCACCCTGGTTTCATGTCTACAGTATGAAGAAGAGGTCGCCCCAATAGGAGACCACCCTGGTTTAGTGTCTACAGTATGAAGAAGAGGTGGCCCCATTAGGAGACCACCCTGGTTTAGTGTCTACAGTATGAAGAAGAGGTCGCCCCAATAGGAGACCACCCTGGTTTAGTGTCTACAGTATGAGGAAGATGTGGCCCCATTAGGAGACCACACTGGTTTAGTGTCTACAGTATGAAGAAGAGGTGGCCCCATTAGGAGACCACCCTGGTTTAGTGTCTACAGTATGAGGAAGAGGTGGCCCCATTAGGAGACCACACTGGTTTAGTGTCTACAGTATGAAGAAGAGGTGGCCCCATTAGGAGACCACCCTGGTTTAGTGTCTACAGTATGAAGAAGATGTGGCCCCATTAGGAGACCACACTGGTTTAGTGTCTACAGTATGAAGAAGAGGTGGCCCCATTAGGAGACCACACTGGTTTAGTGTCTACAGTATGAAGAAGAGGTGGCCCCATTAGGAGACCACACTGGTTTAGTGTCTACAGTATGAAGAAGAGGTGGCCCCATTAGGAGACCACCCTGGTTTAGTGTCTACAGTATGAAGAAGAGGTGGCCCCATTAGGAGACCACACTGGTTTAGTGTCTACAGTATGAAGAAGAGGTGGCCCCATTAGGAGACCACCCTGGTTTAGTGTCTACAGTATGAAGAAGAGGTGGCCCCATTAGGAGACCACACTGGTTTAGTGTCTACAGTATGAAGAAGAGGTGGCCCCATTAGGAGACCACCCTGGTTTAGTGTCTACAGTATGAAGAAGAGGTGGCCCCATTAGGAGACCACACTGGTTTAGTGTCTACAGTATGAGGAAGAGGTGGCCCCATTAGGAGACCACACTGGTTTAGTGTCTACAGTATGAAGAAGAGGTGGCCCCATTAGGAGACCACCCTGGTTTCATGTCTACAGTATGAAGAAGAGGTGGCCCCATTAGGAGACCACCCTGGTTTAGTGTCTACAGTATGAAGAAGAGGTGGCCCCATTAGGAGACCACCCTGGTTTAGTGTCTACAGTATGAAGAAGAGGTGGCCCCATTAGGAGACCACCCTGGTTTAGTGTCTACAGTATGAAGAAGAGGTGGCCCCAATAGGAGACCACCCTGGTTTCATGTCTACAGTATGAAGAAGAGGTGGCCCCATTAGGAGACCACACTGGTTTAGTGTCTACAGTATGAGGAAGAGGTGGCCCCATTAGGAGACCACACTGGTTTAGTGTCTACAGTATGAAGAAGAGGTGGCCCCATTAGGAGACCACCCTGGTTTCATGTCTACAGTATGAAGAAGAGGTGGCCCCATTAGGAGACCACCCTGGTTTAGTGTCTACAGTATGAAGAAGAGGTGGCCCCATTAGGAGACCACCCTGGTTTAGTGTCTACAGTATGTAGAAGAGGTGGCCCCATTAGGAGACCACCCTGGTTTTGCGTCTACAGTATGAGGAAGAGGTGGCCCCATTAGGAGACCACACTGGTTTAGTGTCTACAGTATGAGGAAGAGGTGGCCCCATTAGGAGACCACCCTGGTTTAGTGTCTACAGTATGAAGAAGAGGTGGCCCCATTAGGAGACCACACTGGTTTAGTGTCTACAGTATGAAGAAGAGGTGGCCCCATTAGGAGACCACACTGGTTTAGTGTCTACAGTATGAAGAAGAGGTGGCCCCATTAGGAGACCACCCTGGTTTAGTGTCTACAGTATGAAGAAGAGGTGGCCCCATTAGGAGACCACCCTGGTTTTGCGTCTACAGTATGAGGAAGTGGTGGCCCCATTAGGAGACCACCCTGGTTTAGTGTCTACAGTATGAGGAAGAGGTGGCCCCATTAGGAGACCACACTGGTTTAGTGTCTACAGTATGAGGAAGAGGTGGCCCCATTAGGAGACCACCCTGGTTTAGTGTCTACAGTATGAAGAAGAGGTGGCCCCATTAGGAGACCACCCTGGTTTAGTGTCTACAGTATGAAGAAGAGGTGGCCCCATTAGGAGACCACACTGGTTTAGTGTCTACAGTATGAAGAAGAGGTCGCCCCAATAGGAGACCACACTGGTTTAGTGTCTACAGTATGAAGAAGAGGTCGCCCCATTAGGAGACCACCCTGGTTTAGTGTCTACAGTATGAAGAAGAGGTGGCCCCATTAGGAGACCACCCTGGTTTAGTGTCTACAGTATGAAGAAGAGGTGGCCCCATTAGGAGACCACCCTGGTTTAGTGTCTACAGTATGTAGAAGAGGTGGCCCCATTAGGAGACCACCCTGGTTTAGTGTCTACAGTATGAGGAAGAGGTGGCCCCATTAGGAGACCACCCTGGTTTAGTGTCTACAGTATGAAGAAGAGGTGGCCCCATTAGGAGACCACACTGGTTTAGTGTCTACAGTATGAAGAAGAGGTGGCCCCATTAGTAGACCACCCTGGTTTAGTGTCTACAGTATGAGGAAGAGGTGGCCCCATTAGGAGACCACCCTGGTTTAGTGTCTACAGTATGAAGAAGAGGTGGCCCCATTAGGAGACCACCCTGGTTTAGTGTCTACAGTATGAAGAAGAGGTGGCCCCAATAGGAGACCACCCTGGTTTAGTGTCTACAGTATGTAGAAGAGGTGGCCCCATTAGGAGACCACCCTGGTTTAGTGTCTACAGTATGAAGAAGAGGTGGCCCCAATAGGAGACCACCCTGGTTTAGTGTCTACAGTATGAAGAAGAGGTGGCCCCATTAGGAGACCACCCTGGTTTAGTGTCTACAGTATGTAGAAGAGGTGGCCCCATTAGGAGACCACCCTGGTTTAGTGTCTACAGTATGTAGAAGAGGTGGCCCCATTAGGAGACCACCCTGGTTTAGTGTCTACAGTATGTAGAAGAGGTGGCCCCATTAGGACACCACCCTGGTTTAGTGTCTACAGTATGAAGAAGAGGTGGCCCCATTAGGAGACCACCCTGGTTTAGTGTCTACAGTATGTAGAAGAGGTGGCCCCATTAGGAGACCACCCTGGTTTAGTGTCTACAGTATGAAGAAGAGGTGGCCCCATTAGGAGACCACCCTGGTTTCATGTCTACAGTATGAAGAAGAGGTGGCCCCATTAGGAGACCACCCTGGTTTAGTGTCTACAGTATGAAGAAGAGGTGGCCCCATTAGGAGACCACCCTGGTTTAGTGTCTACAGTATGAGGAAGAGGTGGCCCCATTAGGAGACCACCCTGGTTTAGTGTCTACAGTATGAGGAAGAGGTGGCCCCATTAGGAGACCACCCTGGTTTAGTGTCTACAGTATGAAGAAGAGGTGGCCCCATTAGGAGACCACCCTGGTTTAGTGTCTACAGTATGAAGAAGAGGTGGCCCCATTAGGAGACCACACTGGTTTAGTGTCTACAGTATGAAGAAGAGGTGGCCCCATTAGGAGACCACCCTGGTTTAGTGTCTACAGTATGAAGAAGAGGTGGCCCCATCAGGAGACCACCCTGGTTTAGTGTCTACAGTATGAAGAAGAGGTGGCCCCATTAGGAGACCACCCTGGTTTCATGTCTACAGTATGAAGAGGTGGCCCCATTAGGAGACCACCCTGGTTTAGTGTCTACAGTATGAAGAAGAGGTGGCCCCATTAGGAGACCACCCTGGTTTAGTGTCTACAGTATGAAGAAGAGGTGGCCCCATTAGGAGACCACCCTGGTTTAGTGTCTACAGTATGAAGAAGAGGTGGCCCCATTAGGAGACCACACTGGTTTAGTGTCTACAGTATGAAGAAGAGGTGGCCCCATTAGGAGACCACCCTGGTTTAGTGTCTACAGTATGAAGAAGAGGTGGCCCCAATAGGAGACCACCCTGGTTTAGTGTCTACAGTATGAAGAAGAGGTGGCCCCAATAGGAGACCACCCTGGTTTAGTGTCTACAGTATGAAGAAGAGGTGGCCCCAATAGGAGACCACCCTGGTTTAGTGTCTACAGTATGAAGAAGAGGTGGCCCCATTAGGAGACCACACTGGTTTAGTGTCTACAGTATGAAGAAGAGGTGGCCCCATTAGGAGACCACCCTGGTTTAGTGTCTACAGTATGAAGAAGAGGTGGCCCCATTAGGAGACCACCCTGGTTTAGTGTCTACAGTATGAAGAAGAGGTGGCTCCATTAGGAGACCACCCTGGTTTAGTGTCTACAGTATGAAGAAGAGGTGGCCCCAATAGGAGACCACCCTGGTTTAGTGTCTACAGTATGAAGAGGTGGCCCCATTAGGAGACCACCCTGGTTTAGTGTCTACAGTATGAAGAAGAGGTGGCCCCATTAGGAGACCACCCTGGTTTAGTGTCTACAGTATGAAGAAGAGGTGTCCCCATTAGGAGACCACCCTGGTTTAGTGTCTACAGTATGAAGAAGAGGTGGCCCCATTAGGAGACCACCCTGGTTTAGTGTCTACAGTATGAAGAAGAGGTGGCCCCATTAGGAGACCACCCTGGTTTAGTGTCTACAGTATGAAGAAGAGGTGGCCCCATTAGGAGACCACCCTGGTTTAGTGTCTACAGTATGAAGAAGAGGTGGCCCCATTAGGAGACCACACTGCTTTAGTGTCTACAGTATGAGGAAGAGGTGGCCCCAATAGGAGACCACCCTGGTTTAGTGTCTACAGTATGAAGAAGAGGTGGCCCCATTAGGAGACCACCCTGGTTTAGTGTCTACAGTATGAAGAAGAGGTGGCCCCATTAGGAGACCACCCTGGTTTAGTGTCTACAGTATGAAGAAGAGGTGGCCCCATTAGGAGACCACCCTGGTTTAGTGTCTACAGTATGAAGAAGAGGTGGCCCCATTAGGAGACCACCCTGGTTTAGTGTCTACAGTATGAGGAAGAGGTGGCCCCAATAGGAGACCACCCTGGTTTCATGTCTACAGTATGAAGAAGAGGTGGCCCCATTAGGAGACCACCCTGGTTTAGTGTCTACAGTATGAAGAAGAGGTGGCCCCATTAGTAGACCACACTGGTTTAGTGTCTACAGTATGAAGAAGAGGTGGCCCCATTAGGAGACCACCCTGGTTTAGTGTCTACAGTATGAAGAAGAGGTTGCCCCATTAGGAGACCACCCTGGTTTAGTGTCTACAGTATGAAGAAGAGGTGGCCCCATTAGGAGACCACCCTGGTTTAGTGTCTACAGTATGAAGAAGAGGTGGCCCCATTAGGAGACCACCCTGGTTTAGTGTCTACAGTATGAAGAAGAGGTCGCCCCATCAGGAGACCACCCTGGTTTAGTGTCTACAGTATGAAGAAGAGGTGGCCCCATTAGAGAGAGAGGAGAGAGAGAGAGAGAGAGAGAGAGGCAGAGAGGGAGGCAGAGAGAGAGAGAGAGGGAGGAGAGAGAGAGAGAGAGAGAGGAGAGAGAGAGGCAGAGAGAGGAGAGAGAGAGGAGAGGCAGAGAGAGAGAGAGAGAGAGAGAGAGAGAGAGGAGAGAGAGAGGCAGAGAGAGGAGAGAGAGAGGCAGAGAGAGAGAGAGAGAGGAGAGGCAGAGAGAGAGAGAGAGGCAGAGAGAGAGAGTTATTGAACCAATTGCACTCTATGGCAGTGAGGTGTGGGGTCCACTTACAAAACAAGACTTTACCCAATGGGACAAACACCCCATTGAGACCCTGCATGCAGAGTGCTGTAAGATTATCCTACATGTCCAGAGGAAAACTACAAACAATGCATGCAGGGCAGAATTAGGCCGTTACCCACTAATACTAAAAATACAAAAAAGAGCAATTAACTTTTGGACACACCTAAAACGAAGTGACCCCCTCTCGTACCATTATCAAGCCCTGCAGTGCCAAGAGCTGAGGAGCATCAGGAACCCCCTTACCCAGCTGGTCCTGAGGCTGAGTCCACAAACCTGCTCTCTTAACACACCTCAGGAACAGAACACGTCACCAATCAGAATAAATCAAATGACTACACAGCTAAAACAAAACTACATCACCTATTGGAAAACACAAACAAAAGCACAGAGCAAAATGCAGTGCTATCTGGCTCTAAATCGACAGTACACCATAGCAGATTACTTGAGCATGGTGACTGATCAACAACTAAAAAGAACCTTGACAAAATACAGACTGAGTGAGCACAGCCTCGCTGTTGAAAAGGGGATGAATGAATGAATGAAAACTTTATTTAACAGATTGCAGAATGGGTACAATACAGTACGGCTCAATACATACAATTGTTAAGGGGATGCAGACCTGAGAAAGACGTTTGTCTTGTTTCCATCAGGGTCCCCCATTTTCAATTCATATAGACATTTATGACATACACAACATACATGACATTTATGGCATAGGGACATATAGGTATTTAGTACTGATACATTTGTGACATAGGCGGTATTCAAATATACAGTACTGTTACCCCTAGATCCTGACAGAGTATATACATATGATGGGGAGGGGACTGTACATTAGGAGGGGGTGGGTGGGTGGGGGGGAAATATACATACGGCGGGGAGGGAATATATACATGCGGTGGGGAGGAGACTGTCTATTAGGAGGTGGTGGGGGTTTTGGGCATTTACGGTGGCCAGTTTCGAATTGCAGCCTCCCGTAGGTGCTCTTTAAGGGCGGTTTTGAATGTGGGCAGGGATTCACATTCCTTTACAGCTTTGGGTAGGGCGTTCCACATTGTTGTGGCATAATTGCGAAACGTGTTTAGTCCCTTGTTTGAGCCGAATCTGGGTTTAACATGATTTGTTGAGCTTCCTCTGGTGTAGTGGTTGTGGTATTCACTGACCTTTGGGAAGTATTTTGACATGTACATGGGCACCCCGGTCGTATAGTGTATCTTGTAGACCAGGCCCATTGCAAGTTGCTGTACTCTGTCGTCTACTCTAAGCCATCCTAGGTTGGCAAAGTGGGCAGGGGTGAGGTGGGTTCTGGAGTTCAGGTCAAGTAGTAGTCTGACCAGTTTGTTTTGTGATGTTTGTAATTTTGTTTTAAGCGCCTTTGAGGTGCTTTGGTACCATGAGGTGCACGCATAGTCATAGTACCCTTGAATGAGTGCTCCTGCCAGAGTCTTCAGGGTATTCTTGTTTACCAGAGAGGAGATCCGGTACAAGAATCTAGTTCGTTGGTTGACTTTTTTTATTACATTGGATGCCATTTTGTCACAGGAAAGATTTGCCTCTAGGATGGAACCCAGGTAGGTAATTTCGTCTTTCCTTGTGACAATATTGTCACCCACTGTAACTGAGAATCCGTCGGTCTTGCTGAGTTTGTTATTTGAACCGAAGAGAATGGACTCTGTTTTGCCCATGTGTAATGATAGTTTGTTATCAGCGAGCCATATGCAGATTTTGCCTAGTTCCGTGCTGAGGGTTTTTTCAACCTGCAATTTGTTCTTGTCAGAGACCAGCAGGGCTGAGTCGTCCGCAAACAGGAACAAGTTGCAGTCACAGGCTGACGACATGTCATTTGCATATATTAGGAAGAGTAGCGGTCCTAGTATGCTTCCTTGTGGAACACCACAGCTCACTGTGAGGGGGGGGGATAGAGTACCGTTTACCTCTACCATCTGTTCTCTCCCCTCCAGGTAGGATTGCATCCAGCTCACTGATAGGCTATCAAAACCAATTGCTTTTAGCTTGTCCATTAGAATGGAGTGATTGACAGGAAAACCTGGCTCCCTGCAGAGCAAAGGCTGTGCTGTCATTGCATCCTCAGTGAGCCTGAAACTGAGTTGCACTTCCTCACCAAATGTGAAAAATATAAAGATATTAGAGAAACGCATTTAAAAAAATTTGAACTAATAACAAAAGGTTTTCTTGCACTACCAGATACAGACAAACTACCAGTCCTACTAGGGGAGGACTCAACAAGCTGTGAGCTAGCAGCAGCCTATGTTGCTGCCTGCCACAAACTGAGGGACAGTGAGTGACAGTCACCTGACATGTTTATGCCGTAATATTTTTTTTTTTTTGATCCACTTTTTCTCCCATTTTCTATATTTTCTCCCATCCCAATTTCGTATCATCCAATTCAACCCTCCCCTGTCACGAACGCTGTTTCTTGCCTCCCACAAGCCGGCTGCAATGTGGACTAAGTCATACATAGCACAAGTCCCCTCCGGTACTTGAGGTAACAGCAGTCGCATCTTTTCACCTGCGCAGCTCGTTCTCTCAGTGTCGAGGAGTAACGCGTGGGAGGCTCACGCTGCCCCCGACACTTCCTGATTTTACTGCGCAGGCGCACCAACCGACTTGTAGGAGTCGCTTGTTCACAACGTTCGATCCCCACCCTTCAGTTTTTCCCTCCCCGTAATACGGCCAATGTGTATTACTGCGGACGACCAGCCAAACTGAAAAACAATGTGGAGAGCTGGATTCGAACACGCGAATCCTAGCGTCTCCACACTGGTGGCGAGTGACTTGTCCACTACACCACCTAGCCGCCCTGTTTATGCCGTAATATTTTATGTTCTATTTTATGATGAAATTTTTGTATATACTATGACATTAATATGTGTTTTGTAATCCATGCTTATGTTATCAACCATTTGCTTTGGCAACATGTACAAGCTGCGTCATGCCAATAAAGCCACTTGAATTGAATTGAATTGAATTGAGAGGAGAGAGAGAGGCAGAGAGAGAGGAGAGAGAGAGGCAGAGAGAGGAGAGAGAGAGAGAG
>NW_028174873.1:583634-585388 GCF_963971535.1 Notolepis coatsorum | reverse complement strand
ATATGCTGTCAAAGTGAGAACCTGTCCTGTATCTCGTATTTCTATTACAGGAGGGCTGGATTAATAATAATAATAATAATAATAATAATAATAATAATAATAAAATAATAATAATAAATAATAATAATAATAATAATAATAATACATTCGATTTGTATAGCACTTTTCCAAAACTCAGAAGTGGCTTTACACTAAGGGTGCTTTCACATATAGTTTTGGAGGACTCGGTGCGGTTCTGGTGGTGAAGTTGCAACATTGTTGCATTCTTCATTTGGTTCGTCTGCATTCACACTGCAATTTGTCAAGTGCACCAAACTTCTGAACAATGTCACGCGGTCGAAAAGGGCATGGAAATGTGTGTGTGACTGCGAGCCCTAACGTGTGTGTGTGTGTGACTGCAAGCCCTGTCTGACTCCAGATCAGCGGAGGCGTCACAATTTCAGTCGGTGGTAGGGTGACCAGGTGTCCGCTTTTGGTTGTGCTGTCCCACCATTTGACCGAATGTCCCGCATCCCGCATATTGAGAGGATGTCCTTTTTTTATCTACTTTTTCTCCCCATTTTCTATTTTTCTCCCATCCCAATTTCGTATTATCCAATTCTCCCCTCCCTGTCTCGAACGCTGCTAGACCATGCTGATGGTAACCGTCGGTAGTGTGATAGTAAAGGGTTAACCTTCTGTCGTGTGGCAGTGAAAGGGGTTAACCCTTTGTCGTGTGGCAGTGAAAGGGTTAACCGTTTGGTAGTGGGGCAGTGAAAGGGTTAACCGTTTGGTAGTGGGGCAGTGAAAGGGTTACCAGACAGAAGAAGAGTCGTTCTTCATCCCTCACGGATTCCACACAGGTACAGTATCTAATCATCACCTCTATATTCCACACAGGTACAGTATCTATCATCACCTCTATATTCCACACAGGTACAGTATCTAATCATCACCTCTTATTCACACAGGTACAGTATCTATATCACCTCTATATTCCACACAGGTACAGTATCTAATCATCACCTCTATATTCCACACAGGTACAGTATCTAATCATCACCTCTATATTCCACACAGGTACAGTATCTAATCATCACCTCTATATTCCACACAGGTACAGTATCTAATCATCACCTCTATATTCCACACAGGTACAGTATCTAATCATCACCTCTATATTCCACACAGGTACAGTATCTAATCATCACCTCTATATTCCAACAGGTACAGTATCTAATCATCACCTCTATATTCCACACAGGTACAGTATCTAATCATCACCTCTATATTCCACACAGGTACAGTATCTAATCATCACCTCTATATTCACACAGGTACAGTATCTAATCATCACCTCTATATTCCACACAGGTACAGTATCTAATCATCACCTCTATATTCCACACAGGTACAGTATCTAATCATCACCTCTATATTCCACACAGGTACAGTATCTAATCATCACCTCTATATTCCACACAGGTACAGTATCTAATCATCACCTCTATATTCCACACAGGTACAGTATCTAATCATCACCTCTATATTCCACACAGGTACAGTATCTAATCATCACCTCTATATTCCACACAGGTACAGTATCTAATCATCACCTCTATATTCCACACAGGTACAGTATCTAATCATCACCTCTATATTCCACACAGGTACAGTATCTAATCATCACCTCTATATTCCACACAGGTACAGTATCTAATCATCACCTCTATATTCCACACAGGTACAGTATCTAATCATCACCTCTATATTCC
>NW_028174873.1:523634-581134 GCF_963971535.1 Notolepis coatsorum | reverse complement strand
ATCAGTCATCTCTAATGGATGTAATGTATATCAGTCATCTCTAATGAAGGGAATGTATATCAGTCATCTCTAATGGATGTAATGTATATCAGTCATCTCTAATGAAGGGAATGTATATCAGTCATCTCTAATGAAGGGAATGTATATCAGTCATCTCTAATGAAGGGAATGTATATCAGTCATCTCTAATGGATGTAATGTATATCAGTCATCTCTAATGAAGGGAATGTATATCAGTCATCTCTAATGAAGGGAATGTATATCAGTCATCTCTAAGGGATGTAATGTATATCAGTCATCTCTAATGAAGGGAATGTATATCAGTCATCTCTAAGGGATGTAATGTATATCAGTCATCTCTAAGGGATGTAATGTATATCAGTCATCTCTAATGGATGTAATGTATATCAGTCATCTCTAAGGGAAGGGAATGTATATCAGTCATCTCTAAGGGAAGGGAATGTATATCAGTCATCTCTAAGGGATGTAATGTATATCAGTCATCTCTAATGAAGGGAATGTATATCAGTCATCTCTAATGAAGGGAATGTATATCAGTCATCTCTAATGGATGTAATGTATATCAGTCATCTCTAATGGATGTAATGTATATCAGTCATCTCTAATGAAGGGATGTAATGTATATCAGTCATCTCTAATGGATGTAATGTATATCAGTCATCTCTAATGAAGGGAATGTATATCAGTCATCTCTAATGGATGTAATGTATATCAGTCATCTCTAATGAAGGGAATGTATATCAGTCATCTCTAATGAAGGGAATGTATATCAGTCATCTCTAATGGATGTAATGTATATCAGTCATCTCTAATGAAGGGAATGTATATCAGTCATCTCTAATGAAGGGAATGTATATCAGTCATCTCTAATGGATGTAATGTATATCAGTCATCTCTAATGAAGGGAATGTATATCAGTCATCTCTAATGAAGGGAATGTATATCAGTCATCTCTAATGAAGGGAATGTATATCAGTCATCTCTAATGAAGGGAATGTATATCAGTCATCTCTAATGAAGGGAATGTATATCAGTCATCTCTAATGGATATAATGTATATCAGTCATCTCTAATGAAGGGAATGTATATCAGTCATCTCTAATGAAGGGAATGTATATCAGTCATCTCTAAGGGAAGTAATGTATATCAGTCATCTCTAATGGATGTAATGTATATCAGTCATCTCTAATGAAGGGATGTAATGTATATCAGTCATCTCTAATGAAAGGGAATGTATATCAGTCATCTCTAATGAAGGGAATGTATATCAGTCATCTCTAATGGATGTAATGTATATCAGTCATCTCTAATGAAGGGAATGTATATCAGTCATCTCTAAGGGAAGTAATGTATATCAGTCATCTCTAATGGATGTAATGTATATCAGTCATCTCTAATGAAGGGATGTAATGTATATCAGTCATCTCTAATGAAGGGATGTAATGTATATCAGTCATCTCTAATGAAGGGAATGTATATCAGTCATCTCTAATGAAGGGATGTAATGTATATCAGTCATCTCTAATGAAGGGAATGTATATCAGTCATCTCTAATGAAGGGAATGTATATCAGTCATCTCTAAGGGATGTAATGTATATCAGTCATCTCTAATGAAGGGATGTAATGTATATCAGTCATCTCTAATGAAGGGAATGTATATCAGTCATCTCTAATGAAGGGATGTAATGTATATCAGTCATCTCTAATGAAGGGATGTAATGTATATCAGTCATCTCTAATGAAGGATGTAATGTATATCACAGTCATCTCTTATGAAGGGAAATGTAACGTGTATATATGCTTCTGTACTTTGTGCTTAAAACTCAGATCTGTAGATTTAAAATAAGCTTTGTTGTGCTTTGTTAACCCATTGTTGTAAAAGCAGAACCAATGTCACGTTAACGTGATGCTAATTGTGGCCACGGAGGTTGGCTCCATATTATGGGAAAGAATTATTTACGACATGCATATTGCATAACACGTTGCCTTGCATTACCTCTGGTACAGTGAAGCCAGGGCCATATTCATTTAAAAAAAAAAAAAAACAGTTGAATACTGTTTTCAAAGCATTTCACGTCGTTTTTAACTAGGTTGTCGCGCATAGAGGGAAGGGGGAAAATAGACCACTCGCTCAGAAACAAACTGAAACCCTCATGCTACACATCTGTGACCCATGCAGCTGCTTTCGTTGATTGTAATGGAAGCGTTCTAGGTGCTGTAAGTGGTGTTTATTTTGTTAAAAATAAGTGTTAACCCTTTCACTGCCTACCGTCTGTAGTGTGATAGTAAAGAGTTAACCTTCTGTAGTGTGGCAGTGAAAGGGTTAACCTGCGGTTGTGTGGCAGTGAAAGGGTTAAACCTTCTGTGTATTGTCGCAGTGAAAGGGTTAATCGTTTGGTGGTGCGGCAGTGAAAGGGTTAAATAGCTCTACATTCCGACAGCCATCACTGATGCAGAGTGTCTGGTCAGTAACATGGGTCTCTCAGTCCCTCCACTCTGCAGTAAACAGCCATCACTGATGCAGAGTGTCTGGTCAGTAACATGGGTCTCTCAGTCCCTCCTGCTCTGCAGTAAACAGCCATCACTGATATAGTGTCTGGTCAGTAACATGGGTCTCTCAGTCCCTCCACTCTGCAGTAAACAGCCATCACTGATATAGTGTCTGGTCAGTAACATGGGTCTCCCAGTCCCTCCACTCTGCAGTAAACAGTCATCACTGATATAGAGTGTCTGGTCAGTAACATGGGTCTCTCAGTCCCTCCACTCTGCAGTAAACAGCCATCACTGATATAGAGTGTCTGGTCAGTAACATGGGTCTCCCAGTCCCTCCGCTCTGCAGTAAACAGTCATCACTGATATAGTGTCTGGTCAGTAACATGAGTCTCTCAGTCCCTCCGCTCTGCAGTAAACAGTCATCACTGATATAGAGTGTCTGGTCAGTAACATGGGTCTCCCAGTCCCTCCACTCTGCAGTAAACAGTCATCACTGATACAGAGTGTCTGGTCAGTAACATGGGTCTCCCAGTCCCTCCACTCTGCAGTAAACAGCCATCACTGATATAGAGTGTCTGGTCAGTAACATGGGTCTCTCAGTCCCTCCACTCTGCAGTAAACAGCCATCACTGATATAGAGTGTCTGGTCAGTAACATGGGTCTCCCAGTCCCTCCACTCTGCAGTAAACAGCCATCACTGATGCAGAGTGTCTGGTCAGTAACATGGGTCTCCCAGTCCCTCCACTCTGCAGTAAACAGCCATCACTGATATAGAGTGTCTGGTCAGTAACATGGGTCTCCCAGTCCCTCCACTCTGCAGTAAACAGCCATCACTGATGCAGAGTGTCTGGTCAGTAACATGAGTCTCCCAGTCCCTCCACTCTGCAGTAAACAGCCATCACTGATATAGAGTGTCTGGTCAGTAACATGGGTCTCTCAGTCCCTCCACTCTGCAGTAAACAGTCATCACTGATATAGAGTGTCTGGTCAGTAACATGGGTCTCTCAGTCCCTCCACTCTGCAGTAAACAGCCATCACTGATATAGAGTGTCTGGTCAGTAACATGGGTCTCCCAGTCCCTCCACTCTGCAGTAAACAGCCATCACTGATATAGAGTGTCTGGTCAGTAACATGGGTCTCCCAGTCCCTCCACTCTGCAGTAAACAGTCATCACTGATGCAGAGTGTCTGGTCAGTAACATGGGTCTCTCAGTCCCTCTACTCTACAGTAAACAGTCATCACTGATATAGAGTGTCTGGTCAGTAACATGGGTCTCCCAGTCCCTCCGCTCTGCAGTAAACAGTCATCACTGATATAGTGTCTGGTCAGTAACATGGGTCTCTCAGTCCCTCCACTCTGCAGTAAACAGCCATCACTGATATAGAGTGTCTGGTCAGTAACATGGGTCTCCCAGTCCCTCCACTCTGCAGTAAACAGCCATCACTGATATAGTGTCTGGTCAGTAACATGGGTCTCTCAGTCCCTCCACTCTGCAGTAAACAGCCATCACTGATATAGAGTGTCTGGTCAGTAACATGGGTCTCCCAGTCCCTCCACTCTGCAGTAAACAGCCATCACTGATGCAGAGTGTCTGGTCAGTAACATGGGTCTCCCAGTCCCTCCACTCTGCAGTAAACAGCCATCACTGATGCAGAGTGTCTGGTCAGTAACATGGGTCTCCCAGTCCCTCCACTCTGCAGTAAACAGCCATCACTGATATAGAGTGTCTGGTCAGTAACATGGGTCTCCCAGTCCCTCCACTCTGCAGTAAACAGCCATCACTGATGCAGAGTGTCTGGTCAGTAACATGGGTCTCCCAGTCCCTCCACTCTGCAGTAAACAGCCATCACTGATGCAGAGTATCTGGTCAGTAACATGGGTCTCCCAGTCCCTCCACTCTGCAGTAAACAGCCATCACTGATACAGAGTGTCTGGTCAGTAACATGGGTCTCCCAGTCCCTCCACTCTGCAGTAAACAGCCATCACTGATATAGAGTGTCTGGTCAGTAACATGGTTCTCCCAGTCCCTCCACTCTGCAGTAAACAGCCATCACTGATATAGAGTGTCTGGTCAGTAACATGGGTCTCTCAGTCCCTCCACTCTGCAGTAAACAGCCATCACTGATACAGAGTGTCTGGTCAGTAACATGGGTCTCCCAGTCCCTCCACTCTGCAGTAAACAGCCATCACTGATATAGAGTGTCTGGTCAGTAACATGGGTCTCTCAGTCCCTCCACTCTGCAGTAAACAGCCATCACTGATGCAGAGTATCTGGTCAGTAACATGGGTCTCCCAGTCCCTCCACTCTGCAGTAAACAGCCATCACTGATACAGAGTGTCTGGTCAGTAACATGGGTCTCCCAGTCCCTCCACTCTGCAGTAAACAGCCATCACTGATATAGAGTGTCTGGTCAGTAACATGGTTCTCCCAGTCCCTCCACTCTGCAGTAAACAGCCATCACTGATATAGAGTGTCTGGTCAGTAACATGGGTCTCCCAGTCCCTCCACTCTGCAGTAAACAGTCATCACTGATACAGAGTGTCTGGTCAGTAACATGGGTCTCCCAGTCCCTCCACTCTGCAGTAAACAGCCATCACTGATATAGAGTGTCTGGTCAGTAACATGGGTCTCTCAGTCCCTCCACTCTGCAGTAAACAGCCATCACTGATATAGAGTGTCTGGTCAGTAACATGGGTCTCCCAGTCCCTCCACTCTGCAGTAAACAGCCATCACTGATGCAGAGTGTCTGGTCAGTAACATGGGTCTCCCAGTCCCTCCACTCTGCAGTAAACAGCCATCACTGATATAGAGTGTCTGGTCAGTAACATGGGTCTCCCAGTCCCTCCACTCTGCAGTAAACAGCCATCACTGATGCAGAGTGTCTGGTCAGTAACATGAGTCTCCCAGTCCCTCCACTCTGCAGTAAACAGTCATCACTGATATAGAGTGTCTGGTCAGTAACATGGGTCTCTCAGTCCCTCCACTCTGCAGTAAACAGCCATCACTGATATAGAGTGTCTGGTCAGTAACATGGGTCTCCCAGTCCCTCCGCTCTGCAGTAAACAGTCATCACTGATATAGTGTCTGGTCAGTAACATGGGTCTCTCAGTCCCTCCACTCTGCAGTAAACAGCCATCACTGATATAGAGTGTCTGGTCAGTAACATGGGTCTCCCAGTCCCTCCACTCTGCAGTAAACAGCCATCACTGATATAGTGTCTGGTCAGTAACATGGGTCTCTCAGTCCCTCCACTCTGCAGTAAACAGCCATCACTGATATAGAGTGTCTGGTCAGTAACATGGGTCTCCCAGTCCCTCCACTCTGCAGTAAACAGCCATCACTGATGCAGAGTGTCTGGTCAGTAACATGGGTCTCCCAGTCCCTCCACTCTGCAGTAAACAGCCATCACTGATGCAGAGTGTCTGGTCAGTAACATGGGTCTCCCAGTCCCTCCACTCTGCAGTAAACAGCCATCACTGATATAGAGTGTCTGGTCAGTAACATGGGTCTCCCAGTCCCTCCACTCTGCAGTAAACAGCCATCACTGATGCAGAGTGTCTGGTCAGTAACATGGGTCTCCCAGTCCCTCCACTCTGCAGTAAACAGCCATCACTGATGCAGAGTATCTGGTCAGTAACATGGGTCTCCCAGTCCCTCCACTCTGCAGTAAACAGCCATCACTGATACAGAGTGTCTGGTCAGTAACATGGGTCTCCCAGTCCCTCCACTCTGCAGTAAACAGCCATCACTGATATAGAGTGTCTGGTCAGTAACATGGTTCTCCCAGTCCCTCCACTCTGCAGTAAACAGCCATCACTGATATAGAGTGTCTGGTCAGTAACATGGGTCTCTCAGTCCCTCCACTCTGCAGTAAACAGCCATCACTTATACAGAGTGTCTGGTCAGTAACATGGGTCTCCCAGTCCCTCCACTCTGCAGTAAACAGCCATCACTGATATAGAGTGTCTGGTCAGTAACATGGGTCTCTCAGTCCCTCCACTCTGCAGTAAACAGCCATCACTGATGCAGAGTATCTGGTCAGTAACATGGGTCTCCCAGTCCCTCCACTCTGCAGTAAACAGCCATCACTGATACAGAGTGTCTGGTCAGTAACATGGGTCTCCCAGTCCCTCCACTCTGCAGTAAACAGCCATCACTGATATAGAGTGTCTGGTCAGTAACATGGTTCTCCCAGTCCCTCCACTCTGCAGTAAACAGCCATCACTGATATAGAGTGTCTGGTCAGTAACATGGGTCTCTCAGTCCCTCCACTCTGCAGTAAACAGCCATCACTGATACAGAGTGTCTGGTCAGTAACATGGGTCTCCCAGTCCCTCCACTCTGCAGTAAACAGCCATCACTGATATAGAGTGTCTGGTCAGTAACATGGGTCTCTCAGTCCCTCCGCTCTGCAGTAAACAGTCATCACTGATATAGAGTGTCTGGTCAGTAACATGGGTCTCCCAGTCCCTCCACTCTGCAGTAAACAGTCATCACTGATATAGAGTGTCTGGTCAGTAACATGGGTCTCCCAGTCCCTCCGCTCTGCAGTAAACAGTCATCACTGATATTGAGTGTCTGGTCAGTAACATGGGTCTCTCAGTCCCTCCACTCTGCAGTAAACAGCCATCACTGATGCAGAGTGTCTGGTCAGTAACATGGGTCTCCCAGTCCCTCCACTCTGCAGTAAACAGTCATCACTGATATAGAGTGTCTGGTCAGTAACATGGGTCTCCCAGTCCCTCCACTCTGCAGTAAACAGCCATCACTGATATAGAGTGTCTGGTCAGTAACATGGGTCTCCCAGTCCCTCCTGCTCTGCAGTAAACAGTCATCACTGATACAGAGTGTCTGGTCAGTAACATGGGTCTCCCAGTCCCTCCACTCTGCAGTAAACAGTAAATAAATTTTCAAGAAATCTTGCCAAGCCAAATTTGCTGGCAGATTATTGTTACTTGTTTCAAGCACATATTTGCTCGTTTTTATTTCTTGTTTTTGTCAGACCATTTTTGCAGCGTGGAGTTCTCTCTCCTGATTCGATGAAGTGGGAACGGAATTCCAGAAAATGTATGTTTACTGCAGAGTGGAGGGACTGGGAGACCCATGTTACTGACCAGACACTCTGTATCAGTGATGACTGTTTACTGCAGAGTGGAGGGACTGGGAGACCCATGTTACTGACCAGACACTCTATACTGTATCAGTGATGGCTGTTTACTGCAGAGTGGAGGGACTGGGAGACCCATGTTACTGACCAGACACTCTATATCAGTGATGACTGTTTACTGCAGAGCAGAGGGACTGAGAGACCCATGTTACTGACCAGACACTCTATATCAGTGATGGCTGTTTACTGCAGAGTGGAGGGACTGGGAGACCCATGTTACTGACCAGACACTCTATATCAGTGATGACTGTTTACTGCAGAGTGGAGGGACTGAGAGACCCATGTTACTGACCAGACACTATATCAGTGATGGCTGTTTACTGCAGAGTGGAGGGACTGGGAGACCCATGTTACTGACCAGACACTCTATATCAGTGATGGCTGTTTACTGCAGAGCGGAGGGACTGGGAGACCCATGTTACTGACCAGGCACTCTGTATCAGTGATGGCTGTTTACTGCAGAGTGGAGGGACTGGGAGACCCATGTTACTGACCAGACACTCTATATCAGTGATGGCTGTTTACTGCAGAGCAGGAGGGACTGGGAGACCCATGGTACTGACCAGACACTCTATATCAGTGATGGCTGTTTACTGCAGAGTGGAGGGACTGAGAGACCCATGTTACTGACCAGACACTATATCAGTGATGGCTGTTTACTGCAGAGTGGAGGGACTGAGAGACCCATGTTACTGACCAGACACTCTGTATCAGTGATGGCTGTTTACTGCAGAGCGGAGGGACTGGGAGACCCATGTTACTGACCAGACACTCTATATCAGTGATGGCTGTTTACTGCAGAGTGGAGGGACTGGGAGACCCATGTTACTGACCAGACACACTATATCAGTGATGGCTGTTTACTGCAGAGCGGAGGGACTGGGAGACCCATGTTACTGACCAGACACTCTATATCAGTGATGACTGTTTACTGCAGAGCGGAGGGACTGAGAGACCCATGTTACTGACCAGACACTCTGTATCAGTGATGACTGTTTACTGCAGAGTGGAGGGACTGGGAGACCCATGTTACTGACCAGACACTCTGTATCAGTGATGGCTGTTTACTGCAGAGTGGAGGGACTGGGAGACCCATGTTACTGACCAGACACTCTATATCAGTGATGGCTGTTTACTGCAGAGCAGTAGGGACTGGGAGACCCATGTTACTGACCAGACACTCTATATCAGTGATGACTGTTTACTGCAGAGCGGAGGGACTGGGAGACCCATGTTACTGACCAGACACTATATCAGTGATGACTGTTTACTACAGAGTGGAGGGACTGGGAGACCCATGTTACTGACCAGACACTCTGTATCAGTGATGACTGTTTACTGCAGAGCAGTAGGGACTGAGAGACCCATGTTACTGACCAGACACTCTGTATCAGTGATGACTGTTTACTGCAGAGTGGAGGGACTGGGAGACCCATGTTACTGACCAGACACTCTATATCAGTGATGGCTGTTTACTGCAGAGCGGAGGGACTGGGAGACCCATGTTACTGAGCAGACACTCTATATCAGTGATGGCTGTTTACTGCAGAGCGGAGGGACTGGGAGACCCATGTTACTGACCAGATACTCTATATCAGTGATGGCTGTTTACTGCAGAGTGGAGGGACTGGGAGACCCATGGTACTGACCAGACACTCTATATCAGTGATGGCTGTTTACTGCAGAGTGGAGGGACTGAGAGACCCATGTTACTGACCAGACACTATATCAGTGATGGCTGTTTACTGCAGAGTGGAGGGACTGAGAGACCCATGTTACTGACCAGACACTCTGTATCAGTGATGGCTGTTTACTGCAGAGCGGAGGGACTGGGAGACCCATGTTACTGACCAGACACTCTATATCAGTGATGGCTGTTTACTGCAGAGTGGAGGGACTGGGAGACCCATGTTACTGACCAGACACACTATATCAGTGATGGCTGTTTACTGCAGAGCGGAGGGACTGGGAGACCCATGTTACTGACCAGACACTCTATATCAGTGATGACTGTTTACTGCAGAGCGGAGGGACTGAGAGACCCATGTTACTGACCAGACACTCTGTATCAGTGATGACTGTTTACTGCAGAGTGGAGGGACTGGGAGACCCATGTTACTGACCAGACACTCTGTATCAGTGATGGCTGTTTACTGCAGAGTGGAGGGACTGGGAGACCCATGTTACTGACCAGACACTCTATATCAGTGATGGCTGTTTACTGCAGAGCAGTAGGGACTGGGAGACCCATGTTACTGACCAGACACTCTGTATCAGTGATGACTGTTTACTGCAGAGCAGTAGGGACTGAGAGACCCATGTTACTGACCAGACACTCTGTATCAGTGATGACTGTTTACTGCAGAGTGGAGGGACTGGGAGACCCATGTTACTGACCAGACACTCTGTATCAGTGATGACTGTTTACTGCAGAGTGGAGGGACTGAGAGACCCATGTTACTGACCAGACACTCTATATCAGTGATGGCTGTTTACTGCAGAGCGGAGGGACTGGGAGACCCATGTTACTGAGCAGACACTCTATATCAGTGATGGCTGTTTACTGCAGAGCGGAGGGACTGGGAGACCCATGTTACTGACCAGATACTCTATATCAGTGATGGCTGTTTACTGCAGAGCGGAGGGACTGGGAGACCCATGTTACTGACCAGACACTATATCAGTGATGGCTGTTTACTGCAGAGCGGAGGGACTGGGAGACCCATGTTACTGACCAGACACTCTATATCAGTGATGACTGTTTACTGCAGAGCGGAGGGACTGGGAGACCCATGTTACTGACCAGACACTCTATATCAGTGATGGCTGTTTACTGCAGAGCGGAGGGACTGAGAGACCCATGTTACTGACCAGACACTCTATATCAGTGATGGCTGTGTAGAGCCATTATTTTAACATGTAGACCACTTATTTTAACAAAGAAAAATACCACTTATATGCACTCCGTACGTAGACCGCATACACGCTCCATCATGTAGCTTCCCCTGTTAGAGAGCTTTGTCTCTAAAACACGTCTCCATTCATATTTCTGAGGTTTGGGGGGGGGGGGGGGGATCCATTGGTTTATGTCTGCATTACGGATTGTGTCTTTAACCCATCCGGATGGTCATAGGATCATGTAAACACACAGAATATAAACACAGAAAACAGATCTGACAACAGACGGGGCTGTGACGGTAGACCGCTCTGCCAGATGGTTGCCGGGCAGCAGTGCAGTGATCACTCTGAACCGTCAGATAGACCTCTGGAAAGAGGAAAACCATGGGAGCAAAAAAATCGGGCCTCCTCTTTGACCTCCTCGTCAGCAACACCCAGCTGCATTTGGGGGTTGACCTATGACCTTTGCCCACAGCGCCAGGTACATCACCCATTCGTCCATGACCTCCAGGACTGCTGGCAGACCCAGCGACACCTCTACATTAGTGAGTCACTGAGTGACCGGACCCAAACCCACCACCCAGAACCCAACCTGACCCAAACCCACCACCACCCAGAACCCAACCTGACCCAAACCCACCACCCAGAACCCAACCTGACCCAAACCCACCACCCAGAACCCAACCTGACCCAAACCCACCACCCAGAACCCTCACTCTGCCCCCTCTACCACTTCTACCCCACAGTAGTAATGTCCAGAAACTACCCACAATCCTTAGCATGATGCCATTGATGTATACGCACAAATGTACACAAGAAGCAACAAATATGACACAGAAATCATCTTTCCAGGTCTTTTATGTTTTTAAGTTGTGTTATGTTTGATTGCTTGGGGACTGGACACAGCCTGAATGTAAACACCCCCTAAAGCACACACTAGCCTCACTGACCACTTGACCCCCCCCACTCCTCTCTCACCACTGGCCTCACTGACCCCTTGACCCCCCACTCCTCTTCCTCACCACCCAGCGCCTGGCCGTACAGGAAACAATGACTTTGTTCACGGTCAATATATAGACGGTTTCACTGGAATCGTGTCGCTACAGTAGGGGATCGGCTCGGACCGCGTCTATTTCCTGTCAGTTGGTGTTGGTATCAGAAAACATTGCAACAGGAAGTAAACTTGGGTCCATTTAAAAACTTTTATGTTGTCGAGTTGAAACCGTGGTATATATCACGATATCTTCTTAGCTATATGGAGCACCCCGTCGTCCATAGTTGGACTGCACAGCACTTACTGGGGCGTGTGGGAAAAAACAGAAACCGCCATTTTGTTGAGAAATCGGATTTCTTATTTTTTTTTTTATCATTTATTAAGATATAATTATGTATCACATTTCACATGTTTAAAAAAAAATAAAAAGAGTGATGCCATTATAATAACACAGATAGACAAAACACATTAGATATTGATATACTGGCCAGACCGTCTGCACACCAAGTCATGATTCTACTGTAATACTGTCAGCAGCTGAATTCTATAATTCCCCCCCCCCCCTCCCCCCCCCCCACCTCCTTGCATCTCCTCAGCCACTGACTCAGATGATCTGACCCAGTTTACCCCCCCCCCTCCCCCCCCCCCCTCCTTGCATCTCCTCAGCCACTGACTCAGATGATCTGACCCAGTTTACCCCCCCCCCCCCCCCCCCCCCCCCTCCTGCATCTCCTCAGCCACTGACTCAGATGATCTGACCCAGTTTACCCCCCCCCCCCCCCCTCCCCCCTCCTTGCATCTCCTCAGCCACTGACTCAGATGATCTGACCCAGTTTACCCCCCCCCCCCCCCCCTCCCCCCCCTGCCCTCTGTGCGTAGTGCGTGAGCCGGCCTGGGAGCAGATGTAGCTGTAGAAAAATGTGTCACACCCGAAGCAAGCAACTGATGCCTTTCCTTCCTCAAGCTCCCCCCCCCCCCCCCCCGTCGTCGTCGAGGATACAGCTCGGCCCCCTCCCCCCACCCCCGTCGTCGAGGATACAGCGCGGCCGCGTCGCTTCTGTCGGTGCTTTAAAGGGACAGTCCGCCCATCTTAAGAAAGTCTCGTCTGATTCGGTTACAACTAAGTAACATTGGCAGTCACTCCAGTTCTTTGCTTCTTTTGCGTTGTGGTTTCACAGGCGCTGCAGGACGTGGGAATTGTTAGCGCTGTTGTTTAGCGTCAGTGGGGGGGTTTATAGCACCTTCCAGACGACACCCTTCCTGTTTGACAACGTTCTGTAGAGATAACCAGACCGAAGTCTCTTGTAAAAAAAAAACCATTGATTTGACTAACAAACTAATCATTTACATTTCTTCCTTTTAATTATGTTAAAAACCATCACCCTTTAAATTACTCCCTGTATGTGATCAATCAGACAGGCTTCTTAAAATGAGTGGAAGGTCCCTTTAAACAGGTAGATGACTTCACCCTTTCCTTTCTCACTTCCAGATATCCTCTCTTCCTCACTGTGTATCCTCCTGTCTTGTCAGCCTCACTGTCTGCCTAGCACACAATACACACTACATCAGGGGTCTCAAACTCAATTTACCTGGGGGCCGCTGGAGGTAGAGTCTGGGTGAGGCTGGGCCGCATCAAATATTCCACACAAAAAGGGTTTCAAGTAGGGATGTCCGATATTATCGGCCGACCGATATTATCGGCCGATATCGGCAGTAAAATGTGATATCGGAAAATATCGGTATCGGTTAAGAAAAAGAAAAAAACAATAACAATATTTGTTATATATATATCCAGTGAAATTATTAGTTACCTGAAATTATTCAGTTTTTTTGGGGGGGGGGGGGACCCTGCATATATCGGTATCGGTTGATATCGGTATCGGAATTAAGAGTTGGACAATATCGGAATATCGGTATCGGTAAAAAAGCCAATATCGAGCATCCCTAGTTTCAAGTATTTATTTTTATGGAAATGTATGGTTGAAACATGCAAACGTTCAAACGCACACACGCTAATAAGCATTGGAGGCTTTTAACCAGGGCCGGACTGGGGAAATCATTCAGGCCAGGAAATATAGTGCAAAATATAGCCCCAGTCAGGCCACTTTTTAAGCGGGGGGTCTGGGGGTCCCCCACCAGGAGATTTTGTGTTACAAAGACTTAATTTCCTGCATTCTGGTGCAGGAATTGTTTATTTGTACCCTTTAAATGTCAGTGTTGTGATGACATGACTGCAAAAAGAAGGAAAAAATTTGGAAATCTGGGGGGCCACAAAATATCATCCAGCGGGCCGCAATTGGTCCGCAGGCCGCGAGTTTGAGACCCCTGCACTACATACAGTACTTACTGCCTACCACCAGGTGTGCCTGTCTCACCCGTCTCTCGTCTCTCTCACAGTGTGTGACTACTGCAGCACCGGAGACCTGTACACGTACTGGGTGATGATCGGTCAGTTCACCGAGGACATGGTGAGGGTGTTCGCAGCGGAGTTAGGATGTGCTCTGGGTGAGTAAGATCAACAGGTAGGGGGGGTGTAGCGATGCATCGATTAATTGAAATGCGTCGATTCTATAATGTATTCGATTCGATGCATCGATTTGAATATGTTAGAATCGATTATAATCTAAATTAAAATAAAAATGTATTTGACCTATAGTCCATTCATGCTGAGTGAATCAGTTCCCCCAGCCACATTTGTGTATAAATTTTTTTTTGGGGAATTAACTGATAGAAAATTAATAGAAAATGTATCGAATCGAATCGTGGTCAAGTGAAGAGATTTCATGGTGCATTGAATCGTTGCCTGAAGAATCGTAATCGAATCGAATTGTTGTGAGGTCACATCGTTACACCCCTATCAAGAGGTGTTTTTAACCCTTTCACTGCCACATGACAGCCGGTTAACCCTTTCACTGTGACAATACAGTGTGGCAGTGAAAGGGTTAAAGGCCAATAGCAATACTGATATTATTGGATACTGTGTTTTGTGTCGATATTTGATAGCTCGTCCTGCATTTACACTGAGTGTAGCTGGTCTCTGACTGGCTCCTGCATATACGCTGATTATTGCTGCTTCTCTACAGGATTCCTCCATGACTTTGGGATCATCCACAGAGACGTAAAGGTAACAGGAAATTGCATCATAGCTTTCCCATGTGTCAATGTCTATATAGCAGTACTTGAGTATCTATATATATACCGTAGCATCAGGGGTGTAAAGTACTTGAGTAATTTTACTTCGTTACAATACTTAAGTACTGTTTTTGCCAGGATTTGTACTTTATTAGGTTTGTATACTTGTACTTTTACTCAATTACATTTCAGAGGAAAAAAAACATACTTGTTACTCCTTACATTTAAAATGCAGACCTACAAAGTACAAATCTCCTTTAATTAGTATATTTGTTTCTCTGGCCAAACTAATGTTAACGTTATTAATCCTGCGGCAGCGCTTTATTTAAAAACAGCCAATCAAATCCCCATCAATGGAAAATGAACCCGCCCATACCCATGCTGATTGGTCCTTGTGCAAGACTAGAAAGCGGGGATCTAAACACCCGCTGTCAGAAGAATAGACCGTCAGATAAAAAGTTTTTACTTTGACTTTTTAGTACTTAAGTACATTTAAAAGTAGAAACTTTTTTACTTTTACGTGTTTTTTGCCAGATACTCCGACTTTTACTTGAGTACGATTTTGAGACGGTACCCATACTTTCACTTAAGTATCATTTCTGGGTACTTTTTACACCCCTGCGTAGCATACCAGTCTGTACAAGAGAGACAGGAGAGAGACCTGAGGCAGGACTAGGGGTAAAAAAATCTCTGAACTTACCCTTTAAATGCTTGTGATCTGAGAATAATAAAAACATTTCTTGGAACTCCTTCTGCAGATGGAGAACATCCTGTTGACTGATACAGGTAAATAAATACACTTCCTCTCAGCTCCCACCAGAGGGCAGTATAACTCTGCAGACTGTTGCTGACCAAAATGTTTCCTGTTGTAAAATGTTTAGTTTAGCATCAGTGGTGGCTGGGGGAAATTTTTAGATATACTGTATGGTATGTATGTATATACTGTATATATACCATACATATATACAATATATACCATATATGTATGGTATATATCTTTCCTCTATAATAATTTACAGTACAGTGGTGGCAGAGGGTCATTTCTAGAATATATATGCTATAATAGTTTTGTATCAATGGTGAACGGGGGGGTAATGTTTATAATATATATGATATAATAATTTAGTGGTGACATGGGGTAAAGTTGAGATTACATATGATATAATAGTTTTGTATCAATGGTGACGGGGTAATGTTTAGAATATATATATGATATAATAATTTAGTGGTGACATGGGGTAAAGTTGAGATTACATATGATATAATAGTTTTGTATCAATGGTGACGGGGTAATGTTTAGAATATATATATGATATAATAATTTAGTGGTGACATGGGGTAAAGTTGAGATTACATATGATATAATAGTTTTGTATCAATGGTGACGGGGTAATGTTTAGAATATATATATATATATATATATGATGTTTGGTCGTTCTTTGAAACTGTGAAATAGGGCGGGCACTTTAATAATACATGCCAGGTGATTGGCTGTAAACCACGCATGTAGCTGCCAGTAGTTCCTCAAAGGAAGCTGATTGGTCGGCGGTTCTCGCGAAGCCAGTTGCAGTGCAAAGTAACGCTGGAGCACCAAGACCGTTTGTATCTGAACACGTGATCATAAGCACTGCATCTGAACAGTCATTATGACGACTAGACTGAGGGGACACACACATCAAAGTCATGATGCACTCATTATAATCCGATGGGCATGGTTTGTTCCAGGACACCTCCGTCTGGCCGACTTTGGTTTGTCCCGGCGTCTGGAGCGAGGAGGGAGAGCGTTCACCATCTGTGGAACCATCCAGTACATGGGTGAGACTGTAGAACCATCCAGTACATGGGTGAGACTGTAGAACCATCCAGTACATGGGTGAGACTGTAGAACCATCCAGTACATGGGTGAGACTGTAGAACCATCCAGTACATGGGTGAGACTGTAGAACCATCCAGTACATGGGTGAGACTGTAGAACCATCCAGTACATGGGTGAGACTGTAGAACCATCCAGTACATGGGTGAGACTGTAGAGCAATCTGTTCGTTCTAGATCTACATCTGGTCATTATACAGTACAGTAGTATAGCAGTGTATATATACTGTAATAATTAGGGATGTTCGATGTTGGCTTTTTTTTTTACCGATATCCGATATACCGATATTGTCCAACTCTTATTTTCCCGATACCGATATCGACCGATACCGATATATGCACAACATTATGCATACTTTCACAATAAATAAAATAAGAATTTGTTCTTACTTGCTTGCCTGGGTAAATAAAGGTTAAATAAATGTAAAAAGAAAATAAATAAAAATAAAATTATTTGAAAACCGATAATTGCCGATATTACATTTTAATGCCAATATTGGCCGATAATATCAGACATCCCTAGTAATAATAGTACAGGAGGGTGTAGCTGCAGTATATATAATAATAGTACAGGAGGGCGTGGTTGCAGTATATATAATAATAGTACAGGAGGGCGTGGTTGCAGTATATATAATAATAGTACAGGAGGGTGTAGCTGCAGTATATATAATAATAGTACAGGAAGGTGTAGCTGCAGTATATATAATAATAGTACAGGAAGGTGTAGCTGCAGTATATATAATAATAGTACAGGAGGGTGTAGCTGCAGTATATATAATAATAGTACAGGAAGGTGTAGCTGCAGTATATATAATAATAGTACAGGAGGGTGTAGCTGCAGTATATATAATAATAGTACAGGAGGGTGTAGCTGCAGTATATATAATAATAGTACAGGAAGGTGTAGCTGCAGTATATATAATAATAGTACAGGAAGGTGTAGCTGCAGTATATATAATAATAGTACAGGAGGGTGTAGCTGCAGTATATATAATAATAGTACAGGAGGGTGTAGCTGCAGTATATATAATAATAGTACAGGAAGGTGTAGCTGCAGTATATATAATAATAGTACAGGAGGGTGTAGCTGCAGTATATATAATAATAGTACAGGAGGGCGTGGTTGCAGTATATATAATAATAGTACAGGAAGGTGTAGCTGCAGTATATATAATAATAGTACAGGAGGGTGTAGCTGCAGTATATATAATAATAGTACAGGAAGGTGTAGCTGCAGTATATATAATAATAGTACAGGAGGGTGTAGCTGCAGTATATATAATAATAGTACAGGAGGGTGTAGCTGCAGTATATATAATAATAGTACAGGAAGGTGTAGCTGCAGTATATATAATAATAGTACAGGAGGGTATAGCTGCAGTATATATAATAATAGTACAGGAGGGTGTAGCTGCAGTATATATAATAATAGTACAGGAGGGTGTAGCTGCAGTATATATAATAATAGTACAGGAAGGTGTAGCTGCAGTATATATAATAATAGTACAGGAGGGTGTAGCTGCAGTATATATAATAATAGTACAGGAGGGTGTAGCTGCAGTATATATAATAATAGTACAGGAAGGTGTAGCTGCAGTATATATAATAATAGTACAGGAAGGTGTAGCTGCAGTATATATAATAATAGTACAGGAGGGTGTAGCTGCAGTATATATAATAATAGTACAGGAAGGTGTAGCTGCAGTATATATAATAATAGTACAGGAGGGTGTAGCTGCAGTATATATAATAATAGTACAGGAAGGTGTAGCTGCAGTATATATAATAATAGTACAGGAGGGTGTAGCTGCAGTATATATAATAATAGTACAGGAGGGCGTGGTTGCAGTATATATAATAATAGTACAGGAAGGTGTAGCTGCAGTATATATAATAATAGTACAGGAGGGTGTAGCTGCAGTATATATAATAATAGTACAGGAAGGTGTAGCTGCAGTATATATAATAATAGTACAGGAGGGTGTAGCTGCAGTATATATAATAATAGTACAGGAGGGTGTGGCTGCAGTATATATAATAATAGTACAGGAAGGTGTAGCTGCAGTATATATAATAATAGTACAGGAGGGTGTAGCTGCAGTATATATAATAATAGTACAGGAAGGTGTAGCTGCAGTATATATAATAATAGTACAGGAAGGTGTAGCTGCAGTATATATAATAATAGTACAGGAGGGTGTAGCTGCAGTATATATAATAATAGTACAGGAAGGTGTAGCTGCAGTATATATAATAATAGTACAGGAAGGTGTAGCTGCAGTATATATAATAATAGTACAGGAGGGTGTAGCTGCAGTATATATAATAATAGTACAGGAGGGTGTAGCTGCAGTATATATAATAATAGTACAGGAGGGTGTAGCTGCAGTATATATAATAATAGTACAGGAAGGTGTAGCTGCAGTATATATAATAATAGTACAGGAAGGTGTAGCTGCAGTATATATAATAATAGTACAGGAGGGTGTAGCTGCAGTATATATAATAATAGTACAGGAGGGTGTAGCTGCAGTATATATAATAATAGTACAGGAGGGCGTGGTTGCAGTATATATAATAATAGTACAGGAAGGTGTAGCTGCAGTATATATAATAATAGTACAGGAGGGTGTAGCTGCAGTATATATAATAATAGTACAGGAAGGTGTAGCTGCAGTATATATAATAATAGTACAGGAAGGTGTAGCTGCAGTATATATAATAATAGTACAGGAGGGTGTAGCTGCAGTATATATAATAATAGTACAGGAAGGTGTAGCTGCAGTATATATAATAATAGTACAGGAGGGTGTAGCTGCAGTATATATAATAATAGTACAGGAAGGTGTAGCTGCAGTATATATAATAATAGTACAGGAAGGTGTAGCTGCAGTATATATAATAATAGTACAGGAGGGTGTAGCTGCAGTATATATAATAATAGTACATGAGGGTGTGGTTGCAGTATATATAATAATAGTACAGGAGGGCGTGGTTGCAGTATATATAATAATAGTACAGGAGGGTGTAGCTGCAGTATATATAATAATAGTACAGGAGGGTGTAGCTGCAGTATATATAATAATAGTACAGGAGGGTGTAGCTGCAGTATATATAATAATAGTACAGGAAGGTGTAGCTGCAGTATATATAATAATAGTACAGGAGGGTGTAGCTGCAGTATATATAATAATAGTACAGGAGGGTGTAGCTGCAGTATATATAATAATAGTACAGGAGGGTGTAGCTGCAGTATATATAATAGTACAGGAGGGCGTGGTTGCAGTATATATAATAATAGTACAGGAAGGTGTAGCTGCAGTATATATAATAATAGTACAGGAGGGTGTAGCTGCAGTATATATAATAATAGTACAGGAAGGTGTAGCTGCAGTATATATAATAATAGTACAGGAAGGTGTAGCTGCAGTATATATAATAATAGTACAGGAGGGTGTAGCTGCAGTATATATAATAATAGTACAGGAAGGTGTAGCTGCAGTATATATAATAATAGTACAGGAGGGTGTAGCTGCAGTATATATAATAATAGTACAGGAAGGTGTAGCTGCAGTATATATAATAATAGTACAGGAAGGTGTAGCTGCAGTATATATAATAATAGTACAGGAGGGTGTAGCTGCAGTATATATAATAATAGTACATGAGGGTGTGGTTGCAGTATATATAATAATAGTACAGGAGGGCGTGGTTGCAGTATATATAATAATAGTACAGGAGGGTGTAGCTGCAGTATATATAATAATAGTACAGGAAGGTGTAGCTGCAGTATATATAATAATAGTACAGGAGGGTGTAGCTGCAGTATATATAATAATAGTACAGGAAGGTGTAGCTGCAGTATATATAATAATAGTACAGGAGGGTGTAGCTGCAGTATATATAATAATAGTACAGGAGGGCGTGGTTGCAGTATATATAATAATAGTACAGGAAGGTGTAGCTGCAGTATATATAATAATAGTACAGGAAGGCGTGGTTGCAGTATATATAATAATAGTACAGGAGGGCGTGGTTGCAGTATATATAATAATAGTACAGGAAGGCGTGGCTGCAGTATATATAATAATAGTACAGGAGGGCGTGGTTGCAGTATATATAATAATAGTACAGGAAGGTGTAGCTGCAGTATATATAATAATAGTACAGGAGGGTGTAGCTGCAGTATATATAATAATAGTACAGGAGGGCGTGGTTGCAGTATATATAATAATAGTACAGGAAGGTGTAGTTGCAGTATATATAATAATAGTACAGGAAGGTGTAGCTGCAGTATATATAATAATAGTACAGGAGGGCGTGGTTGCAGTATATATAATAATAGTACAGGAAGGTGTAGTTGCAGTATATATAATAATAGTACAGGAGGGCGTGGTTGCAGTATATATAATAATAGTACAGGAGGGTGTAGTTGCAGTATATATAATAATAGTACAGGAGGGCGTGGTTGCAGTATATATAATAATAGTACAGGAAGGTGTAGCTGCAGTATATATAATAATAGTACAGGAGGGTGTAGCTGCAGTATATATAATAATAGTACAGGAGGGTGTAGTTGCAGTATATATAATAATAGTACAGGAGGGCGTGGTTGCAGTATATATAATAATAGTACAGGAAGGCGTGGTTGCAGTATATATAATAATAGTACAGGAGGGCGTGGTTGCAGTATATATAATAATAGTACAGGAGGGCGTGGTTGCAGTATATATAATAATAGTACAGGAAGGTGTAGCTGCAGTATATATAATAATAGTACAGGAGGGCGTGGTTGCAGTATATATAATAATAGTACAGGAAGGTGTAGCTGCAGTATATATAATAATAGTACAGGAGGGTGTAGCTGCAGTATATATAATAATAGTACAGGAGGGTGTAGTTGCAGTATATATAATAATAGTACAGGAGGGCGTGGTTGCAGTATATATAATAATAGTACAGGAAGGCGTGGTTGCAGTATATATAATAATAGTACAGGAGGGCGTGGTTGCAGTATATATAATAATAGTACAGGAGGGCGTGGTTGCAGTATATATAATAATAGTACAGGAAGGCGTGGTTGCAGTATATATAATAATAGTACAGGAGGGCGTGGTTGCAGTATATATAATAATAGTACAGGAAGGTGTAGTTGCAGTATATATAATAATAGTACAGGAGGGCGTGGTTGCAGTATATATAATAATAGTACAGGAGGGTGTAGCTGCAGTATATATAATAATAGTACAGGAAGGTGTAGCTGCAGTATATATAATAATAGTACAGGAGGGTGTAGCTGCAGTATATATAATAATAGTACAGGAAGGTGTAGCTGCAGTATATATAATAATAGTACAGGAGGGTGTGGTTGCAGTATATATAATAATAGTACAGGAAGGTGTAGCTGCAGTATATATAATAATAGTACAGGAGGGCGTGGTTGCAGTATATATAATAATAGTACAGGAGGGCGTGGTTGCAGTATATATAATAATAGTACAGGAGGGCGTGGTTGCAGTATATATAATAATAGTACAGGAGGGTGTAGCTGCAGTATATATAATAATAGTACAGGAAGGTGTAGCTGCAGTATATATAATAATAGTACAGGAGGGTGTAGCTGCAGTATATATAATAATAGTACAGGAGGGCGTGGTTGCAGTATATATAATAATAGTACAGGAGGGCGTGGTTGCAGTATATATAATAATAGTACAGGAGGGTGTAGCTGCAGTATATATAATAATAGTACAGGAGGGCGTGGTTGCAGTATATATAATAATAGTACAGGAGGGCGTGGTTGCAGTATATATAATAATAGTACAGGAGGGCGTGGTTGCAGTATATATAATAATAGTACAGGAGGGTGTAGCTGCAGTATATATAATAATAGTACAGGAGGGTGTAGCTGCAGTATATATAATAATAGTACAGGAAGGTGTAGCTGCAGTATATATAATAATAGTACAGGAGGGCGTGGTTGCAGTATATATAATAATAGTACAGGAGGGTGTAGCTGCAGTATATATAATAATAGTACAGGAGGGCGTGGTTGCAGTATATATAATAATAGTACAGGAGGGTGTGGTTGCAGTATATATAATAATAGTACAGGAGGGTGTAGCTGCAGTATATATAATAATAGTACAGGAGGGCGTGGTTGCAGTATATATAATAATAGTACAGGAGGGCGTGGTTGCAGTATATATAATAATAGTACAGGAGGGCGTGGTTGCAGTATATATAATAATAGTACAGGAGGGCGTGGTTGCAGTATATATAATAATAGTACAGGAGGGCGTGGTTGCAGTATATATAATAATAGTACAGGAAGGTGTAGCTGCAGTATATATAATAATAGTACAGGAGGGTGTAGCTGCAGTATATATAATAATAGTACAGGAGGGTGTAGCTGCAGTATATATAATAATAGTACAGGAGGGTGTAGCTGCAGTATATATAATAATAGTACAGGAAGGTGTAGCTGCAGTATATATAATAATAGTACAGGAGGGCGTGGTTGCAGTATATATAATAATAGTACAGGAGGGTGTAGCTGCAGTATATATAATAATAGTACAGGAGGGTGTAGCTGCAGTATATATAATAATAGTACAGGAGGGCGTGGTTGCAGTATATATAATAATAGTACAGGAGGGCGTGGTTGCAGTATATATAATAATAGTACAGGAGGGCGTGGTTGCAGTATATATAATAATAGTACAGGAGGGTGTAGCTGCAGTATATATAATAATAGTACAGGAGGGCGTGGTTGCAGTATATATAATAATAGTACAGGAAGGTGTAGTTGCAGTATATATAATAATAGTACAGGAGGGCGTGGTTGCAGTATATATAATAATAGTACAGGAGGGTGTAGCTGCAGTATATATAATAATAGTACAGGAGGGTGTAGCTGCAGTATATATAATAATAGTACAGGAGGGCGTGGTTGCAGTATATATAATAATAGTACAGGAGGGCGTGGTTGCAGTATATATAATAATAGTACAGGAGGGCGTGGTTGCAGTATATATAATAATAGTACAGGAGGGCGTGGTTGCAGTATATATAATAATAGTACAGGAAGGTGTAGCTGCAGTATATATAATAATAGTACAGGAGGGTGTAGCTGCAGTATATATAATAATAGTACAGGAGGGCGTGGTTGCAGTATATATAATAATAGTACAGGAGGGCGTGGTTGCAGTATATATAATAATAGTACAGGAGGGCGTGGTTGCAGTATATATAATAATAGTACAGGAGGGTGTGGTTGCAGTATATATAATAATAGTACAGGAGGGCGTTGCTGCAGTATATATAATAATAGTACAGGAGGGCGTGGTTGCAGTATATATAATAATAGTACAGGAAGGGTGTAGCTGCAGTATATATAATAATAGTACAGGAGGGCGTGGTTGCAGTATATATAATAATAGTACAGGAGGGCGTGGTTGCAGTATATATAATAATAGTACAGGAGGGCGTGGTTGCAGTATATATAATAATAGTACAGGAGGGCGTGGTTGCAGTATATATAATAATAGTACAGGAGGGCGTGGTTGCAGTATATATAATAATAGTACAGGAGGGCGTGGTTGCAGTATATATAATAATAGTACAGGAGGGCGTGGTTGCAGTATATATAATAATAGTACAGGAGGGCGTGGTTGCAGTATATATAATAATAGTACAGGAGGGCGTGGTTGCAGTATATATAATAATAGTACAGGAAGGTGTAGCTGCAGTATATATAATAATAGTACAGGAGGGTGTAGCTGCAGTATATATAATAATAGTACAGGAGGGCGTGGTTGCAGTATATATAATAATAGTACAGGAGGGCGTGGTTGCAGTATATATAATAATAGTACAGGAAGGTGTAGCTGCAGTATATATAATAATAGTACAGGAGGGCGTGGTTGCAGTATATATAATAATAGTACAGGAGGGCGTGGTTGCAGTATATATAATAATAGTACAGGAGGGCGTGGCATCCTCTGCAGTATATATAATAATAGTACAGGAGGGTGTGGTTGCAGTATATATAATAATAGTACAGGAAGGTGTAGCTGCAGTATATATAATAATAGTACAGGAGGGTGTAGCTGCAGTATATATAATAATAGTACAGGAGGGTGTAGCTGCAGTATATATAATAATAGTACAGGAGGGTGTAGCTGCAGTATATATAATAATAGTACAGGAGGGTGTAGCTGCAGTATATATAATAATAGTACAGGAGGGTGTAGCTGCAGTATATATAATAATAGTACAGGAGGGTGTAGCTGCAGTATATATAATAATAGTACAGGAGGGCGTGGTTGCAGTATATATAATAATAGTACAGGAGGGTGTAGCTGCAGTATATATAATAATAGTACAGGAGGGCGTGGTTGCAGTATATATAATAATAGTACAGGAGGGCGTGGTTGCAGTATATATAATAATAGTACAGGAGGGTGTAGCTGCAGTATATATAATAATAGTACAGGAGGGCGTGGTTGCAGTATATATAATAATAGTACAGGAGGGTGTGGTTGCAGTATATATAATAATAGTACAGGAGGGCGTAGCTGCAGTATATATAATAATAGTACAGGAGGGTGTAGCTGCAGTATATATAATAATAGTACAGGAAGGTGTAGCTGCAGTATATATAATAATAGTACAGGAGGGCGTGGTTGCAGTATATATAATAATAGTACAGGAGGGTGTAGCTGCAGTATATATAATAATAGTACAGGAAGGTGTAGCTGCAGTATATATAATAATAGTAAAGGAGGGTGTAGCTGCAGTATATATAATAATAGTACAGGAGGGTGTAGCTGCAGTATATATAATAATAGTACAGGAAGGTGTAGCTGCAGTATATATAATAATAGTACAGGAGGGCGTGGTTGCAGTATATATAATAATAGTACAGGAGGGCGTGGTTGCAGTATATATAATAATAGTACAGGAAGGTGTAGCTGCAGTATATATAATAATAGTACAGGAGGGCGTGGTTGCAGTATATATAATAATAGTACAGGAGGGCGTGGTTGCAGTATATATAATAATAGTACAGGAGGGCGTGGCATCCTCTGCAGTATATATAATAATAGTACAGGAGGGTGTGGTTGCAGTATATATAATAATAGTACAGGAAGGTGTAGCTGCAGTATATATAATAATAGTACAGGAGGGTGTAGCTGCAGTATATATAATAATAGTACAGGAGGGTGTAGCTGCAGTATATATAATAATAGTACAGGAGGGTGTAGCTGCAGTATATATAATAATAGTACAGGAGGGTGTAGCTGCAGTATATATAATAATAGTACAGGAGGGTGTAGCTGCAGTATATATAATAATAGTACAGGAGGGTGTAGCTGCAGTATATATAATAATAGTACAGGAGGGCGTGGTTGCAGTATATATAATAATAGTACAGGAGGGTGTAGCTGCAGTATATATAATAATAGTACAGGAGGGCGTGGTTGCAGTATATATAATAATAGTACAGGAGGGCGTGGTTGCAGTATATATAATAATAGTACAGGAGGGTGTAGCTGCAGTATATATAATAATAGTACAGGAGGGCGTGGTTGCAGTATATATAATAATAGTACAGGAGGGTGTGGTTGCAGTATATATAATAATAGTACAGGAGGGCGTAGCTGCAGTATATATAATAATAGTACAGGAGGGTGTAGCTGCAGTATATATAATAATAGTACAGGAAGGTGTAGCTGCAGTATATATAATAATAGTACAGGAGGGCGTGGTTGCAGTATATATAATAATAGTACAGGAGGGTGTAGCTGCAGTATATATAATAATAGTACAGGAAGGTGTAGCTGCAGTATATATAATAATAGTAAAGGAGGGTGTAGCTGCAGTATATATAATAATAGTACAGGAGGGCGTGGTTGCAGTATATATAATAATAGTACAGGAGGGCGTGGTTGCAGTATATATAATAATAGTACAGGAGGGTGTAGCTGCAGTATATATAATAATAGTACAGGAAGGTGTAGCTGCAGTATATATAATAATAGTACAGGAGGGCGTGGTTGCAGTATATATAATAATAGTACAGGAGGGTGTAGCTGCAGTATATATAATAATAGTACAGGAGGGTGTAGCTGCAGTATATATAATAATAGTACAGGAGGGCGTGGTTGCAGTATATATAATAATAGTACAGGAGGGCGTGGCTGCAGTATATATAATAATAGTACAGGAAGGTGTAGCTGCAGTATATATAATAATAGTACAGGAGGGTATAGCTGCAGTATATATAATAATAGTACAGGAGGGTGTAGCTGCAGTATATATAATAATAGTACAGGAGGGTGTGGTTGCAGTATATATAATAATAGTACAGGAGGGTATAGCTGCAGTATATATAATAATAGTACAGGAGGGTGTAGCTGCAGTATATATAATAATAGTACAGGAAGGTGTAGCTGCAGTATATATAATAATAGTACAGGAGGGCGTGGTTGCAGTATATATAATAATAGTACAGGAGGGTGTAGCTGCAGTATATATAATAATAGTACAGGAAGGTGTAGCTGCAGTATATATAATAATAGTACAGGAAGGTGTAGCTGCAGTATATATAATAATAGTACAGGAAGGTGTAGCTGCAGTATATATAATAATAGTACAGGAGGGTGTAGCTGCAGTATATATAATAATAGTACAGGAGGGTGTAGCTGCAGTATATATAATAATAGTACAGGAGGGCGTGGTTGCAGTATATATAATAATAGTACAGGAGGGTGTAGCTGCAGTATATATAATAATAGTACAGGAGGGCGTGGTTGCAGTATATATAATAATAGTACAGGAAGGTGTAGTTGCAGTATATATAATAATAGTACAGGAGGGCGTGGTTGCAGTATATATAATAATAGTACAGGAGGGTGTAGCTGCAGTATATATAATAATAGTACAGGAGGGTGTAGCTGCAGTATATATAATAATAGTACAGGAGGGCGTGGTTGCAGTATATATAATAATAGTACAGGAGGGCGTGGTTGCAGTATATATAATAATAGTACAGGAGGGTGTGGTTGCAGTATATATAATAATAGTACAGGAAGGTGTAGCTGCAGTATATATAATAATAGTACAGGAGGGCGTGGTTGCAGTATATATAATAATAGTACAGGAGGGCGTGGTTGCAGTATATATAATAATAGTACAGGAGGGCGTGGTTGCAGTATATATAATAATAGTACAGGAAGGTGTAGCTGCAGTATATATAATAATAGTACAGGAGGGTGTAGCTGCAGTATATATAATAATAGTACAGGAGGGCGTGGTTGCAGTATATATAATAATAGTACAGGAGGGCGTGGTTGCAGTATATATAATAATAGTACAGGAGGGCGTGGTTGCAGTATATATAATAATAGTACAGGAGGGCGTGGTTGCAGTATATATAATAATAGTACAGGAAGGTGTAGCTGCAGTATATATAATAATAGTACAGGAGGGTGTAGCTGCAGTATATATAATAATAGTACAGGAGGGCGTGGTTGCAGTATATATAATAATAGTACAGGAGGGCGTGGTTGCAGTATATATAATAATAGTACAGGAGGGCGTGGTTGCAGTATATATAATAATAGTACAGGAGGGTGTGGTTGCAGTATATATAATAATAGTACAGGAGGGCGTAGCTGCAGTATATATAATAATAGTACAGGAGGGCGTGGTTGCAGTATATATAATAATAGTACAGGAAGGTGTAGCTGCAGTATATATAATAATAGTACAGGAGGGCGTGGTTGCAGTATATATAATAATAGTACAGGAGGGCGTGGTTGCAGTATATATAATAATAGTACAGGAAGGTGTAGCTGCAGTATATATAATAATAGTACAGGAAGGTGTAGTTGCAGTATATATAATAATAGTACAGGAGGGCGTGGTTGCAGTATATATAATAATAGTACAGGAGGGCGTGGTTGCAGTATATATAATAATAGTACAGGAGGGCGTGGTTGCAGTATATATAATAATAGTACAGGAAGGTGTAGCTGCAGTATATATAATAATAGTACAGGAAGGTGTAGCTGCAGTATATATAATAATAGTACAGGAGGGCGTGGTTGCAGTATATATAATAATAGTACAGGAGGGCGTGGTTGCAGTATATATAATAATAGTACAGGAAGGTGTAGCTGCAGTATATATAATAATAGTACAGGAGGGCGTGGTTGCAGTATATATAATAATAGTACAGGAGGGCGTGGTTGCAGTATATATAATAATAGTACAGGATGGCGTGGCATCCTCTGCAGTATATATAATAATAGTACAGGAGGGTGTGGTTGCAGTATATATAATAATAGTACAGGAAGGTGTAGCTGCAGTATATATAATAATAGTACAGGAGGGTGTAGCTGCAGTATATATAATAATAGTACAGGAGGGTGTAGCTGCAGTATATATAATAATAGTACAGGAGGGTGTAGCTGCAGTATATATAATAATAGTACAGGAGGGTGTAGCTGCAGTATATATAATAATAGTACAGGAGGGCGTGGTTGCAGTATATATAATAATAGTACAGGAAGGTGTAGCTGCAGTATATATAATAATAGTACAGGAGGGCGTGGTTGCAGTATATATAATAATAGTACAGGAGGGCGTGGTTGCAGTATATATAATAATAGTACAGGAGGGTGTAGCTGCAGTATATATAATAATAGTACAGGAGGGCGTGGTTGCAGTATATATAATAATAGTACAGGAGGGTGTGGTTGCAGTATATATAATAATAGTACAGGAGGGCGTAGCTGCAGTATATATAATAATAGTACAGGAAGGTGTAGCTGCAGTATATATAATAATAGTACAGGAGGGCGTGGTTGCAGTATATATAATAATAGTACAGGAGGGTGTAGCTGCAGTATATATAATAATAGTACAGGAGGGTGTAGCTGCAGTATATATAATAATAGTACAGGAAGGTGTAGCTGCAGTATATATAATAATAGTACAGGAGGGCGTGGTTGCAGTATATATAATAATAGTACAGGAGGGTGTAGCTGCAGTATATATAATAATAGTACAGGAAGGTGTAGCTGCAGTATATATAATAATAGTACAGGAGGGTGTAGCTGCAGTATATATAATAATAGTACAGGAGGGTGTAGCTGCAGTATATATAATAATAGTACAGGAGGGTGTAGCTGCAGTATATATAATAATAGTACAGGAGGGCGTGGTTGCAGTATATATAATAATAGTACAGGAGGGCGTGGTTGCAGTATATATAATAATAGTACAGGAGGGTGTAGCTGCAGTATATATAATAATAGTACAGGAGGGCGTGGTTGCAGTATATATAATAATAGTACAGGAGGGTGTAGCTGCAGTATATATAATAATAGTACAGGAGGGTGTAGCTGCAGTATATATAATAATAGTACAGGAGGGTGTAGCTGCAGTATATATAATAATAGTACAGGAGGGCGTGGTTGCAGTATATATAATAATAGTACAGGAGGGCGTGGCTGCAGTATATATAATAATAGTACAGGAAGGTGTAGCTGCAGTATATATAATAATAGTACAGGAAGGTGTAGCTGCAGTATATATAATAATAGTACAGGAAGGTGTAGCTGCAGTATATATAATAATAGTACAGGAAGGTGTAGCTGCAGTATATATAATAATAGTACAGGAGGGTGTAGCTGCAGTATATATAATAATAGTACAGGAGGGTATAGCTGCAGTATATATAATAATAGTACAGGAGGGTGTAGCTGCAGTATATATAATAATAGTACAGGAGGGTATAGCTGCAGTATATATAATAATAGTACAGGAGGGTGTAGCTGCAGTATATATAATAATAGTACAGGAAGGTGTAGCTGCAGTATATATAATAATAGTACAGGAGGGCGTGGTTGCAGTATATATAATAATAGTACAGGAGGGTGTAGCTGCAGTATATATAATAATAGTACAGGAAGGTGTAGCTGCAGTATATATAATAATAGTACAGGAAGGTGTAGCTGCAGTATATATAATAATAGTACAGGAAGGTGTAGCTGCAGTATATATAATAATAGTACAGGAGGGTGTAGCTGCAGTATATATAATAATAGTACAGGAAGGTGTAGCTGCAGTATATATAATAATAGTACAGGAGGGTGTAGCTGCAGTATATATAATAATAGTACAGGAGGGTGTAGCTGCAGTATATATAATAATAGTACAGGAAGGTGTAGCTGCAGTATATATAATAATAGTACAGGAGGGCGTGGCTGCAGTATATATAATAATAGTACAGGAAGGTGTAGCTGCAGTATATATAATAATAGTACAGGAGGGCGTGGCTGCCTCTGCAGTTCACCACGACAGCAGCTGATGCTGCACCACAGACACACAGACAGACTGTATGTTTTCTGCACGCTGCTATTAAAGCCCCAATCAGAATATTGATCTTGACTAAATAACTAAATGTGGGTTAAATTCACAAAAAAGTTTGATCTGTATTATAGGTGGAATATTTTGGAAATGTTTTACTCCAATGGTTTCAGATAATGACCAATTGTAAACAAACCTTTTACAGACACAAAATGTAAATGTCATATGCCACTTAACTGATGGAAAATTTATCGAAGATTAATCGAAATCGAATCGAATCGTGGTCAAATGAAGAGATTTCATGATGCATTGAATCGTTGCCTGAATAATCGTAATCGAAATTAATCGTTGTTGTGAGGTTGCATCGTTACACCCCTAATAGTATATATCTTTTTTGGGCGGAGGGTTACCCATTGGTTTACATTATGATTACGTATTGGGCCTTTAAAGCTGCCGGGGGGCGTGTCTGAACACGCTCTGTCTCCCAGCCCCAGAGGTGCTGAGTGGGGGGCCATACAGCCACGCAGCGGACTGGTGGTCCCTGGGGATCCTGCTCTTCTCATTGGCTACCGGGAAGGTATGATCCTGCAGTGTGTGATGTCATCATGTTTGAGAGAGAGGACACGTGTGTGTCTGCTGCATCATCCACATTGTAGCAGTGTGTGTGTGTGTGTGTGTGTGTGTGTGTGTGTGTGTGGGTGTGTGTGTGTGTGGGTGTGTGTGTGTGTGTGTGTGTGTGTGTGTGTGTGTGTGTGGGTGTGTGGTTTTTGTGTGAGTGTGTCTTGGTGGATGGGAGATTGTGTGTTTGTGTGAGTGTGTGTTGGTGGATGGGGGGTTTTGTGTATGTGTGTGTGTGTGTTGGTGGATGGGGGGTTTTGTGTATGTGTGTTGGTGGATGGGGGGTTTTGTGTATGTGTGTGTGTGTGTGTTGGTGGATGGGGGGTTTTGTGTATGTGTGAGTGTGTGTTGGTGGATGGGGGGTTTTGTGTATGTGTGAGTGTGTGTTGGTGGATGGGGGGTTTTGTGTTTGTGTGAGTGTGTGTTGGTGGATGGGGGGTTTTGTGTATGTGTGTGTGTGTGTTGGTGGATGGGGGGTTTTGTGTTTGTGTGAGTGTGTGTTGGTGGATGGGGGGTTTTGTGTTTGTGTGAGTGTGTGTTGGTGGATGGGGGGTTTTGTGTTTGTGTGAGTGTGTGTTGGTGGATGGGGGGTTTTGTGTATGTGTGTGTGTGTGTTGGTGGATGGGGGGTTTTGTGTATGTGTGAGTGTGTGTTGGTGGATGGGGGGTTTTGTGTATGTGTGAGTGTGTGTTGGTGGATGGGGGGTTTTGTGTATGTGTGAGTGTGTGTTGGTGGATGGGGGGTTTTGTGTATGTGTGTGTGTGTGTTGGTGGATGGGGGGTTTTGTGTATGTGTGAGTGTGTGTTGGTGGATGGGGGGTTTTGTGTATGTGTGGGGGGGCGTTTTATCTGTATGACGTGATGAATTAGTAATAGTTACGGTGAGTTTCTTTGTGACATAATCAAATTTTAATGTCCATATATATATATATAAATATAACATGAAACCATGCATAGGAAGAGGACTATTTATACATCTTGGTACGAGAGGAGTCACCGCCTCAGTGTTGGTTTGTTGTTTGTTTGTTTGTTTATGGTTATAGTTTGTCCATTACCCAAAGGTAACGAGGTAGCAGGTAGCACACGCCTTTATACTGTAGGAATACTATAGTAATACTGTAGGAATACTATAGTAATACTGTAGGAATACTATATTAATACTGTAGGTATACTATAGTAATACTGTAGGAATACTATAGTAATACTGTAGGAATACTATATTAATACTGTAGGTATACTATAGTAATACTGTAGGAATACTATAGTAATACTGTAGGAATACTATAGTAATACTGTAGGAATACTATAGTAATACTGTAGGAATACTATATTAATACTGTAGGTATACTATAGTAATACTGTAGGAATACTATAGTAATACTGTAGGAATACTATATTAATACTGTAGGAATACTATATTAATACTGTAGGTATACTATAGTAATACTGTAGGAATACTATAGTAATACTGTAGGAATACTATAGTAATACTGTAGGAATACTATAGTAATACTGTAGGAATACTATAGTAATACTGTAGGAATACTATATTAATACTGTAGGTATACTAATACTGTAGGAATACTATAGTAATACTGTAGGAATACTATATTAATACTGTAGGTATACTATAGTAATACTGTAGGAATACTATAGTAATACTGTAGGAATACTATAGTAATACTGTAGGAATACTATAGGAATACTATAGTAATACTGTAGGAATACTATAGTAATACTGTAGGAATACTATAGTAATACTGTAGGAATACTGTAGTATACCACAGGAATACTATAGTAATACTGTAGGAATACTATATTAATACTGTAGGAATACTATAGTAATACTGTAGGAATACTATAGTAATACTGTAGGAATACTATATTAATACTGTAGGTATACTATAGTAATACTGTAGGAATACTATAGTAATACTGTAGGAATACTATAGTAATACTGTAGGAATACTATAGTAATACTGTAGGAATACTATATTAATACTGTAGGTATACTATAGTAATACTGTAGGAATACTATAGTAATACTGTAGGAATACTATATTAATACTGTAGGTATACTATAGTAATACTGTAGGAATACTATAGTAATACTGTAGGAATACTATAGTAATACTGTAGGAATACTATAGTAATACTGTAGGAATACTATAGTAATACTGTAGGAATACTATATTAATACTGTAGGTATACTATAGTAATACTGTAGGAATACTATAGTAATACTGTAGGAATACTATAGTAATACTGTAGGAATACTATATTAATACTGTAGGAATACTATATTAATACTGTAGGAATACTATATTAATACTGTAGGAATACTATAGTAATACTGTAGGAATACTATAGTAATACTGTAGGAATACTATAGTAATACTGTAGGAATACTATAGTAATACTGTAGGAATACTATAGTAATACTGTAGGAATACTGTAGTATACCACAGGAATACTATAGTAATACTGTAGGAATACTATATTAATACTGTAGGAATACTATAGTAATACTGTAGGAATACTATAGTAATACTGTAGGAATACTATATTAATACTGTAGGAATACTATATTAATACTGTAGGAATACTATAGTAATACTGTAGGAATACTATAGTAATACTGTAGGAATACTATAGTAATACTGTAGGAATACTATAGTAATACTGTAGGAATACTGTAGTATACCACAGGAATACTATAGTAATACTGTAGGAATACTATAGTAATACTGTAGGAATACTATAGTAATACTGTAGGAATACTATAGTAATACTGTAGGAATACTATAGTAATACTGTAGGAATACTATAGTAATACTGTAGGAATACTAAAACAATACTGTTGGAATACTATAGTAATACTGTAGGAATACTATAGTAATACTGTAGGAATACTATAGTAATACTGTAGGAATACTATAGTAATACTGTAGGAATACTGTAGTAATACTGTAGGAATACTATAGTAATACTGTAGGAATACTATAGTAATACTGTAGGAATACTAAAACAATACTGTAGTATACCACATGAATACTAAAACAATACTGTAGTATACCACAGGAATACTAAAACAATACTGTAGTATACCACAGGAATACTAAAACAATACTGTAGTAAACCACATGAATACTAAAACAATACTGTAGTAAACCACATGAATACTAAAACAATACTGTAGTATACCACAGGAATACTAAAACAATACTGTAGTATACCACAGGAACACTAAAACAATACTGTAGTATACCACAGGAATACTAAAACAATACTGTAGTATACCACAGGAACACTAAAACAATACTGTAGTATACCACAGGAATACTAAAACAATACTGTAGTAAACCACATGAATACTAAAACAATACTGTAGTATACCACGGGAATACTAAAACAATACTGTAGTAAACCACAGGAATACTAAAACAATACTGTAGTAAACCACATGAATACTAAAACAATACTGTAGTATACCACAGGAATACTAAAACAATACTGTAGTATACCACAGGAATACTAAAACAATACTGTAGTATACCACATGAATACTAAAACAATACTGTAGTAAACCACAGGAATACTAAAACAATACTGTAGTAAACCACATGAATACTAAAACAATACTGTAGTATACCACAGGAATACTAAAACAATACTGTAGTATACCACATGAATACTAAAACAATACTGTAGTATACCACAGGAATACTAAAACAATACTGTAGTATACCACAGGAATACTAAAACAATACTGTAGTATACCACAGGAATACTAAAACAATACTGTAGTATACCACAGGAATACTAAAACAATACTGTAGTATACCACAGGAATACTAAAACAATACTGTAGTATACCACATGAATACTAAAACAATACTGTAGTATACCACAGGAACACTAAAACAATACTGTAGTAAACCACATGAATACTAAAACAATACTGTAGTATACCACAGGAATACTAAAACAATACTGTAGTATACCACAGGAATACTAAAACAATACTGTAGTATACCACAGGAATACTAAAACAATACTGTAGTAAACCACATGAATACTAAAACAATACTGTAGTATACCACAGGAATACTAAAACAATACTGTAGTATACCACATGAATACTAAAACAATACTGTAGTATACCACAGGAATACTAAAACAATACTGTAGTAAACCACATGAATACTAAAACAATACTGTAGTATACCACAGGAATACTAAAACAATACTGTAGTATACCACAGGAATACTAAAACAATACTGTAGTATACCACAGGAATACTAAAACAATACTGTAGTATACCACAGGAATACTAAAACAATACTGTAGTATACCACAGGAATACTAAAACAATACTGTAGTATACCACATGAATACTAAAACAATACTGTAGTATACCACAGGAATACTAAAACAATACTGTAGTATACCACAGGAACACTAAAACAATACTGTAGTATACCACAGGAACACTAAAACAATACTGTAGTATACCACAGGAATACTAAAACAATACTGTAGTATACCACGGGAATACTAAAACAAGTGGCGGTCAGGTGGCGTAGCGGAGATTGCGCTCGTCACCAATGCAAGAGGCTGCGGTCTCGACTCCCGGAGTCGGCATTGCTTGGGGCTTGGGCTGATCGCTATACTAACCCGTTGGCTGGGTTAGGGGGAGGGGAAGTCGTGTGTGGTAATCTGGCGTTGTGGACAGCGACGCCTACAGGTCAGGTCTGGGCGCTTGCTCAGCGGAGGCAGGACTTGAGGAAGGCAGCGTGACCTCCCACATGTTACACTTCACCAATGAGAGCCCTCGCTGCCAGGTGAGAAGAGAGCCACTGGCTGTCGCCGCGCGTGTCAGAAGAAGCGTGCGGATACTTCAAGGTCCCCTTGTACCGACCAGTAGGAGGAACATGCGCACAACAACCAGGTAGGGGGGGGGGGGGGGGGGGGGGGGAATTGGCATAACAACTAAATTGGGACGGGGAGAAAACAGTAAAAAAAAAAAAAAAGGAATACTAAAACAATACTGTAGTATACCACGGGAATACTATAGCAATACATAGTATACTACGGGAATACTATAGCAATTCTGTAGTATACCACAGGAATACTATAGTAATACCATAATATACCACAGGAATACTATAGTAATACCATAATATACCACAGGAATACTATAGTAATACCATAATATACCACAGGAATACTATAGTAATACCATAATATACCACAGGAATACTATAGTAATACCATAATATACCACAGGAATACAATAGTAATTATATAATATACCACGGGAATACTATAGTAATACCGTAGTAAACCACAGGAATACTCTTAGGCTTAGCTATTGCTCATCTTCGTATGGTGCTACCTATTTATCTTTGGGTATTGGACTTTGGATTATATTATATGTTTATTATATGCACAGTATTTGATGTGGTTTTCACTGCCTCCTCCCACAGACCACTCTAACCACTGCCTCCTCCCACAGTTCAGACCACTTTAACCACTGCCTCCTCCCACAGTTCAGACCACTTTAACCACTGCCTCCTCCCACAGTTCAGACCACTTTAACCACTGCCTCCTCCCACAGTTCAGACCACTTTAACCACTGCCTCCTCCCACAGTTCAGACCACTTTAACCACTGCCTCCTCCCACAGTTCAGACCACTTTAACCACTGCCTCCTCCCACAGTTCAGACCACTTTAACCACTGCCTCCTCCCACAGTTCAGACCACTTTAACCACTGCCTCCTCCCACAGTTCAGACCACTTTAACCACTGCCTCCTCCCACAGTTCAGACCACTTTAACCACTGCCTCCTCCCACAGTTCAGACCACTTTAACCACTGCCTCCTCCCACAGTTCAGACCACTTTAACCACTGCCTCCTCCCACAGTTCAGACCACTTTAACCACTGCCTCCTCCCACAGTTCAGACCACTTTAACCACTGCCTCCTCCCACAGTTCAGACCACTTTAACCACTGCCTCCTCCCACAGTTCCCAGTCGCCCCAGAAGCAGAGACCACTTTAACCACTGCCTCCTCCCACAGTTCCCAGTCGCCCCAGAAGCAGAGACCACTTTAACCACTGCCTCCTCCCACAGTTCCCAGTCGCCCCAGGAGCAGACCACTTTAACCACTGCCTCCTCCCATAGTTCCCAGTGGCCCCAGAAGCAGAGACCACTTTAACCACTGCCTCCTCCCACAGTTCCCAGTGGCCCCAGAAGCAGAGACCACTTTAACCACTGCCTCCTCCCACAGTTCCCAGTCGCCCCAGAAGCAGAGACCACTTTAACCACTGCCTCCTCCCACAGTTCCCAGTCGCCCCAGAAGCAGAGACCACTTTAACCACTGCCTCCTCCCACAGTTCCCAGTCGCCCCAGGAGCAGACCACTTTAACCACTGCCTCCTCCCATAGTTCCCAGTGGCCCCAGAAGCAGAGACCACTTTAACCACTGCCTCCTCCCACAGTTCCCAGTGGCCCCAGAAGCAGAGACCACTTTAACCACTGCCTCCTCCCACAGTTCCCAGTCGCCCCAGGAGCAGACCACTTTAACCACTGCCTCCTCCCACAGTTCCCAGTCGCCCCAGAAGCAGAGACCACTTTAACCACTGCCTCCTCCCACAGTTCCCAGTCGCCCCAGAAGCAGAGACCACTTTAACCACTGCCTCCTCCCACAGTTCCCAGTGGCTCCAGAAGCAGAGACCACTTTAACCACTGCCTCCTCCCACAGTTCCCAGTGGCCCCAGAAGCAGAGACCACTTTAACCACTGCCTCCTCCCACAGTTCCCAGTGGCCCCAGAAGCAGAGACCACTTTAACCACTGCCTCCTCCCACAGTTCCCAGTCGCCCCAGAAGCAGAGACCACTTTAACCACTGCCTCCTCCCACAGTTCCCAGTCGCCCCAGAAGCACCACTGCCTCCTCCCACAGTTCCCAGTGGCCCCAGAAGCAGAGACCACTTTAACCACTGCCTCTGTTACAGGCTGGGCTACAGCTCCGCCTTGTGGGCGTGCTGGGCCGGTGCCTGTATGATATATGACGTGTCTCACTTCCTGGGGAAGGTGTGGTTTGTTTACTTGTTGCTTGGCAATACACGGCATTAAGAACCAGCGCGACTCGACTCTTTTATTGTACAGCTACACTTACAAACATGGTGTCAGGAGTGGAACTAGGAGGACCCAAAGAGGATTTATATACGGCCCGAAACAGCTGTTTGCAATAACAGCGGACGTTTATGTGTTGTTTGGGTGAGAGTTTGTGGCGACAATGGCATCCAGCATTCCGCCTCCGGAGCCAATGAAGATGACGGGAGACATTCACGGCAACTGGGTGAGCTTTCAAGCAGAGTTCGAGGACTATCTGCTTGCGACCGGGCTCAGCGAGAAGGAAAAGCCAGTACAGGCGGCGGCGCTCAGACGGTTAATGGGGAACGACTGTCGTCATATTTATAAACACAACCTGGGACTCACCGTGGAGCAACAAAAAGATGTGGGGGCTATTCTGACAGCACTGCAGCAATACTTCACACCGGCTAAGAACGTGATATTCGAGAGGTACGTTTTTGGCAACTTGAAACAGGAGGATGGAGAGCTGTTTGATGCTTTTGTTACAAGACTGAGAGAAAAGGCTGCCTCTTGTGAATATGGAGCTATTAAAGATGAACTCATAAGAGACAGTATTGTCCTACGGATAACTGATGAGGGCGCTAGACGGCGCTTATTAAGAGAAAAGGACCTTAAATTGGATCAGGCCATCAGTATTTGTCGAGCAGCTGAGGTCATGGACAGTAGGTTAAAGACCATGTCTCTGGGCAGCGGCAGCTCCGGGCCTGGGGACAGCGTTACCGCCACACAAGGGCAGCGATATGGACGGAGGCCTGCCAGCAGGCCATCCGAGGCCAACACATCGGCACAGCCACAGAACATGAGAGACACTGGTGAATGCAAGTACTGTGGCACACGGCACAAACGTGGGCGTGACCAGTGCCCCGCCTTTGGTAAATCATGCCGTTCATGTGGCACGGCTAACCATTTTGCAAAAGTTTGCATGAAAAGAGGCCAGCAGGCTCGCCAGTTAAATGCTGTGGATGACCCATGGCCAGGGGAACGGGAGGACAGCGACCGGGAGGAGAGAGAGGTGTACACAGTAGAGAGCGTGGGGGCTGTGAACACTCAAGGTCAACCTACCACTGCAAAAAGGCCTCCAAAGGTGCCAGCTCGACTCGGGAGCCACATGCAATGTGATGAGCATCAAGGACAAGTCAAGACTGGCACCTAGAACACCCCTTCAGAAGAGCTTCATCAAACTGAAACTTTACAACAGTGAGTGGATGAGCTCGTTGGGGGTGTACAGCACACAATGCGTCATTAGGGGTAAGACGCACCGACTGGACTTTGAAGTCGTACATACTGGCCAGAGGCCCTTGCTTTCGGGGGAGACATGTGAGAGGCTTGGTCTGATACGCTTCACCATTCCTGAGGAGCTGAATAAAGTGGAGCACTGCAGGAAGGTGTCACTGACCAAAGAGTGGCTCGTCAGCACCTACCATGATGTGTTCACCAGCCCTGTTGAGTCTCTGCCCGGTGATATTCACTTTGAGCTGGACAGCACGGTGGCGCCGGTGCAGTGTGCTCCCAGGAACGTTCCAGTGGCCCTGAAGGCAGCTGGTAAAGCACAGCTGGATAAATATGAAGAAGATGGGCACTTGACCACAGTCACTCGACCCACGGACTGGATTAGCAATCTGGTCATAGTGAAAAGGCCAGACAAATTGAGACTGTGTATAGACCCAAAGCCCCTTAACCGAGCTCTGAAACGGTCCCATTACCTGATGCCCACTTTGGATGACGTGCTGTATAAGCTGCCAAAGGCACGTATATTCACGCTGGTGGATGCACGGGATGCATTTTTACAGTGCCGTTTGGACGAAGAGAGCAGCCTGATGACAACGTTCTGGACACCGTGGGGTAGGAAACGTTGGCTAAAACTCCCTTTCGGTGTGTCAGTGGCTCCAGAGCTGTACCAAAGAAAGCAGCATGAGCTGCTGGCTGGCTTGACGGGGATTGAGCCCATAGCTGATGATATCCTCATAGTGGGCTGTGGGGACACAGAGGATGAGGCCAACCACGACCATGACACGAACCTCGTCGCTCTGATGGACAGATGCAGAGAGGTAAAGCTGAGACTGGGCCTGAAAAAGCTGCAGTTTCGACTGAAGGAGGTCCGCTTCCACGGCCACATACTGTCCGCAGAGGGCCTCAAGGTTGACCCTGACAAGGTCAGGGCGGTTCTGGACATGCCAAACCCCACAGACGCAAAAGGGGTCCAGCGATGTGTTGGGTTTGTGAACTACCTGTCGAGATTCATGCCACGCTTGTCAGCGGTATGTGAGCCTCTGAGGAGACTGCTCGACAAAGATGTGATGTGGCACTGGCTGCCCAAACATGAGGCCGCCATGAAGGAAATCAAGGCTCTGATCACGGCGGTGCCAGTCCTAAGGTACTATGACGTCCACAAGCCGGTCACCGTACAGAGCGACTCCAGTCAGACGGGTCTGGGCTGCTGCTTGCTTCAGGGGGGACAGTTTGTCGCATTTGCCTCTCGTGCATTGACCCAAACGGAGCAAAATTATGCACAAATAGAAAAGGAGTGTCTAAGCATCGTATTCGCCTGTCAACGCTTCCACTACTTCCTATATGGGAGGGGTGATGTGACTGCAGAGACCGACCACCGCCCGTTGGTGTCCATCTTCACTAAGCCTCTCCTCAGTGCGCCAAAGCGCCTTCAGAGCATGCTCCTCACACTGCAGAACTACTCCCTGGCGGTGGTGTACAAGCCAGGCCCCGAAATGTACATAAGTGACACACTCAGCAGAGCCACCACCCCACCACAGAGAACAGATACACTGTACAGACGGGAAATGGTCTGCAGCATGCGGCAGGAGCAGTGGGACACGGCTGCCATTCGGCAGGCGGACTATCTGAACGTCAGCAGCCAACGTCTGGCACAGATTCGAACACACACTGAGGAGGATGTGTGTCTGCAAACACTCAAGTCAGTCATGCTGAAGGGATGGCCAGACCACAGAGAGGAGACCCCTTTAGCCGTCCGGGACTATTGGGCCATCAGGGACGAGATAAGTGCACAGGATGGCGTGCTCTACAGGAGTCAGCGCATCATAATTCCGAAAGCTATGCGTCCGGAAATGCTGAGACGGATCCACTACAACCATGTGGGGGCCGAGGCGTGCTACAGACAGGCTCGTGATACACTGTACTGGCCCGGCATGCAAGGGGAAGTCAAAGATTACGTACAGCAGTGCTCCGTGTGCAATGAGTATGCACACGAACAACAGAAAGAGACTATGATGTCACACCCGCTCCCCACACGGCCCTGGCAGCTGGTAAGCATGGACCTGTACAGCTATGCAGCACAGAACTTTCTTCTTGTGGTGGACCACTATTCGGACTTCTGGGAGGTCGACTTGCTCCCTGACCTGTCAGCGGACACCACGATCCGACGATGCAAGGCACAGTTTGCTCGCCACGGGGTCCCAGACAGGGCCATTTCTGATGGTGGGGGCCAGTTTGCCGGTGGGGAGTTCCGGGCGTTTGCGAGGGAGTGGGGCTTTGAGCACGTTATGTCCTCACCGAGGCACCCGAAGGCTAACGGCAAAGCGGAGTCTGCGGTAAAGATTGTGAAGAGCCTGTGCAGAAAGACAGACCGGGCCAGAGAGGACCCCTGGAAGGCCATTTTACATTGGAGAAACACACCCACTGAGGGTATGCAGTGCAGCCCTGCACAGCGGCTTATGTCGCGGAGACTGAGAACCCTTCTCCCTGTGGCCGACCAGCTGCTGGTACCTCAGGTCGTCACAGGGGTCCCGGACAAGCTGAGAGTGAAACATCAGGCAGCGAAGTTGATGTATGACCGATCGGCGAAGGATCTGCCGGAGCTGAACGTCGGCCGGCCCATACGGATGAAGCCACTCCCGGGTGACAGGACGGGCCGATGGAGAAGAGGCGTGTGCCTGCAGCAGTTGGGACTCCGGTCCTATCTGGTCGACATGGAGGGAACTGCGTATCGCCGCAACAGGGTTGATCTCCGACCAGCAGAAGCGGCCCCTCCCCAGCCGTCAGTTCACCCAGAATTGGCCCCAGAACAGCCTGCGAGTGGGGGAAGCACCGAAGAGGTCGTCAGCGGTCCTGAGGAGTCTCCAAAGTCATCAGCCCCGAGGTCGACGCCGTCTTCCCCGCAGACTGGTAACACACCAGGCCGTGAGTTACAGGCCCGGGCCTTCTCCCGGAGCGGGAGGCCGTTACGGCCTCCGGACAGACTTAACCTCTAGGTCGCACACAAACTGAGACTGTCTCACACGCACACATGCACACACACACACACACACACACACACACACACACACACACATAGTCACGCTCGCACCCCAGCACACAAGGACTGTGCACATGCGTATGGACTGTAAGATATAAAAAAAAAAAGGGAATGGGAATGTGGGAAAATTGTGATTCTGTGTTTAATTGTGGTTGTTATTGATGAGGTGTTTTGATACTACTTAGGTCTGCACGGATTGATGTTGTTACTTACTAAAGGAAGGGAGATGTTACAGGCTGGGCTACAGCTCCGCCTTGTGGGCGTGCTGGGCCGGTGCCTGTATGATATATGACGTGTCTCACTTCCTGGGGAAGGTGTGGTTTGTTTACTTGTTGCTTGGCAATACACGGCATTAAGAACCAGCGCGACTCGACTCTTTTATTGTACAGCTACACTTTAACCACTGCCTCCTCCCACAGTTCCCAGTGGCCCCAGAAGCAGAGACCACTTTAACCACTGCCTCCTCCCACAGTTCCCAGTGGCCCCAGAAGCAGAGACCACTTTAACCACTGCCTCCTCCCACAGTTCAGACCACTTTAACCACTGCCTCCTCCCACAGTTCCCAGTGGCCCCAGAAGCAGAGACCACTTTAACCACTGCCTCCTCCCACAGTTCCCAGTGGCCCCAGAAGCAGAGACCACTTTAACCACTGCCTCCTCCCACAGTTCAGACAACTTTAACCACTGCCTCCTCCCACAGTTCCCAGTGGCCCCAGAAGCAGAGACCACTTTAACCACTGCCTCCTCCCACAGTTCAGACCACTTTAACCACTGCCTCCTCCCACAGTTCCCAGTCGCCCCAGAAGCAGAGACCACTTTAACCACTGCCTCCTCCCACAGTTCAGACCACTTTAACCACTGCCTCCTCCCACAGTTCCCAGTCGCCCCAGAAGCAGAGACCACTTTAACCACTGCCTCCTCCCACAGTTCCCAGTGGCCCCAGAAGCAGAGACCACTTTAACCACTGCCTCCTCCCACAGTTCCCAGTCGCCCCAGAAGCAGACCACTGTAGGATGCTGGTGAGAGTCCGCTGCTTCCCCTATGAGATGCCCCTGACCTTTAGCCCTCCGCTGGCCTTGCTCATCACTGAGGTGGGCACACACACACACACACACACACACACACACACACACACACACACACACACACACACACACACACACACACACACACACACACACACACACACACACACACACACACACACACACACACACACACACACACACACACACACACACACACACACACACACACACACACACACACACACACACACACACACACACACACACACACACACACGCTAGGGATGTCCGATATTATCGGCCGATATTGGCATTAGAATGTGATATTGGAAAATATCGGTATCGGTTTAAAAGAAAAATTAACCTTTATTTACCCAGGCAAGCAAGTAAGAATAAATTCTGATTTTATTTATTGTCAAAAGTATGCATAATGTTGTGTTAATTCCACAACAAGAGATATGTAACGTTAATTACCTGAAATTATTCCGTTTTTGGGGGGGGGGGGGACCCTGCATATATCGGTATCGGTTGATATCGGTTGATATCAGTATCGGAAATTAAGAGTTGGACAATATCGGAATATCGGTATCGGTAAAAAAGCCAATATCGAGCATCCCTAACGCACGCACGCACACACACGAACGAACGAACGCACACACACACACACACACAGAACAGCCACACAGTTGCTACTAAAACATTAAAGGTAGAATCTGTAACGGTGTCTGTATGGCGACTGTCCAAAACATTTCCGTCGTCACCGAGAGACTAAACCGGAGAGATAATGATACCTGCCAGACGCACCGCTTGTCATGAAATCACTGCTCCAGGATACTGCGTTTGGTTACTTGATTGCGATTAAAATGCAGTTCATATAGTAGCGTCGTTAAAAAGCGAATCGCGGGGGGTGCTCCAGTAGCACACCATGTTACCGCACTGCGTCGCGGGACTCCGTGCTGCGTCACGGATCTGGTTGACTCCGAGTTCGATTCCCGGACTCGCCGTCATTTGCCGAATGTCTCCCCCTGCTCTCTCTCCCGTTTCACCCTACAACTGTCGGTCATGCTTGACCAGAAAAGCGATAAACGCTAAAAAAGAAAGTTTAAAAAAAAAAAAGCGAATCGCGGCTTGATTTACTATTGTGTAGCGTGCGGTCAGCAAAATATGATTCCCCCCCCCTCACCATTTTCATACCTGAGATCCGCCGGTGACCAGCTGACTTTTAACTACTAACTACGACACCACGTGACCCCTTTGTGAATGGCGTAACCATAACAACCCATGTTGTCTATACCTGTCACCAACAGTGTCCTCTTCTAGGTGAAAGAGTTTGGTTTGTAAATGGTTTAGCTTTGATGCCACACCTCAGGTTCTGCCGAGAGAGGTCTGGAGAAATGCACAGCACTAGCACTAGTTACTAAACTCCAACCCACACATGAGACCAAAACAAAACAAAAAATAAACAAAGTGCAATACCAAGCGGGGCTCTTTTGCCTCGAGGTCACTGAAGAATGTTAGCATTTGATAGCAATGCTAGTGGAGGTCAATGGGGAATGAAGCACATCGCACGTCTTTCAGCATTGTGAAACAGGAAGCTGTTCAGAAGGTGCTGAATGAATGAATGAAAACTTTATTTAACAGATTGCAGAATGGGTACAATACAGTACGGCTCAAATACACACAATTGTTAAGGGGATGCAGACCAGAGAAAGACTTTCGTCTTGTTTCCATCAGGGTCCCCCATTTTCAATTCATATAGACATTTATGACATACACAACATACATGACATACAGGTATTTAGTACTGATACATTTGTGACATAAACGGTATTCAAATATACAGTACTGTTACCCCTAGATCCTGACAGAGTATATACATATGATGGGGAGGGGACTGTACATTAGGAGGGGGTGGGTGGGTGGGAGGGAAATATACATACGGTGGGGAGGGAATATATACATGCGGTGGGGAGGAGACTGTACATTAGGAGGTGGTGGGAGGGTGGGAGAGAAATATACATGCGGTGGGGAGGAGACTGTCTATTAGGAGGTGGTGGGGGTTTTGGGCATTTACGGTGGCCAGTTTCGGAATTGCAGCCTCCCGTAGGTGCTCTTTAAGAGCGATTTTGAAAGTGGGTAGTGATTCACATTCCTTTACAGCTTTCGGTAGGGCGTTCCACATTGATGTGGCATAATTGCGAAACGTGTTTAGTCCCTTGTTTGAGCCGAATCTGGGTTTACCATGATTTGTTGAGCTTCCTCTGGTTTTTGCTACGTATGTATTTGCTGAGACATGCTTTAAATCCCATTGATTTCCACTAGCATTGCTATCAAATTCTAACATTTTCTACCTTTAAAACCAAAACACACATGGGGCAAGTGTTTATTGGATAGAAGAAAATTAAATGTGTAACAAATATGATTAATATCCCTTTAACCCTTTCACCGCCGCGCTACCAAACGGTTAACCCTTTCACTGCGACAATACACGGAAGGTTAACCCTTTCACTGCCACACGACAGCAGGTACCCGTCGGTAGTGTGATAGTAAAGGGTTAACCTTCTGTAGTGTGGCAGTGAAAGGGTTAAGACTTGATGTAATGCTTTATATATGATAAGCTAAATATCCCTTTCATGTGTAATGCTTTATATATAAGCTAAATATCCCTTTAATGTGTAATGCTTTATATATAAGCTAAATATCACTTTAATGTGTAATGCTTTATATATAAGCTAAATATCCCTTTCATGTGTAATGCTTTATATATAAGCTAAATATCACTTTAATGTGTAATGCTTTATATATAAGCTAAATATCCCTTTCATGTGTAATGCTTTATATATAAGCTAAATATCCCTTTCATGTGTAATGCTTTATATATAAGCTAAATATCCCTTTCATGTGTAATGCTTTATATATAAGCTAAATATCACTTTAATGTGTAATGCTTTATATATAAGCTAAATATCACTTTAATGTGTAATGCTTTATATATAAGCTAAATATCACTTTAATGTGTAATGCTTTATATATAAGCTAAATATCCCTTTAATGTGTAATGCTTTATATATAAGCTAAATATCACTTTAATGTGTAATGCTTTATATATAAGCTAAATATCCCTTTCATGTGTAATGCTTTATATATAAGCTAAATATCACTTTAATGTGTAATGCTTTATATATAAGCTAAATATCACTTTAATGTGTATTGCTTTATATATAAGCTAAATATCACTTTAATGTGTAATGCTTTATATATAAGCTAAGTATCACTTTAATGTGTAATGCTTTATATATAAGCTAAATATCCCTTTCATGTGTAATGCTTTATATATAAGCTAAATATCACTTTAATTTGTAATGCTTTATATATAAGCTAAATATCACTTTAATGTGTAATGCTTTATATATAAGCTAAATATCACTTTAATGTGTAATGCTTTATATATAAGCTAAATATCACTTTAATGTGTAATTGTTACAAAGGGTCAGATTAAACCGAATATATATATTTATTGCCTGAGATCCCATGTATAATATTTGTATATCGTTTGATATCCCTTGTATGTTCTTTGTACATATACACGGAATATCCCTTTACCTGGTACAGGACAGACCATAATATTCGTTCTCCTATTGGAAGCGATCCCCTAGGCGCCAGTGACTTACCTCCTAGAGCTGACTTGAAAGCTACCGACATGACTTGTCTTAACATGCCCGCTTCTGCCCATGAATACGGCTACCGAAAGCAGAGCGGCACTATTTGTCCACCGTACGTATAAATATGACCAGCGAATACAGAACTTCCTTTTTCAGTTCGCCTTCAGTCTCGTTCAGTTCAGCTACCAAGTAAAGCCTCACCCACTACGCAACGTGTGGTGCAGAGTAGGGCTCGTATTGCCTCAAATAGAGTCATGTTTATCCTACTACGTTTGTTTAACGTATCGTTCGCTACTTACTAGTAAAAGCCTTCATTACGAGTCAAAGACCACGTGAAGTGGGTAATTGTGTGTCTACATAAGAGCACTTATTGCCGCGTGCTAATAAGGATAGTAACGTCAAGTTCAACCGTGGACCACCGCGCACCACGGAGGATACCTACACCGGACCAGCAGAGCCACTTTCCGGCAAGGATTATTATTCTTCATTCTTCACCAAGCTGCTGGAGCAGAGAACCGCCTACCCCGCTGCTACTGTGGGATCTACACCTGCCCGGGGGGACATCACTCGAGCCCGTCTCTGTCGTACCAGAGGCTCCACGGATTTCATCTGCGCGGCGCGCACGTTGAGAGTACAGAGGCTGCCTTTCTCCGCTGCTCCAGGGAGTAAGATCGCCTCCGTGGACCCATTGACTTTCATAGAGCATTGCCTCCCCCTGCTGGCTTACAACCGGTAGTACACCCCCCTTCCCAGAATATACCAGAGATAATTCTAACATTCATTATTGATTTGCCTGCACATTCTTTGCCTTATAAGCGCATCTAACGTGACCAAAGTAATGTAATATCATATTCTTTGATGTAATAAATATTCTAAACGAGTATTCGTGTGGAAACCGTTCATTGTGGAAGTGTTCTCATCATCATATACTTGTGTACAGTAAGGCCAGTAATGTACACAGACGGTAGTAGTTTAATGATACTAATACTTGATTAATACAGTCAGGGAATTGTACCCCTCAGTTACAATTGGTCCTTCGAGCCGGATAATAATTAGCGTAATATTAATATAATATTAATATTGACATGGCCGATGATGAACACTCCACAAACGGTTCTCCTAAGCTAGATCGCCCGCAGCGCAGACGGCAGCCACCTCCCTATCTAGAGGCATACGCTGTCAGCCCAATACCTAGCTTTAAAGGGAAGTTAAACGCGGAAAAAGTAGAAAGTAAAATTATGTCTGACCCTAACAACCAGGCTACCCCGCCAACAGAGGCCCTAGTGGGTTCTAATGTAACTGACCAAGCTCACGGTGGGGACCAGGAGGGAACTGACACGACTTTACCCCCAGACAATACCGAAGAAATAGTCCCCGATCAGCTCCGGGAGGAAGACAACCCTAAAGAGACGCGCACCCAGGAGACGGATCTCCTCGGTACGCAACAGGAGAACGGATCTCCAACAAGTACTGCCGGGAGCCGATCGCCCCGAACGGCGTCTTCCCCCAGCGAGGCGGACAAGATGCTGGCGCAGGCACTCATCGCCACCCTGGCAGCCTCCACCGAACGCGATCGACTTCAAGCGCAACAGACGTGCGAGCGCGAACATTTTGCAGGCGAGCGAGAGCGCTTCCAGGCGCAACAAAGGAGTGAAGACGACCGAATAAGACTGGAGACCAGACGCCTCCAGACAGAAGAGAACATCGAGAGAAGCCGCGCCGACGTCGCAAATGCACAGCTCCACGCCGCCCATGCCAGCGCCAATGCCCAGCGCGACGTCGCCAACGCACAGCGCGACGCTGCCCAGGCCAGCGCCAATGCGCAGCGCGACATCGCCAATGCCCAGCGCGAAGCAGCGCGCGACGCAGCCCATGCCCGGCGCGAGGCAGAGCGCGACCGGCTGCAGGCGGAGCTGATGGACAAACTGGTTGCCATGGCGACACCCCCTCACTCCGCACGGAGCTCCCAGAGATCGTCAAGACATGGGTCTAGGACACATTCCCCTACCCGACGAAGCGACCCGGGACCCCGCCTACAGGAGGATCCTGTCCACGTCTCCGAACCCCCTCCCCGGCCGGTCCATACGAGACCCAGCAACCGGGAAGAACCGGAGAGACTGAACAGAAGACTCCAGGTCCTAGCAGAGGGAGAGGAGGAGGAGGAGGAGGAGTGTCAAGCCGACCAGCAGCAACGTACTCTGGCCCAGGAGGCCCAGTACAGCCCCGACCAGCAGCAACGTACTCAGGACCAGGAGGTCCAGTACAGCCCAGAAGTCAGCCCCGAGGCCCTGCGCTACAAACCCCCGACTCAACTCACGGGTGAGTTTGACGCACCGTCAGCCCCGAGGAACAGCACCTGGGTACCCGACCTTCGGTACCCACCAAGTACCAGCTCAAGACGACACGCAAGAGGAGACTCGCCGAGGAGGCCTCTCCCCCAACGCTCACCGATGTGCCAGTCATCCATGACATCATACATTGGCACACCGACGTTTCAAGACTTCACCCATGAGAATCGAGCACAGTATACGGAGCTCCGGATGTGCTTAGAGACAATGATGGTGGATGTCGCTGATGAACGCCACAAGTATGCAATATTACTGCAGCACCTGAAAGTGCCCCGAGCGCACAATATAGCGCTAGCCTATGCCACCTCTACGACCCCATACACCGCGGCTCTAGCAGCGCTGGACCAGAGATATGGACGTATATGGGATTACGTAATAGAAGAGATAAGGCATATTGACCGCTTACCCCCAGCAACAGACAATCGCTCACTAGACGACCTGTCTATAAAAGTACAGTCCCTGGTAGGGATGCTGGGAGCGCAACGAGAAAAGGGTATGCACGAGCTATACGCCAACTCTAACGTCGAGAGGATTTTAGAGAAGCTGCCGCCCGCCAGACAGGAGCGCTTCAGGCGGCAAAGAGACCACCGTGATCCTAACGGTCCAGAACCATCCCTCCTAGACTTGGCCGACTTCCTGGCGAGAGAAGTCAGCAGCCTACGATTGGATACGTTCGTGCGGAGCACACCAAGCTCCAGAGAGGGACCTAGGAGAGTAAACGATGGCCGAAGATCGGTGACTGTTATGCACCAAGCCGAATCAGTACCGCAGCACCAGAACCACAACACCCCCTCGACGAAAGAGGACCAGTGGAAGATTGAGTGCCAGTACTGTGAGGGAGAACATCGGCTGTATCAGTGCGAAGATTTCAAGAAGCTGACCACGGATGATGTGAGCCAGTGGGTCAAGGACCACCGCCGCTGCTTCCGCTGCGCGCGCAGCCACCTAGCAGCTGAGTGCCGCTTGAAAAAGAAGTGCAGCAGGTGCGGTGGCACCCACCTGGAGGTCCTGCATGACATCAACAGGCGTCAGCCAGGACAACAGAGTGGGCCCGTCGCGGTAATGTACCATGCCGAGGCGGTGGCACCAGAACCAAAGTTCCACCAGACCGCTCCCTGGTGTCCCGACTGCCACGGCAGACACTGGGAGTCACGGTGCGACTCGCACCATATAGAGTCTACGTCACCACCCGAGACAGGAGTGCTCCACATAGACCCCCAGCATAGCGGGACCCCCCGTGTGCTCCTCAAAGTGGTCAGGGTGCTCCTGAGCCACGAGGACAAGGTCCTGGACACTTACGCCGTCCTGGACGATGGGTCTGAAAAGACTCTCCTCCTCGCTTCCGCAGCAGCTCAGTTGGGCCTGCGAGGTGTCAAAGATACAATGACCATACGCACCATCAGAAGGGACCAGAAGACCATAAAGGGTGAAAAGGTCTCCTTCGAGATAGCAGCGGTGGACAAGCCCGAGAAGCAGTATAGTATAAGTAACGTCTTCACCAGCCACGACATAGGCCTGTCTCAGTACACCTACCCCATCCCACAGCTGATGGCTAAGTATGGGCACCTACGTCAACTACCTATACCGCTTATCGACGGCGCCACACCGACCCTGCTCATCGGCTCCGACCACGCGGACCTCATTCTCCCAATTGAGGCGGCCCACGTCGGACCCAAAGGATGCCCGGTCGCGGTTCAGACCCGACTGGGATGGACGCTCCAAGGCCCCCTCTACGGACTTGACAGTCAACCCACGTCTACAAAGCTGCCTACACACAGAGGCGAGCGACACCGGCCTCTCCCCCGTACAGCAGAGGCTATTGACATTAAGCGAGAGGCCCGTGAGAGAACCGTGGGTACCAGAGGGAGTTCGGAACTCCACCCCCCTCAGCTGCGCTTCAGACGTAGCTGACCTCGAACCCAGCACCCCAAGCGACTCCTTGACGGGGCGGCCGGGACCGGCCCCTCCTCACACGGGGTACAGAGCGAACAAGAGAAACAGACGGAGGAGGAGAAAGCACAGCCAAGCACAGATCAAAGCAGTCTCAGGCCCGCTCCCTCCTAAGCCCCCCTTCATCCCGTCCAGTCGTCATGACCATAGACCAGTCACTACCCCGAGCTGCGTGGCCGGCCGGCCGCGTAAGCAAAGTGACCACTGGTGCCGACGGAAAGGTCAGAGTGGCAGAAGCGCTCGGCCAAGGGCGGATCTACAACCGACCCGTGACGAGGCTGATCGAGTCGCCAAGGCTCCCCGACTCGCTTAATGACGACCATGACCCATGACTTTGTGAACTGACCGACCCCTCACAACGGACATTGAGTAGTGGACAGTGCGGTTAATCTGTCTCTGCTTAGCTAATTAGGTGGGACTAATTAGGGGGCGGCTGTTACAAAGGGTCAGATTAAACCGAATATATATATTTATTGCCTGAGATCCCATGTATAATATTTGTATATCGTTTGATATCCCTTGTATGTTCTTTGTACATATACACGGAATATCCCTTTACCTGGTACAGGACAGACCATAATATTCGTTCTCCTATTGGAAGCGATCCCCTAGGCGCCAGTGACTTACCTCCTAGAGCTGACTTGAAAGCTACCGACATGACTTGTCTTAACATGCCCGCTTCTGCCCATGAATACGGCTACCGAAAGCAGAGCGGCACTATTTGTCCACCGTACGTATAAATATGACCAGCGAATACAGAACTTCCTTTTTCAGTTCGCCTTCAGTCTCGTTCAGTTCAGCTACCAAGTAAAGCCTCACCCACTACGCAACGTGTGGTGCAGAGTAGGGCTCGTATTGCCTCAAATAGAGTCATGTTTATCCTACTACGTTTGTTTAACGTATCGTTCGCTACTTACTAGTAAAAGCCTTCATTACGAGTCAAAGACCACGTGAAGTGGGTAATTGTGTGTCTACATAAGAGCACTTATTGCCGCGTGCTAATAAGGATAGTAACGTCAAGTTCAACCGTGGACCACCGCGCACCACGGAGGATACCTACACCGGACCAGCAGAGCCACTTTCCGGCAAGGATTATTATTCTTCATTCTTCACCAAGCTGCTGGAGCAGAGAACCGCCTACCCCGCTGCTACTGTGGGATCTACACCTGCCCGGGGGGACATCACTCGAGCCCGTCTCTGTCGTACCAGAGGCTCCACGGATTTCATCTGCGCGGCGCGCACGTTGAGAGTACAGAGGCTGCCTTTCTCCGCTGCTCCAGGGAGTAAGATCGCCTCCGTGGACCCATTGACTTTCATAGAGCATTGCCTCCCCCTGCTGGCTTACAACCGGTAGTACACCCCCCTTCCCAGAATATACCAGAGATAATTCTAACATTCATTATTGATTTGCCTGCACATTCTTTGCCTTATAAGCGCATCTAACGTGACCAAAGTAATGTAATATCATATTCTTTGATGTAATAAGTTCAAGTTCTTTAATAGTTGTCATACAGAAGTACAGAATACTTTCATACAAAATGCTTCTTACTGTTACGCTCCAGAGACTGTGCTAGACAAGATAGTATCAAATAACATAATAACATAATATAGCATGAATTTAGAAGAAGAATGAGGTCACAGTTGTTCGGTATAGACATATGTACAATGTTCTGAGTTACCATATAATATACAATACACAATACTATGCAGTGTACTAATGTACAGTACTATCTAGTGCAAAGCAGAAGTGGGATGAGGTACAATTTTAGGTACAATTTACAGTAAGGTGTACGAGTTGTAGTGCAATCCTTCATCCATAAATATAAAGTGTGGGGAGTGGGTGCTACAGTGTGTTTGTTTAAAGTGGGTGTGTGCTATAAAGTGTGTGTAGTGGGTGCTACAGTGTGTTTGTTTAAAGTGAGTGTGTGCGTGTGGATGTGTGTGCTATGTGTGTTTGGTGGTTGTTGTTGTGTAGTGTTCATTCATTGTTCGTTTAGCAGCCTGATGGCCTGGGGATAGAAGCTACTTCTGAGTCTTTCTGTGCTCGCCTTGAGACTCCTGTGTCGCTTGCCTGACGGCAGCAGTTCAAAGAGGCAGTTGTTCGGGTGGCTCGAGTCCTTAATAATTCTCTTAGCCTTCCCCTTGCAACGCTTGTTGTAAATGTTCTGGAGAGTGGGGAGCCCCCCTCCAATTGTGCGTTCGGCTGAACGTGTCACTCTTTGTAGTCTGCTTTGGTCTTTTGCAGTGCTATTCCCAAACCAGGAGGTGATGTTGCCGGTCAAGATGCTCTCTATTGTACATGAGTAGAAGTTCTTAAGGATCTTCTGGCTGACTTGGAACTTCCTTAGGCGCCTGAGGAAGTAGAGGCGTTGTCGTGCCTTCTTCACCACACTGTTAATGTGTATGGTCCATTTCAAGTCCTCGGATATGTGGGCTCCGAGGTACTTGAAGCTGTTGACTCTCTCAACCGGTGCCCCGTCGATGCTGAGGGGGCTGTAGTCCTTGACCCCCGACCTCCTGAAGTCCACAATCATCTCTTTTGTTTTGCTGACGTTCAGGGAGAGGCTGTTTTCCTGGCACCATCCCGCCAGGACCTTGACCTCTTCCAGGTAGGCCCTCTCGTCGTTGGCAGAGATCAGGCCCACCACCACTGTGTCGTCAGCAAATTTGACGATTGTATTGCTACTCCGCTGAGCCACACAGTCGTGTGTGTACAGGGAGTAGAGGAGGGGACTCAGAACACAGCCCTGGGGGGCCCCTATGTTGAGGGTGATGGATGAGGAGGTGCAGTTGCCTGCTCTCACCACCTGGGGTCTGCCAGTCAGGAAGTCCAAGACCCACTGGCAGAGGTCATAGCCCAAGCCCAGGTCCCTGAGCTTGGCTATGAGTATGGAGGGGACTATGGTATTGAATGCCGAGCTGTAGTCGATGAATAGCATTCTCACATAGTTCCCCTGCCTCTTGTCCAGGTGTGATGCTGCTGTGTGCAGCACATGGGATATGGCGTCCTCCGTGGACCTGTTGGGGCGGTATGCAAATTGCAGGGGGTCCATGTTGATGGGGAGGGAGGAGCAGATGTAGCCCTTTACTAGCTTCTCAAAGCACTTCATGGCTATGGAGGTGAGAGCTACAGGGCGGTAGTCGTTGAGGCAAGCAGGCTTGGATTTTTTGGGTACAGGGATAATAGTGGACTTCTTCAGGCAGGTGGGGATGACAGCCTGTTCTAAGGACAGGTTAAATATGTCAGTGAATACTGGGGCCAGTTGGTCGGCACAGACTTTTAGGACGCGGCCGGGGATGCCGTCCGGACCTGCTGCCTTCCTGATATTCACTTTTTTAAAGGTCCGCCTCACCTCATGCTCTGTTACCCTGAACACTGCGCCTCCATCAGCAGCCGACCCCCCCCCCCCCATTGCCGAGGCTTGTGAGCTGGTGTTGTTATTACCAGCATCAAACCTCGCATAGAAGGTATTGAGGTCGTTTGCTAAGGAGATGTCATTGTTCAGTTTGAGGGAGGCGCCTTTGTAGTCTGTCATCGTTTTGAGCCCCTGCCACATAGCTCTAGAGTCAGCTTGTTCAAACTGGAGTTCAATTTTATCCCTGTAGCGCCGTTTGGCCTCTGACACTGTCCTCCTTACGTTGTGTTGCGCCACCTTGTGGTCATTCATGTTGCCTGCCACTAGGCCGTCATTGTATGCTTTGGTGCGCTCTCTCAGAGCTTCACGGACGGATTTGTCTACCCAGGGTTTTTGATTTGGGTAAACTTTCATTTTGGTAGTGGGGATTGTTTCTTTCACCCTAGTACAGACATAGTCCAGCACTGTCTCCGTGTAGGCATTAATGTTATCTGTGTCGCGGAATACAATCCAGTCTGTGTTGTGGAACACTGACCGGATCGTGTCCTCCGACGTCACATCCCATAAATATTCTAAACGAGTATTCGTGTGGAAACCGTTCATTGTGGAAGTGTTCTCATCATCATATACTTGTGTACAGTAAGGCCAGTAATGTACACAGACGGTAGTAGTTTAATGATACTAATACTTGATTAATACAGTCAGGGAATTGTACCCCTCAGTTACAGTAATGCTTTATATATAAGCTAAATATCACTTTAATGTGTAATGCTTTATATATAAGCTAAATATCACTTTAATGTGTAATGCTTTATATATAAGCTAAATATCACTTTCATGTGTAATGCTTTATATATAAGCTAAATATCACTTTAATGTGTAATGCTTTATATATAAGCTAAATATCACTTTAATGTGTAATGCTTTATATATAAGCTAAGTATCACTTTAATGTGTAATGCTTTATATATAAGCTAAATATCACTTTAATGTGTAATGCTTTATATATAAGCTAAATATCACTTTAATGTGTAATGCTTTATATATAAGCTAAATATCACTTTAATGTGTAATGCTTTATATATAAGCTAAATATCACTTTAATGTGTAATGCTTTATATATAAGCTAAGTATCACTTTAATGTGTAATGCTTTATATATAAGCTAAATATCACTTTAATGTGTAATGCTTTATATATAAGCTAAATATCCCTTTCATGTGTAATGCTTTATATATAAGCTAAATATCCCTTTCATGTGTAATGCTTTATATATAAGCTAAATATCACTTTCATGTGTAATGCTTTATATATAAGCTAAATATCCCTTTCATGTGTAATGCTTTATATATAAGCTAAATATCCCTTTCATGTGTAATGCTTTATATATAAGCTAAGTATCACTTTCATGTGTAATGCTTTATATATAAGCTAAATATCACTTTAATGTGTAATGCTTTATATATAAGCTAAATATCACTTTAATGTGTAATGCTTTATATATAAGCTAAATATCACTTTCATGTGTAATGCTTTCTAAATCCCTGTGTACTAACAGTTTAAGTACGGTAGCCTAGTGTGATGTCATATTGACCTAGTGTGACATCATAGTGACCTACTGTGACGTCATATTGACCTAGTGTGATGTCATATTGACCTAGTGTGACGTCATATTGACCTAGTGTGATGTCATATTGACCTAGTGTGATGTCATATTGGCCTAGTGTGACGTCATATTGACCTAGTGTGACGTCATAGTGACCTACTGTGACGTCATATTGACCTAGTGTGATGTCATATTGACCTACTGTGACATCATAGTGACCTACTGTGACGTCATATTGACCTAGTGTGATGTCATATTGACCTAGTGTGACGTCATATTGACCTAGTGTGATGTCATATTGACCTAGTGTGATGTCATATTGGCCTAGTGTGACGTCATATTGACCTAGTGTGACGTCATATTGACCTAGTGTGATGTCATATTGACCTACCGTGACATCATAGTGACCTACCGTGACATCATAGTGCCCTAGTGTGACGTCATATTGACCTACTGTGATGTCATAGTGACCTAGTGTGATGTCATATTGACCTAGTGTGACGTCATATTGACCTAGTGTGACGTCATATTGACCTAGTGTGACGTCAT